>NC_090381.1:104443274-104748458 GCF_036365525.1 Heterodontus francisci
CATACCACAGCTTGCTCGTCGTTATCTGTGACGTTCTTGGGGCCAATGAAAGTGAACATGGGTATCAGCTCCACAGTGACAAAGACCCACAAAATGAAACAGATGACAATAGCCGTCTGCTTTTTCTGGAACCAGTGGAGCTTTGTTGGGTTTCTCACCAGCAAATATCGATCGATACTGATGCAGGTCAGGTAGAGGACACTCAGGTAAAGGTTACAGTTGAGGAAATAGCGATTAAACTTACAACACAAGTCGCTGTAGAACCATTTGCTGTCATTTGCATACTGGTCAACAAACATTGGAAGTGTGCAAATAAAAAAGAGATCTGTGACGGAGAGGAAGAAGAGATAGATGTTGCTGCATTTCCATTCCTTCAGGCAAAAGACATAACCGCTTATCACAGTGAGGTTTCCTATGACCCCCACTATGAACTCAATGCTGTACATTGGTGTGAGGTAGTACTTTTCCACATGAGGATTAATATCAACGCAAGTCTCGTTCGTTCCCTGGAAATTACAAACAAGTAACAGTTAGCTGAAAGAGGTACATAGAGACACGTGATTAAAATACATCAAAGAACTGTCGCAAAAGATGGGTAGCTAGCATGTCATCGAGTCAGAAGTTCCGAGTGCAGTACTGAGAGAGTGCTGAATTATCCAGGAAAAGTGGCAGCCAATTTGTGCTTACAAGATCTCATAAACAGCTGTGTGATAACGACCAGAAAATTTGCTTTTTTAATGATGTTGGTTGAGGGATAAATATTGGCCGGGGCATCAGGAAGAACTGCTCTGCTGTTCTTTGTGATATATCGATGGGATCTTTGGATGTAAAAGGGCAGAAGGGGGCCTTGGTTTAATGTCTCATCCAAAAAGACATTGAAAAGATGATTCAAGTGTTCATACCGTATCAGACAGCATAATTTTTAAGCTTAAGTTTTGATCCTAGTTCAGTAACATTCTCTCAAGAAATATAGTTTTATCAATTATCAGCATAAAACAATGGAGCCTAGGATGATTGAACTTAATAAACAAATCTCAAACTCTCTCCCTCAAAAAGCTGTTGAGGCTGGGGGTCAATTGAAAATTGTCAGAATTGAGATTGATAGATTTTTGTTAGTCAAGAGGTACAGATCGGTCATGATGTCACTGAGTGGCAGAACAGGCTCAAGGGGCTGAATGGACTACTCCCATTCCTCTGGCCTCATCTATCTGTGTTGTCTGGGGGATCTAGAGAACCATTGAGTTGTTTGCGTGATGTAATAATCCTTCAAAAAGCAGCCTGCATGTAGGGGGAAAATTGTGGCCGATGCAGCTAAATAAATATACACATATATTCAAGATGAAAGTGTAGCCACATATTGTTACAAAATGGAGTATTTACCCAAGACATTTTGGGACAAGTTAGTTAGTTTGCAACCTTGATCATGGTACTGCTTAGCACAGGCAATTAGCCTGACCAAGGAAGGTCCCCCATATCAGTGCATAAGACAGCTGCTCTGTCTAATTGCGGACTACACAAAACAACTAGGAATGCAGACCTGCTGGAGGTAGAAGGATTCATTGTGAAGACTCAAGAATTGTTGATAAGCGGGTTTGGTAAACAAGCTGAGATAATCAGGGGCATACCATGAGCTATCCCCACAACCACTGATGCATAATTAATAATTTTATTGGTAATGAATGTAATGTATGTAATCAATAACCGTTATGATTGGATTGTGTGCAGCCGGGATGGGCTGAGTAACTGCATATTTGTTGTGGATTTTCCTTTGTTTAGTGAAAAAGCACATGGTAAGCCCAGCGTCTTACTCCCCACCAGTGTAAAATAAACCTTTTGATGATTGGAACAGACCTGAGCATCGAGTGGTTAATTTTCGTCAATTCTATTCTAACACTGCAGAAAATGGAAATGAAAGCCAACTTCTTTTATCAAGCCAGGAATGACCTACTGTACAACAGTATATTTCACAATTTCTGACTTGAGAGTCACCCATTTCCAAATCCTTGGACCCCACTAACCTTCCCCCATCCAGTTCTCATAAACATCTAGAACACATTCCAGAGCTCACTGATCCCAAGACTGACTCCTTGCCCCAAGCATCCGTCGTCTCCCGGCCCAACGCTCTCAGATCTTCCAGTTTCCAGGAACCCTTCCCCTGTGGCTCCGGAACATCAATGCTCATGTGCTAGTTTGCTCTTCCAGCTGCTGTGCATGCCTAGTAATTTATGGTGGGTTATTTATTTGTGATTATCAGAATACATTTTGCAGATCAATTCGCTTTTTTCACCGGTGTCCTGGCCAACTTATTCCTTAAAGAAACATCATGAAAACAGATTGGTCAGTCAATATCACATTGCTGTTTGTGGAAGCTTGCTGTGTGCAAACTGGCTACTGTGTTTCCTAAACGACAACAGTGACTACACTTCAAAAGTGCTTCATTGGCTTTAAAGCAATGTGGGAGGTCCTGAGGTCATGAAAGGCACTATAGAAATGGAAATCCTTTATCCTTAACGCTTAAAGAATGTGAATGTTAAAAAAAATTCAACTAAATTATTAATTTCTATAATTTCATTTCTTTGCTTTAAGATTTTTATTTATTGGAGTTATAGATTTTTGACTAATTAATTGACAATTTTCAGCACAAATTAGGTGATCCATGTATTAAAATCATTGGTGGGGGTAAACGGTTTTGCCACAACCAGATGGTGGAAGTACTCCACTCAATAGAGTTTGCCAGACTGGTACCTCCATAGATAAATATTTCAAACAAGTTAAGTTTTTGCCTTAGAATTGCAAAACCTGCAAATGCTGGAAATCTGCAGGACTTAACATATAAAAATATATTAATAAGCTCTTTGAGAAATATCTCAACTAATATCCTATCTTCTTCCTTTAGAACCTCCAGTGCATTTTCTGCATTCATACAAGTTTCCCTCTTAGACTTTCATTACCAGTTTTGCATTTACATTAATAGAAACTGGAAGATGGTCAAACCTGTTAAAGGTAAATGTGACGACAATTCTGTACCAACAATGTTAAATATATTTCCTTCCACAAAAGGGTGAGGCTTTGATTCTGAGCATTAGGTGAGTTTTCAGCCAGAGGCATCTGTAACAAAGACTGGGCTAATAATCCAAACAACACATGAAACTTAGAAGTTTGAGAATTTGAATGTAAAAATTAAAATCTGACATCAGATTCTCATCAACTGGTTTATCAGTGTCCTTTAGGGAAGGAAACCTGCTGTCCCTACCCAGTCTGGTATCCAGACTGATTCCAATGTGGTTGACTCCTAACTGACATCTGAAGGGGCTTAGCAAGCCACTCAATCAGGACAACTAGGGATGGACAATAAATGGTGGCCTCGCCAGCAATGTCCATATTCCGAGGATGAATAATTTTTAAACAGCACCTCTTGAAAGTGAACTAGGAACACAGAAAACTAGAGGAAAAATACACTAAGGGACTAAGGTGAAACATGAAAACATAAAAATGCTCTAATAATTATTTCAGCAAAGATTACTTAATTCTGCTTCAAACATTTTGTGTAGTTCCAACTGAGAATGATGTAGCTCTTGAATCAATCAATTGGTGGGCTTTAATAGATTGTAATTTCTGGGACCAGCTATGCTGGATTGTACAGTCTATTGCTGGTCTATATTCTCCTGTGCCTCCATAAAAATATTTCAAATCTACCTTTCCTCAGGTGCCTCAACAAACTGGAGAGCCCTAAAAAGAGGAAACACAAGAATACACTTACCATAACTCTGGCTCGAAGGTTTGTGGCTCTGGGAATATTTGCAAGGCCGCCAGACAAACATGTGCTTCCTTTGATTGCCACAGTTCTGTAATTAATGTTCTAATGCTGAGCGACCCACAGATATGCGCACTGAACATAAACATCATCAGGCTTCCATCTGCTTGTGTTAATGACTTTTGATTGGAGCTGTTATTTAGCCAATCAAAATCTGCATTTTTAAAATGTTGCCCCTCCTCCAATATGAGGTTGGGAGCTATGAAGAAGTAAAGGGTTTTTGAAGTTTTTTTTTAAAATAAAAGAGAACGAAGATATGTGAAAGATAGACAGCAACAGAGTGGAAGTTTCAGGCAGGAGAAGAACTTTCAGCCCATCTAGCCTACCTATCCATATGACTGCTTGAAACCCATTAAGGTATCTTGCTCTTGGATAAGAAGTAAAATTAAAAGGTTTTTTAACAATAGATAGTGAAACAATGGGAGAGTATAGGAAGAACAGGGATGAGAAAAAAGAATTCACATTTATATAGCACCTTTTGCAACCTCAGACTTCTGAATTTTTGAATCACTTACTTAAGGTAACCGTCAACTAAGCAAAGGGCTTTACAGTTAATTAAGTACTTTTGAAGTTGAGCTACTGTTGTAATGCAGGAAATACAACAGAAGCAGCAACGTGCTTTCACAACCAGATATTCTGTTTCCACATGTTGGTTGAGGGATAAATATTGGCCAGGACACCAGGCAGAATTCCCCTGCTCTTTTCTGAATATTACAATGGGATCTTTTATGTTCACCTTAGAAGGTAGATGTAGTGCTGATGCAGCATCTCATCTGAAAGATGGCACCTCTGAAGGTGCAGCACTCCCTCAGTACTGAGCTAGGAGTATCAGCCTAGATTATGTGATCAAGCCCCTTGAGTGGGACTTGAACCCACAAACGTTTGATTCAGAGGTGAGGGTCCTACCACTGAACCACGGTATGTAGTTGCATTGGTATGATATTAGCATTCATTATATGCTGTTGCACATGAAATGACAGTAGGTACCCCAGCAATAACTATTCCTTGAATCTATTCCTTCCACTGTGCTTCTGATCTTCTTTGCTAACACTTCTACCACCAATGGCTAGCTCTTCCACCTTTGTGAACTATCTGCAGATGTTCAATGCACTTTAAGGCATTACACCATTGCATGTTGAACCTGCTGTCAGTGTAACAGGTTGACGTCGCACTTTGGATGATGGATTTCCCATCGCTTCAACAGATGGGTGTTCAGCAAGAGGACTGGTTGTTCACCATCTAGGTTGATGCCATTTCATATGTGATATAACAATAAGTCTTGATTTGCAGATCCAATTGCAGATATTACATATGAAGTCTCTGTTGGAGGTGTGGCTGAAGGCACTGGTATTGCGGCGTGCTAGCTTGTCCTGTAGGGACCTGACTCTGTTCTCGTCAAATGTTGAGATTGCTTGATGACAGAGACTCCTTCATTTGGACCTGTCCATGGTTGTTTTTTTTCACATGTAGTGAGGTCCAACTTAGGCTCTGAGATTGGCTTTCAGATTTTCTTTGTCGTCGCGCTGTATACGATTAATGAACATGCTAAGGTGGTCATTTAATATGAATAAAACTGTTTGAGATCTTCAATCAACTGAACTCCACGCATTTCATTTATGTAGCATCAGACAACATAAAAAAGCTTCTCATTACATGGTGGCACCTGTGGTGAGAAGACAGAATCCAAGTTTGAAGACCAAAGGAAAACAGCTTTAAAAATACCTACAGCTAGAAGAGAGAAAGTTAAAAGAAACATTAGCCCAAACAGTGTAAAGAAAAAAAAACTCACCTCAAACTGTAGAGGACAGACCGCTGAATGAGAGACTGCAAATCAATTAATGTGATTGGGTGAGTCAGTCTGCTGTCGGTAGAGGAATTCCCGTTTTAAAATAAAAGAAGCCTTGAGGTTCTACAAAGACTGATTTCTTTTTCTCTTAAAGGTTCCCTGGGAGAGGGAAAAATACGGGAAAGACCCAATCCCTTTCATAGCCTGATCGTGCCCATTACAGGAGGCGCCCAACAGTGAAAAGCGCTGGAATCCTCCATTCACTTCGCTCACAGCTGATGCTATAAATAGAAACCATTAAATCATTTGAACACTGAAGAGCTTTCATTCACTCAGCAATAGTTTAAAAAAAACTCATAAAACCACTCCAGCGTTACGAATAGCCTCTTGAATGGCTGTATAAACAAACTAACAAAAAAGGCACTTGAAGTACCTGTGGCACGTGCTGGAAGCTAGACAAACAGGCAAGATGCCGCTGTCTATCAAATCAGTCAAGAGAGTTTTTTAAAGGGGAAACAAGTACAGAGTCTTAAAGCGAGTTCTTAAAGCAAGTTTTAAAGCAAAAGAACTGCAGGAATATGGATTTCAAGTTTCCCAACATGAACTGGAAAGCCATGGATATCCTATCTGAGTTCCAACTGTTCAAACAGACACTGCTCAAGCAGTTATGCTTCACAGACTAAGTGATGGTAGAACCAGAGAAGCAAGCTTTAAAAATAATGATAGCAATTGGAAATAAGGGATTGCACAGAATCAATACCTCTGGATTATCTAAACAAGACCAGAAAGATGTCACAAAGATATAGAAAATTCTGGAAGATTGGCACCGATTGAGAGTGAATTTTTGAATTCATTACCTGGAATTGATCTCCTACAGGCAACAGCTACAGGAATCAATAGACTAGTTTGTCAGCAGATGCCGTAGTAAGGGCAATGAATGCGATTTTTCAGAAACTGAGCTGTTGGACCAAATAATGGAGCTGGTGATCATATCAACACCCATTGAAGCATTCCAGAAAGACCTCTTAGGGAGAAAGAAAGGTCACAACATCGACGCACTGCTGGAAGATGGAAGGAAGTATGAAGCTATTGTAGTTGGACAACAGCACCTGCAAGCACTAGGTGCAACCACAGTATCGGCACCATAAACAGTGCGAAAAGAGCAAGCAAACTATGTGGTAACTGTGGTCTGTCCCACACACGGCGAAATTACCCTGCATTTCGAGACCTGTACAAGGTGTAAAAGGACACTGGGCCCACCTATGCAGGAATATTGGCTCTGAAGCCGCAGCTAGAAGCCACAGTGGGACATGAGCCAACTGAAGACAGGTGCAGCAACATGGCAACAGCAGCAAGGAAAGTGCCAGAGACCTGTGCAAATGCAAACCGATACATGAGGTCCACAGCAAAGCAGACGTGAGGCAAGACTCAGAGAGAAGTATTTCTCAGTCAGAAGACCAATGGGCATTCCATGTTGTGAACCTGACACATCATGTTGATGAAGTCCAACAATTGGAAGCTTTCACCACCATCAACATCACGTGCCCAAAGAAAGCTGGCAAACACACAGTAAGGTCAAAATTGATACTGGCGCTAGTGCAAGTATCCTACCAGTCCGAATCCTCAAAGATACGTCCCAGAGTCATTGGAGATCAATGATACAACTGACAACTGCCAAACTATCTGCGTACAATGGGTCACCCATCCCTTGCAGTGGCACATTAACAATGCACTGCGGGTATGGCTAGTCGGCATGGAAACCACAAACGTTCTATCTAGTAGACACAAGCGGACCAGCAGTGGCAGGACTGCCAGCGTGTAAGGACCTCAGCATCATAATTATCCATGAGAGCATTGCCAAGTGGAAATCTCCAAGCTCTGGAACCCGCTCACAGTCTCTGACCAGCATCAAACTGTGCAGTCTGGAAATCCAGCCACGGCAGAACATGTTGTTCCTTCACTTCTGCTCTCTAGAAACCCGCCAGCACCATAACGAGCCAGAACGGACAGGTATCTCCATGAGACCGAGTACTCTTCCCCCTACAAGTCCTCGACCTTGAGCCCCAAACTTCAGATGCGGACGATAGAGCGAAGGACACGTAATGCCTGGAAGAGGCAGAGGAGGGATGAGTTGAAGCATTGTCTATTGTCTATTGGCTTTTTGAGATGAGGTGCCAGAACTTTCCAAGAATGACAAGGCCCCAAAAGTGGTCATCTTGAAAAAAAGCAACTGTGTTTGTTTGCAGGCTGAAGACAGAGCAGATGCAGAGAGAGAGAAACTTCAGAAAGAACAGCAGCAGATGAGGGGCGAAGTCCCTGAGCAGGAGGTGTCAAACCACCAAGATGACCTTTGGACCTTTGAGCCTCTATTCTTGTAAAGTTCATAATCTCTAATCATGTGTCGATAATTTTGCTGTTATCTAATGTTATATGTTTTGCTTTTAGCATACAAAACTAATCTTTGAAAAGAAGGGGAGGTTGTGTGATTGCCTTTAAATGCAATGTACCTTTAAGATCTTAGTATACTAATGAGCCAAGTACCAGGACGCAGTCATGTGACTACATGCCAGTGTCACTCTGTAACTGTAACACCAAGAGGCATCTTCTGTATATAGATAGGTCTGCATTGTATATACTGGTTAACTGTTAATAAACCTGTTTGAGATCTTCAATCAACTGAACTCCACGCATCTCATTCACATTGCATCAGACCACACAAAGCTTCTCACTGCCATTTACACCTCCTCTGGACCCATCATTTTTTCATTATTTATCCCATTATCATCCACTTTTTCCTCATAACATCATCTCTTTTATTATTTTATCACTCTAGCCAGTTTTGATGCAAAGTTATTGACTTGTTACATTAATTCTGTTTCTCTTTTCACCTATACTGCCTGACCTGAGTGCTTCTCACATATTCTGATTTTATTTCTTGTTTCATTAAGATCATAGATGGAATGCAGGTAATACCAGCAGTATAGTGGGTGGTAGACAAACAATGAGCACTGGATTTGAAAAGAGCAATGGGGAGTCAGGGCTGAATTTGTAGTCCTGCCACTGGCAGTGGCAGCAGGCACGGAACATAGTGGACATCCCCCACGGGACCCGCGCCTCCGCAACTGCGAGCAGCCATTTTACATATTGATGGCAGCCAACCTCCCCCCCCCCCCCACCATCTCCCAAATCATGTGGTGGGGGCGGCAACAGTGACAATGTTCATGGTGTCACCTGTTGAAGGAACAGGTGCTGGTTTCATTTTTAAAAGGCTCAGCCCTGCAAACAGCACAACGTGACTCAGAGTTCACTCCTTTCCACCCCACCCATACCCATCAGAGAGCAGAGTTCACTCCTTCCCTCCCCCAAACCCATCAGAGTGCAGAGTTCACCCCTTCCCTCCCCCAAACCCAACAGAATGCAGAGTTCACCCCTCCCCCCACACACCTATCAGAGTGCAGAGTTCACCCCTTCGCTCCCCCAAACCCATCGGAGTACAGAGTTTACCCCTTCCCCCCCAACACCGATCAGAGTGCAGAGTGCACTCCTTCCCCCACACCCCACACCCATCAGAGTGCAGAGTTCACCCCTTCCCCCACACCCCACACCCATCAGGGTGCAGAGTGCACTCCTTCCCCCACACCCCACACCCATCAGAGTGCAGAGTTCACCCCTTCCCCCACACCCCACACCCATCAGGGTGCAGACTTCACCCCCTCCCCACCTCAGTGTAGCCAGTTTTCCCTAGATGGGAAAGTGAAGGCATGTGAGTGCCGCAAATCGCTCTGAATATTGCAAACTGAAAATAAGATCACTGCAGTTTGCATTTTAACTTATGCAAATATGTAATTTACATATGCTAACTCGGATCCCACTGCAGATTGGCAGAGGAGCCACCGCAGAGCTTCCCCGCCGCCAGGAAGATTGGGCATGGCAATCCCAGTGTTGATTTCTATGGTGGCTGCTGCTGCTCCAATTCTCTGCCCATTAGCTCAAATTGGAAGGAAATAAAGCCAGTAACAGGAGGTAGAAAAGTAGCAAGTGACATTAGAAGGCAGGCGAAACAAAGGCGATCATCAAGTAGGCTTAAACTGCAGAATAATGTCAAGAAGACAAGGTTAAGGGCATGCTACCTGAATGCATGCAGCATTTGCAACAAGATAGATGATTTAAAGGCCCAAATAGAGGTAAATGGGTATGATCTAATTGCCATAACAGAAACGTGGCTACAGGGTGACCAAGAATATTCAAGGATATTCGACATTTAAAAAGGACAGGCAAAAAAGAAAAGGAGGTGGTGTTGCACTGATATTAAGGAATGGGATCAGTACATTAGTAAGGGACAATCTCAGATCGGAAGAACAAAATGTAGAATCGGTTTGGGTGGAGCTAAGAAACAGCAAGGGGCAGCAAACATTGGTAGGAGTTGTTTATAGGCCACCAAACTATAGTGGTAGTGTGGGGCAGGTATTAATCAGGATATTAGAGAAGCATGTGGCATGGATAATGTAGTAATCATAGGTGACTTCAATCTGCATATGGACTGGGTAAACCTAATGAGCACTTCTGCTTTGGAGTACGCGTTTCTGAAGTGTGTTAGGGTTGGATTTCGAGAGCAGTATGTTGAGGAACCAAGTAGAGACCAGGCTATTTTAGATCTAGTTTTATGTAATGAGAAAGGGCTAATTAATAATCTTGTTGTAAAAGAACCTTTAGGGATGAGTGACCACAATATGATAGAATTTTACATTATGTTTGAAAGTGACGTAGTTCAATCTGAAGCCAGGGCGTTAAATTTGAACAAAGGAAATTATGAAGGTATGAGGGGCAAATTAGCAGAGGTGGATTAGGAAAATACATTAAAAGGTATGACAGTGCAGAGGCAATGGATAGTCTTTAACAAAATATTACATAGTTTACAGCAACTATACATACCCTCAAGGCCCAGAAACTCTCCAAAAGAAAAGGCAGTCAACTGTGGATAACAAAGGAAGTTAAGGATTGTATAAGATTAAAAGAAAAGGCCTATAAAGCTGCCAGAAATAAAAATAAACCTGAGGAATGGGAGGAATTTAAAATACAGCAAAGGAGGACAAAGAAACTGATAAAGAAAGGGAGAATAGAATATGAATGTGAGCTAGCAAAAAATATAAAAACGTCCTGTAAAAGCTTCTACAGGTACGTAAAAAGGAGCTGTTTGGCTAAAACAAATGTGGGCCCATTACTGGCAGAGTCATGAGAAATTATAATGGGAAATAGAGAAATGGCAGAGGTGCTAAATGATTACTTTGTGTCAGTCTTCACTGAGGAAGATACAAGAAATCTCCCAGAATTAGAGATCCAAGGGATTAAGGGACAATGAGGAATTGAAGGAAATTAGTATTAGTAAGAAGGTTGTATTGGAGAAATTAATGGGCTGAAGGTTGATAAGTCCCCAGGACCTGATATTCTACATCCCAGAGTGTTGAAAGAAGTAGCTATGGAGATAATGGATGCATTGGTGATCATCTTCCAAAATTCCATAGATTCTGGAATGGTTCCTGCAAATTGGAAGGTTGCAAATACCACCCCACTATTTAAGAAGGGAGGGAGAGAGAAAACAGGGAATTACAGACCTGTTAGCCTTACATCAGTCATTGGGAAAATGCTAGAATCTATTCTAATGGATGTGATAAATGGACACTTGGATAATAATGATCTGATTGGGCATAGTCAACATGGATTTATGAATGGGAAATCATGTTTGACAAACCTGTTGGAGTTTTTGAGGATGTTACTAACAGAACTGAGAAAGTGAAGTCAGTGGACATGGTATACTTTGATTTTCAGAAGGCTTTTGATAAAGTTCCCCACAGGAGGTAGGTTAGCAAAATTAAAGCACATGGGATAGGAGGTAATATACTGGCATGGATTAAGGATTGGTTAACAGACAAAAAGCAGAGAGTAGGAATAAACAGGTCATTCTCATGTTGGCAGGCTGTGACTAGTGGGGTACCGCAGGGATCAGTGCTTGGGCCCCAGCTGTTCACAATATATATCAATGATTTGGATGTGGGGACCGAATGTATTTTTTCCAAGTTTGCAGATGACACGAAACTAGATGAGAATGTGTTTGTGAGGAAGATGCAAAGCGGCCTCAAGGGGATTTGGACAGACTTAATGAGTGGGCAAGACCATGGCAGATGGAATATAATGTGTAGAAATGTGAGGTTATCCACTTTGGTAGGAGGAATAGATGTGCAGAGTATTTCTTAAATGGTATGAGATTAGAAAGTGTAGATGAACAAAGAGACCTGCTCAATAAGTCACTGAAAGCTAACATACAGGTGCAGCAAGCAATTAGGAAGACTAATGGTATGTTAACCTTTATCGCAAGAGGATTTGAGTACAGGAGTAGCGAAGTCTTGCTTCAATTGTATAGAACCTTGGTTAGACCACAGCTAGAGTACTGTGTGCAGTTTTGGTCCCCTTACCTTTGGAAGGATATTATTGCCATAGGGGAAGTGCAATGAATGTTCACCAGACTTGTTCCCGGGATGGCGGGACTGTCCTATGAAGAGAGATTGCGGAAACTGGGCCTGTATTCTCTAGAGTTTCGAAGAATGAGAGGTGATCTCATTGAAACCTACAAAATATTTAAAGGGGTAGACAGGGTAGATGCAGAAAAGATGTTTCCCTTGGTTGGGGAGTCCAGAACCAGGGGACACAATTTCAGAATAAGGGGAAGTCACTTAGGATAGAGATGAGAAGAAATTTCTTTACTCAGAGGGTTGTGAATCTTTGAAATTCTCTGCCCCAGAGGGGTGTGGAAGCTCAGTCAGTGAGTATGTTTAAAGCAGAGATTGACAAATTTCTAAATACAAATGACATAAGGGGATATGAGGATAGTGTGGGAAAAAGGCATTGAAGTGGATGATCAGCCATGATCATATTGAATGGTGGTGTAGGCTCGATGGACTGAATGGCCTATTCCTGCTCCTATGTTCCTATGCTCTCAGTGAACATTCAACGTGCAATGCACATGTAGTTGGCAATTCATAGAGAGTGGCAAATGGGTATATGGTAGATGCTGGACATGCAGTGGGTACTGGACAGACAGTAGCAATGCAGTGGGTATTGGACGTGCTGCAGCTGTTGGAACCACATTGGGTATAAAAGGAACAACTGACAGCCGTGATCTAAAATAACAGACTAGCTGCCTACAGAACTTCAGTGGGTTAGAATGGAGCTTCAAGGGCAGTGGAAACCTTACAGCTGCTGAGAATAACAGTTGGTGGGGGGAGAGTGTTTTTAGCAACAGTGTGCCACTTCCTTGAGATAAATGTGAAAAATGGCACAGGCTGTGAACTTGGCATAGTCTGTGATGCCATCCGACTGGTTTCACTGACAGTAGAGTTACATGTCCTCAGTTAAATTTGTTAGATAGAACATTTGAGTCTTTAATAACAGGATAAAAATCCACTTGTAGCATGTGCATTGACAGTTAATAGGTCAATCCCTTCTTACATCCTCTCGCTCTGAAGAGATGGATCAAAACTTTCACTTGATATTTTTATGGATCAAGGGACGAATTTCTTTGGGGGTTCTCCTGCTAGTCGACAACAATTTGCATTTATATCACACCTTTAACTTTGCAAAGGTTACAAGACACTTCATCAGAGTGTTATCAAACACAGCTTCAATCAGACATAATTGCCTTGGACACGACTGAATACAACGTTGATCTAGGCTGAGTTAACTGATATCAGTTAGAAAGAGCAGGAAGAGGGCTTGGTGATTTATCACCATTTTCCAAGACGAGGAGATGTAAAATCATCCGGAGATCCTCAGGGACTCCTTTCGGAAGTGTTTGTGTTTGGACGTGTAATGACAGAGTCAGAGATGGCAGCAAGGGGGCAACAGACTGCTGAAGCTCATGACCCTGGCTCACCATGACGACTGAAGTACCAAGGGGGATTGCTAGTGCTTGTGGAACTGCACTGTAGGATTTTTCAGCAGAGAAGGAGTAGGGGATACAATTGGAAGGGGAAAATTAATGAGATGGACAAACCAAACAGTAAAACAAGGTGTGAAAGTGTATAATTTATCGCTTCATTTAGGACACCATTATTCATGGCCAGAATGGAGATGATTCCGTAATTCCCCCATCAATCATTTCGGAGACTACATTGCTGTAAATGACTGGAATTGGTTTTACACACATAATTTGTGTGCTGCTATCCTTCACTCACTGCATTTGGTTGGAGATATCACCCTATTGTTATTCAGGAACGTTGCTGCAGTTTCAGTCATGAGTTCTGTTTGCTGCAGTTCATAGAGAATCTTTATAAATAGACTCTGTAGATTGATTGTTGTAGTGTGCAGTTTAAACAGACTGTTTGCGAAGACATTTTGTTCTCAAATAGACTGCTTTTTATGAGTCTTGCTGTGAGGCTCGCAAAACCCCACCTCCAACTTATTGTCTGACACCACGGTTTCAGTAGACACACTGATCATTTATCTACAGGCATTAACTCTACAATAAAAATAAGAGACACAGTTAAGTTTTTATGTGAAATCTTTTCCAATTGGAGATCTGATCTTGTTACTCAGTACATGTTGTTGGGGCAGATGTTTCCAATGATCTGCATGCTCTTTGAGGGATGCATGCGGTTTACTTTGTGGAACAGAGAATCTGGGGGTGTCTGATAATTTGCTGACATTTTAACACCCTGGGGAAAGTAAGAAACCTCAAAGCTTAATTATTTCATCATTGAAATTCCTCCCACAAAGTCCCAGAATTGAGTCCAATGTGGGCTGTGCCTTTTCTAAATTGTGTGACAGCTTCTACCTGGTGTTTTGGGTTAAGTGCATGTCTTTGTGAGTCACTTTCCCAAAACCAAGATCCAAATTACAATATTGGTGTAGGAACTTGGACTAAGGTGCTCAATCCTCTACATCTGAATTGTGAAGAGACACGGGTAGAAGAGGGATAATATGTAGTTAATGAACAGCAGAAGTTTTATTTCATGTATTTTCCTTCTCCACTGAAAGGTTAAAGTAGGCATCCCAAGGCAGATTACACCTATATGCAATTATGCTCCAGACCCCAAGTGAACTCATACTTAAGGCAAACAAAAGCAAAATACGGCAGATACTGGAAATCGGAAACAACAACAGCAAATGCTGGAAATACTCAGCAGGTTAGGCAGCATTTGTGCAGGGAGAAATGTAGAATATTTCTTAAATGGTGAGAGATTGGGAGGTGTTCATGTCCAAAGGGACCTGGGTGTCCTTGTTCATAAGTCACTAAAAGCCAATATGAAGGTGCAGCAAGCAATTAGGAAGACAAATGGTATGTTGGCCTTTATTGCAAGAGGATTTGAGCACAGGTGTAAATAAAGCTTGCTGCAATTGTATAGAGCCTTGGTGAGACTGCAGCAGGAGTATTGTGTACAATTTTGTCATCTTACCTAAGGAAGGATATACTTGCAATAGAGGGAATGGAACAGAGGTTCACCAGACGGATCCTTGGGACAGAGGGATTGTCCTATGAGGAAAGATTGAGGAGACTGGGCCTGTATTCTCTAGAGTTTAGAAGACTGAGAGCTAATCTCATTGAAGCATGCAAAATTCTTACAAGGCTCAACAGGGTAGATACAGGAAGGATGTTTCCCCTCAGCTGGGACGTCTAGAACTAGAGGAGACAGTCTTAGAATAAGAGGTCATTTAGGACTGAGATGAGGATGAATTTCTTCATTCAGAAGGTGGTAAGTCTTTGAAATTCTCTACCCCAGAGGACTGTGGAGGCTCAGTAATTGAATATGTTCAAGATAGAGATCGATAGATTTCCAGATATTAAAGATATCAAGGGATATAGTGAGGATAGTGGAGAGAAATGGCGTAGAGGTAGATGATCATCCATGATCAGGGTCAGAGGTGGAGCAGGCTTGAGGGGCCGAATGCCCTACTCCTGCTCCTATTTCCTATGTTCCAATGAGATAGCATAGTCTGATAACAGCAACATGTATTTGTATAGCGCCTTTAACATACTATAATATCCACAAGGTGTTTCACAGAAGAGTAAACAATCAAAATTGGATGCAGTGACAAATAAGATGATATTAAGACAGGTGAAAAAGGTGCGGCCACCAATGTTGGGACGATGAAGATTAGGGATGCACAAGACACCAGAATTGGAAGAGCGCTGAAATCTGAGTTGTAGGCTGGAGGAGGTTACAGAGATAGGGAGGGGCAAGGCCATTAGAATGCTACAAAATGCATCAAATTCCTCACTTCTGCTATTTTAATGGAGACATTAACCCAACAGAGAAGCAGAGGGGGAAATCAGGTAGCACCAAGAAACTCATGGTGAGCCAGATGTGCACAGAACTGCATACCATCGCCTTGGCAATGAGCTCAATGCAGCAGTGGCAAGGCGGGAGAAGGATAAGGCGTTCGGCCCCTCAAGCCTGCTCCACCTCTGAACCTGATCATGGATGAACATCTACCTCTACGCCATTTCTCTCCACTATCCCCACTATATCCCTTGATATCCCTTGAGCACAGACTCCTGTGTTACAGAGCTGCTTGGGGTGAACCTCGACAAAAATCACTGAATCTCTTTCCACACCTGCTTTGCAAAGGGACATTCCAGAAGGAGGTGGACAACAGTCTCTTCCCCACTGCCACCCTGGGGGCAGCGTGCGGAGGCGGTGAGATTCCGGGCGTGCAGAAAGGATCTGACGGGGAGGGCCCTTCTCACCATCAGCCAAGCTACGTCTTGGTGCTTGTTCGAAAGTTCTGGTGATGAGGCGTTCTGCCAATGACTTTGGCATTCTGCTCAGGGGACCATCCGACAGGCTCCACCATCTCCTTTTCCTGTAGGGCCTTGAGGACATTCTGTGCTGAACACTGCCTGATGGATTGGTGATCAAAGGTGTTTTCCCGCAGAAACTTTCCCACAAAGGATAGGTGGTATGGCACGGACCAACTGGATGGAGCGTTCCGCAGCAATGTGACCAGACCCATCCATCGCAACACCAGAGACAGATAAAGCCTCAGCACGTAGTGACACTTGGTGTTTGTGTACTGGGGCTCTAAGCACAGCTTGGTGCAGCTGTACACGAATGTAGTCATCAGGATGAGGGCGACGTTGAGTACATTTTTTCTGCCTTTATCCAGAGGTTTGAAGATCGTGTCCCTCCGGACCCGGTCCATTTTGCATCTCCCGATAAAGCGAAAAATAGTTTGGGTGACCGCCACGGCGCAGGAGTGGGGTATGGGCCAGATCTGCGCCACATTCAGCAACAATGTGATTGCCTCGCACCTGATGACCAGGTTCTTAACTACAATGGAGATAGGTCAGTGCTCCCACATGCTCAGTTTATGGTGTACCATGGCTACTCACTCCTTCCAGATTTTGGCACATGCCCCAGCCCTTCCGAACCTGACGGTGAAGGGGCCAAGGGAGTGGTCGGCCCAGTTCCCAAAGAACATGGCCTCGCTCTTGCCGCGATTTACTTTGGCTCCCGAGGCCAGTTCAAACTGGTCGCAGACGGACAGCAGATTCGAGCAGAAGACGGCGACATCATCCATGGACAGGGAGGCTTTGACCTGAGTGCCTCCACTGCCTGGGATTGTCACTTCTCTTAGAGTCATAAAGTTATACAGCACAGAAACAGGCCCTTCGGCCCATCGTGTCTGTGCCTGCTATCCAGCACCTAACTATTCTAATTCCATATTCCTGCACTTGGTCCATAGCCTTGTATGCCATGGCGTTTCAAGTGCTCATCTAAATACTTCTTAAATGTTGTGAGGGTTCCTGCCTTTACCACCCCTTCAGGCAGTGTTCCAGATTCCAACCACAATCTGGGTGATAAAATGTTTCCTCAAATTTCCCCTAAACCTCCTGCCCCTTACCCTAAATCTATGCCCCCTGGTTATTGATGTTTCCTCCTATCAAACCTATCAATGCCCCTCATAATTTTGAATACCTCAATCAGGTCCCCCCTCAGCCTTCTCTGCTCCAAGGAAAACAACCCTAGCCTTTTCAGTCTCTCTTCATAACTGAAATGCTCCAGTCCAGGAAACATCCTGGTGAATCTCCTCTGCACCCTCTCCAGTGCAATCACATCCTTCCTAGAGTGTGGTGACCAGAACTGTACACAGTACTCCAGCTGTGGCCTAACTAGCATTTTATACAGTTCCATCATAACCTCCCTGCTCTTATATTCTATACCTCGGCTAATAAAGGCAAGTATCCCATATGCCTTCCTAACCACCTTATCTACCTGTGCTGCTGCCTTCAGTGATCTATGGACAGGTACACCAAGGTCTCTCTGACCTTGTGTACTTCCTATGGTCCGACCATCCATTGTATATTCCCTTGCCTTGTTAGTCCTCCCAAAACGCCTTACCTCACACTTCTCAGGATTAAATTCCATTTGCCACTGCTCCACCCATCTTACCAGCCCATCTATATCGTCCTGGAATCTAAGGCTTTCCTCCTCACTATTTACAACATCACCAATTTTCATGCCATCTGCGAACTTATTGATCATACCTCCTATATTCACATCTAAATCATTAATGTACACTACAAACAGCAAGGGTCCAGCACCAGTCCCTGGGGTACACAACTGGTCACAGGCTTCCAATTGCAATAACAGCCCTCGACCAATACCCTCTACCTCCTGCCACTAAGCCAATTTTGGATCGAATTTGCCAAATTGCCCTGGATCCCATGGGCTCTTACCTTCTTAACCAATCTCCATCTGGGACCTTATGAAAAGCTTTACTGAGATCCATGTAGGCTACATCTACTGCTTTACCCTCATCTACACATTAAGTCACCTCCTCGAAAAATACAATCAAGTTCGTTAGACATGAAGCCATGCTGACTATCCTTGATTAATCCCTGCCTCTCCAAGTAGAGATTAATCCTGTCCCTCAGAATTTTTTCAATATTTTCCCAACCACTGATGTTAGACTCACTAGCCTGTAATTACCTGGTTTATCCCTGCTACCCTTCTTGAATAATGGTTCCACATTCGCTGTCCTCCAGTCCTCTGGCACCTCTCCTGTGACCAGAGAGGATTTGAAACTTTGTGTCAAAGCCCCTGCTATCTCCTCCCTTGTCTCACATAACAGCCTGGGATGCATCTCATCTGGGCCTGGGGACTTATCCACTTTTAAGACCACTAAAACAGCTAATACTTCCTCCCTTTCAATGATAATATGTTCAAGTATATCACAATCCCCTTCCCTAATCTCTACACCTACATTGTCCTTCTCCAGAGTGAACACCGATGAAAAATAATCATTTAAAACCTCACCTACGTCCTCCTGCTCCACACAAAGATTGCCATCTTGGTCCCTGATGGGCCCTACTCTTTCCCTGGTTATCCTCTTACCCTTAACATACTCATAAAATGCCTTGGGATTTTCCTTTATCTTGCCCGCCAGTGTTTTCTCATGTCCCTTCTTTGCTCTCCTACTTACTTTTTTAAGTGCCACCCTGCCCGCATCCTTCCTAATGGACTCAGCAAAAGGTTCAATACAGCAGACAAACAAGGCAGGAGAGAGAGGACAGCTCTGTCTGATTCCAGATTTGATTGGAAAACTTTCAGATTCCCACCCATTGATTGAGACTGCACGACTGATTTTTGTGTAAAGCAGTTAGATCCAATTGCAGATTCCCTCCCCAGACGTCCATCATGTATGTGTGCGATATTCTGTCAAAAGCCTTCTCCTGGTCCAGGCTGATGAGGCAGGTGTCCACTCCCCTGTCATGTACATAGGCGATCGTATCCCTGAGTAGCGTAAGACTATCAGAGATCTTCTTGCTGGGTACAGTCCAGGTCTGGTCAGGGTGAATCATCTACTCCAGAGCGGGCTTGACCCGACTGGCGATGTCTTTGGGCAGAATCTTGTTGTCTACATTAAGCAATGAAATGGCAGCCAATTTCTGTTTTCTGCCCTCTCCCCATTCCGCTCGTAGATGAGGGTGATAATGCCTTTCCTCACGGATTCTGACATTCTGCCGGCCAGAAGCATACTCACGTACACTTCCAGCAGACCTGGGCTGATCCAGTCCCACAGAGCCAAATACAACTCAACTGATAAGCTGTCGCTTCCGGGAGATTTACTCATTTTGAAGGACCTGACGGCCTTTGTCAGCTCGTCCAGAGTTAGCGGTGCATGAAATAATGGCCCAAATAATCTGCTCTTTCAATGACATTTGGTTGGGAATTAATATTGGCCAGGACAATGAGGAGGACTCCACTGCTCCTTTACATCAACCCGAGAGGGCAGACGTGACCTCAGCTTAACCTCTCATCCAAATGATGGCACCTTTGACAGTACAACTCTCCTTCAGTCCTGGCATTGGAGTGTCAGCCTGGATTATGTGCTCAAGTGGGCGGCACAGTGACGCAGTGGTTAGCACCGCAGCCTCACAGCTCCAGGGACCTGGGTTCAACTCTGGGTACTGCCTGCGTGGAGTTTGCAAGTTCTCTCTGTGACCGCGTGGGTTTTCGCCGGGTGCTCCGGTTTCCTCCCACCGCCAAAGACTTGCAGGTGATAGGTAAATTGGCCATTATGAATTGCCCCTAGTGCAGGTAGGTGGTAGGGAATGTGGGATTACTGTCGGGTTAGTATAAATGGGTGGTTATTGGTCAGCACAGACTTGGTGGGCCGAAGGGCCTGTTTCAGTGCTGTATCTCTAAATAAATTTTAAAAAGTCTCTGGAATGGGACCTAAACCCACAATCTTTTGACTTGGAGGTGAGAATGATATTCATAGCCATGGCTTACATCAAAAGGAGATTAGCAAGTTAATTAGGAATAAAAGATAGGAAGTGTGAGGTTGCGAGGGTAGCAGTTTCTCTTCGGTTTTACTCAAACACCATTCCACACATATACAGTAAATTGGTAGTGAGAACAAAACACCTGGCTCACCTTACTTCCTCTTTTCCATGCTTTAGGGAGTCAATTTTCTACAATCAGTTAATGATAAACTAGGATGGTGAGCAATACCACTCTGTTTATGGGGGACACCCCTGTTTTGTAAACGAGTGGTCTCCAAGAAATGCTGCAAATTTCGAAGTCTGTCAAGTGTGTTTCTTGAAGATGTATTTTTACTGGAGTTGGGGTCAGGCAGTAGGAAATTGGTCTGGATTTTAAGAAGTTAAGAACAAAATGGTCAGAAGTACAAGGAAGTGGCTTTTGGGCGCTGAGACTTTAAGGTGTTTCTTGGCAACCTAACTGTATTGTGTCTGTGGCTTGGTTGGGAGTATCGTAACTGTCACCTGTTCCCATGTGTTTACTACATTTCTATCAAGTCATTCTCTGACTATTTTTAAACTTCTTAGAATATTTAAAATGCTAAAATCCATTATATATTCTTGAAATGAACTTGTCAGCATCCTGTATTACAGTTAAGAACCAAACTGAAGATTTAAGGGGAATTGATCCACTTTGGAGCTACCAAAATTATTTGCGACAAAACCAACTTAGCTTGCTTTGGATCATAAGTTCCTGCTAACAAAAAACACAATAAATGTGTCGAAAGGAATGAAGTATTGCTCAGGTGGCAGTTGAACTTGATAAAGGAATTTAAGAGTGACAAATTCCCTGCTTGGCAAGATGACCCATATTCTCAGATGCTGAGGGAGACTTAGGGAAGAGCGTTATGGGCCCCAAACATTCGTCGGAAAGAAATTGTTGGGCAGTGCTGTGGTTTTGCATAATGAGAAGCAATCAGATATTGAAGCCTGGTTTTTCTGCTCATTGCTACTTGATACTGGGGCAGTAATTGGGTGGAAGTCATGCCCCGTCAGACGTCCACTGGGTTTGCATCAAGACACAGCTTCCTCTGGGTGAGTATATAAACATAAGAAATAGGAGCAGAAATAGGCCATGCGGACCCTCAAGCCGTTCAATAAGATCATGGCGGATCTTCCGCAACTCTACTTTCCTGCCCTATCCCTTTATTCCTAGATTGCCTTAGTGCCCAAAAATCTATCATTCGCAATCTCAAATTTACTCAACGACTGAGCATTGACGGACAGAGTCATGTAAAGACATCTGCATTTAGCCATTTCTTGATTTTTTTAAATCATATTTTCCTTCTTGGCATTTAGGGCTGTCAGCTGACATCAGCATGAGTGGATTGGAGTAGGTAACTTTCCTGGTCTGTATGGACTGATTGGTAACTCCTCCACTACTCTTTCACTTGTGGGTTCATTGAAACTTTATAAGATAAATGTCCATTTTCATTGTAGGGGTGTGAAATAGAGCAGCAACTCGCAAGTACAGAAGCTGGAGTAGTTCTCTATGCAGTTAGCACAATCAGGAACTAAACAGTAAAAGCTGCTATCTCACCCTTGGTTTAAGAAATATCCTGACAAAGGAAGAAGTGGTATGATATGGAGCAATATGGTCAATGTTTTGATGCAGTAAATTGAGGGATACTGTTTCCATTGGCAGGAGGGTCAGTAAGCAGAGGATGCAAATTTAATGGTAATTAGCAAAAGAACCAGAATTGAAGTAAGGAGAATTAATTTGTGAGTTATTATGATCTGGAATGTACTGCCTGAAAGGGTGGTGTAAGCACATTCAATAGTAACTTTCAGAAGGGAATTGGATAAATAATTGAGGGGGAAGAAATTACAGAGCTCTGGGGAAAGACCAGAGGATTGAAACCCATTGGATTGCTCTTTCACAGAGCTGGCACAATTATGATGGGCTGAATGGTCACCTTCGGTGCTGTATGATTCTATGATTCTCTGTGGTGCAAAAGAGACATTCTCTTTCTTTTGTTGCTGCAATGCTTTTTGGGACAATGGACTAATGCTGACACTACTGTTACACAGCATTGAAGTGCTAGGAATAATGCCATATCACCATGATTCAGTACTATAATCACTGTACCAAACCTGCATCACCAGTGTTATACCATCACCGACTCCATGCATGCGATAATGAGTCACAACGCTGTGGTTTCACTTCCGACATCTTCACACAAGATGTAGTGTCACTTGCAGTAACCATCACTACTAACACTTGTGCATATGATACTCTATCACCACTTTTTACATCACCACTAGTAACAGTGAACAGGTGATATTCCAGCACTGAAGTTTCACCATTATTACTGACACCATACAAATAGAATATGTACAATAAGGAATTGGATAGATACTTGAAAAGGAACACATTTTCAGAGTTATGGTGAAAGAGCAGTGGGGAGGGACTAACTGGATTGCTCTGTCAAAGAGAGAACATAGGCATGATGGGCCAAATGGTCTCCTTCTGTGATGCAAGATTCTATGAATCTATAAAGTGAACCTGTCCTACTGAATGCTGTGCAGTTGTCCATGGTCATTGGTTTGTAATACACTCAGTGTCTCAAATCCATCTGCCTTTGAGGACTTTCCGATTGGCCCCTAGCCAAGCTGCTCCTGTACAGCTACAATGCTGGCATTTACTCGACAATGTGGAAAATTGTCCAGGTATATCCTGTCCAAAAAGCTGGACAAATCCTATCAGGCCAATTGCCGCCCCATTAGCCTACTCTCAATCAGCTCAAGGCATGGCTAGATCTTGCTCGCTTATGAGGATTTTAGCAAATGCCTTCTGAAAGTCCACGTAAATAACATCCATAGACATGCCTCTGTCCACCACTTCAGTCACCTCTTCAAAAAATTCAATCAGATTCATCAGGCATGACCTACCCTTTACAAATCCATGCTGGTTCCCTTGGATCAGCTGAAAATTTTCCAGGTGTTCCATCACCCTATCTTTGATTGGAGATGCTCGTAATTTTCCAACACAGATGTTAGAATAACTGGTCTACACTTCCGTGGTTTCCCCCGCTCACCTTTATTAAATCGTGGAATGTCATGAGCAGTTTCCAATCTAAAGGAGCAGTTCCTGAATCAAAAGGACATTTGAAAGATTATAATTAGGACATCGGTGATGTTCTCACCTACTTCCTTTAAACCCTGGGATAGAAAGCATTTAGTCCTGGGGATCTGTCACTCGTTACTGTCATTATTTTCTTCATTATTATTATTTTTCTTATGTTCATGTGGATGATGCATCCCTAATCCTGATTCAATATTGGTTTCCTTGGGCTGTCCAGCATGTGGATCTCTTCCTGTGATGTAAATTCCGATGCAAAGTAATTATTCAGCATGTCCGTCATTTCCTTATTGTCCTCCTTGCAAGATTCTTTTCATACTCCCTTTTTGTAGCTCTTGCTATCTGTGATGTCCTCGAGACTTGAGTGGGGTTTAGCTGAGTTTGGTATAGGATATGAGGTAAAGACAGAGAGACAAAGACTGCAGCACCTGAACATAAAGTCTTCTTTTATTCTGTCTTAGTTCCACTTTCTCTTTGCCAGCAAGTGTGTTCTATAGCAGCATCAAGAACAGTGTTGTCCAACATACGACCCACGGACCAGGATCCAGCCCACCAAACATTTCCATTGGGCCCGTGGCTGTGAACTATTCCCAGGGCCGTGCCTTGTCCTCACCGTGACTGAAGATGCAAAATTTCCCATTGTCAAGACCGGCTTTTAAACCGACGGGTTCTGACTTTTTGTGAAAAAAGCCCGCCTGAAAACTCTGAGTCTGTTGGGAAATGGCTGTTCCTGATGTCAGCGGCTGTCAGCTATGAAACTAACAGTGATTTATTTTAAAAGAACTGACCAACCATCTGCTGAGCATTCCACTCTCTGCAACTGTGTGAGACAGAGAGGGAAAGAGAGAGAGAGGGGAGAGGGAGAAGGAGAGAGAGAGAGACACACACACAGAGAGAGTGGAAAAGAGAGAGGGAGGGGGGAACAAAAAGAGAGAAAGGGGGACAGAGAGAGGGAGGGGACAGAGAGAGAGGGGGACAGAGAGAGAGAGGGGGACTGAGAGAGGGAGAGAAAAAGTAAAGAGAGAGAGAGAGAGGGAGGGAGGACAGAGATAGAGAGAGAAAGGGGGAGTGAGGGAGAGGGGGAAGAGACAGAGAGAAGGGCAGATGGAGGCAGAGAGACAAGGGGGGCAGAGAGCACAGGGAACATTGAACGGAGAGTGAACAACTGGGAAGACTGAAAGGGGAGTATGAAACATGGAGTGGGGAACACTGAGTGGGAGACATGGTGGGTGAAGGAGACAGAGAGAGGGGGGAGAGGGAGAAAGAGAAGGACAGACAGAGAGGGGGAGACAGAGAGAGAAAGACAGAGAGGGGTGAGAGAGAGTCAAAGAGTCATTTACTTACAGAACAGAAGGAGGCCATTCGAGCCCATGCAGGCTCTCAACAGAGCTATGCAGTCAGTCCCACACCCTGGCTCAATCCCCATAGCCCTGCAAGTCTATTTCTCTCAGGTGGCCATCCAACCTCCTCCTGAAGTCATTCATCGTCTCCACTTCCACCACCCTTGTGGGCCATGAGTTTCAGGTCATTACCATTGCTGCGTAAAAAAGTGTTTCCTCATATTCCACCTACATCTTTTTCACAAAACTTTCTATCTGTGTCCCCTGGTCCTAGAGGGGTGGGGGGAGGGAAGAGAGAATGAGACACACACACACACAGAGCACAGGGAGAGTGGGGAGAGAGATCAAGGTCTGTCTTGAAAGATGGAAATCTATACAGAATACTCTGTATCACTACATCAAGTGTGCGGGCAGAAATTGACCATCTATACAAGAAAAAACAATGCCAGGTATGTCACTAAATCCGTGTTCAACATAATGATGAGAAAGTAAGTTAATAAATTAGTCTCCTCATTTAAAACCTCTTCACAAAAATGCACAGTTGTTGTTGTTTTTATTCATAAGATAAATATTTAATGCCTTTATGTTTCAAAATTTGCTCTCTGACCCCCGGGCTAAGCAAAAATCATAATGTCCCCTCCTTCTCTCTCTCCGCCCGAAAAGGTTGGACAACCTTGATCTGGGGGTTGCAATTTCGAAACGCTATAACTCTACATCCTTCCCCTTCTTAGTAAATGAGAGAAGTGGCCTATTTCATTGGATGGTTTCCGAAACTATAAACAATAAACTTAAACATAAATAGTTCATTTTGTAACATAGTCACTTCAGTATAATCAGAATGTGGCAGGGAGGGACAGAATGTACAAAATTAAGAGTGTGCAAGCAGCTAGGACTAGAGGTTGCTAAGACAGTAAGAAGAGAGATATAAAGGCTCTGTATTTGAATGCACATAGTATTCGTAACAAAACAAATGAATTGATAGCTCAAATAGAATTAAATATGAATGATCTGATAGCCATTACAGAGACATGGCTGCAAGATGACAAAGGCTGGGACCTGAATATTCAAGAGTACATGACATTTCGGAAGGACAGGAAACTAGGAAAAGGTGGAGGGGTGGCTTTGTTAATTAAGGATGACATTAGTATAATAGAGAGAGGTGACCTTAGTTCTAAAAATAAAGATGTAGAATCAGTTTGAGTAGTGATAAGAATAGTAAAGGTAGGAACCCACTGTGAGAGTAGTTTATAGACCCCCTAACACTAATCATATTGTAGAACAGGGTATACAGGAAGAAATAATGGGAGCTTGTGAGAAAGGTATGGCAATAATCATGGGTTATTTTAATCTGCAGATAAATTGGGCGAATCAGCTTGGCAAAGGTCATAGAGTCATAGAGGTTTACAGCACAGAAACAGGCCCTTCGATCCAACTCCCCTGCGCTGACCATCAAGCACCCGTCCTAACTAATCCCATTTCCCCGCACTTGGCCCGTAGCCTTGTATGTTATGGTGTTTCAAGTGCTCATCTAAATATTTCTTGAATGTCGTGAGTGTTCCTGCCTCTACCACCCCTTCAGGCAGTGTGTTCCAGATTCCAAACACCCTCTGGGTGAAAAGACTCCTCCTCAACTCCCTCTCAACCTCCTGCCCCTTACCTTAAATCTATGCCCCCTAGTTATTGACCTCTCCGCGAATGGAAAAGGTTTCTTCCTATCTATCCTATCAATGCCCCTCATAATTTTGTATCCCTCAATCATGTCCCCCCTCAGCCTTCTCCGCTCCAAGGAAAACAACCCCAGCCTATCTAGTCTGTCTTCATAGCTGAAATGCTCCAGCCCAGGCAACATCCTGGTGAATCTCCTCTGCACCGATCACATCCTTCCTATAGCGTGGCGACCAGAACTGTACACAGTACTCCAGCTGTGGCCTAACCAGCGTTTTATACAGCTCCATCATAACCTCCCTGCTCTTATATTCTATGCCTCAGCTAATAAAGGCAAGTATCCCATATGCTTTCCTAACCACCTTATTTACCTGTGCTGCTGCCTTCAGTGAACTATGGACAAGTACACCAAGGTCCCTCTGACCCACAATGTGGTCTCCTCTACATTGGGGAGACCAAACGTAGACTGGGTGACCGCTTTGCGGAACACCTCCGCTCAGTCCGCAAGCAGGACCCTGAGCTTCCGGTTGCTTGCCATTTCAACACTTCCCCCCTGCTCTAATGCTCACATCTCTGTCCTGGGATTGCTGCAGTGTTCCAGTCAACATCAACGCAAGCCCGAGGAACAGCATCTCATTTACCGATTAGGTACACTACAGCCTGCCGGACTGAACATTGAGTTCAATAATTTCAGAGCATGACGGGCCCCCCATTTTACTTTTATTTTTAGTTATTTTTTCTTCTTTACATTTTTTACATTTTTTTTGTATGTTTATTTCATTTCATCTTAGTTTGTTCCGTTTGCTTACCCACTGTTTTTTTTTCATATTTGTACTTGCTGCTGTTCAATCTTCAGTCCGTTATCACCCTATCTGTACTAATGCTTTGTCTTTCAACACACCATTAACATATTGTTTGCCTTTGCTCCATGACCTTTTGGTCAGCTATTCTGTGACCTTGTCCTATTTACACCTTCTCCTTTGTTATCTCTTGCCTCACCCCCGCTTTACTTGCTTATAACCTTTGACGTTTTGAATATTTGTCAGTTCCGAAGAAGGGTCACTGACCCAAAACGTTAACTCTGTTTCTCTCTCCACAGATGCTGCCAGACCTGCTGAGTATTTCCAGCAGTTCTTGTTTTTATCCCTCTGACCCTCTGTACTCCCTAGGGTCCGACCATCCATTGTATATTCCATTGCCTTGTTAGTCCTCCCAAAGTGCATCACCCCACACTTCTCAGTGTTAAACTCCATTTTCCACTGCTCCGCCCATCTTACCAGCCCATCTATATCGTCCTGTAGTTTAAGGCTTTCCTCCTCACTATTTACGACACCACCAATTTTTGTGTCATCTGCGAACTTACTGATCATACCTTCAATATTCACGTCTAAATCATTAATGTACACTATAAACAGTAAGGGTCCCACACCAAGCCCTGCAGCACACCACTGGTCACAGGCTTCCACTCGCAGAAACAACCCTCTACCATCACCCTCTGCCTCCTTCCACTAAGCCAATTTTGACCACAGAAACGCCTATCTGTTCCTCTAACCATAGAATACCCTACCACTATTGCCCTCTTGTTCCTTTTTCTCCATCCCAGCACAGCTAAGTCAGCCATGACATTCCGGTCATGACTCTTGGTGCATTCTCCAGAGGAACCCTCTCTCCCATCGGTACTCAGAACTGAATACCGGTTAAAAAGTGGGATGTCCTCTGGGGACTCCTGCATTACCTGCCCTGACTTCTTTGTCCGTCCGGCATCCACCCCCCAACTGTGCTCGCCTAGGCACCGGCTTGACTACCTTCTGAAATGTGCCATCCACGTAGTCCTCCACCTTGCGGATGTGCCACAGTGACTCCAGCCGCTGCTCGAGCTCCAAAACCTGAAGCTCAAGCTTCTGCAACCAGAGACACTTTCTGCAGACATGTTCACCAAGGTCCCATGGCACTTACACGACTTCCCACATTGCACAGAAGGTACATTCCGCTTGGCCAAGCTGCCCCGCCATTACTTACCTGTACAATGAGAAAAAAAAACTTGCTAGTGTAATAACTTACAATCAACTTTTATCCCCTGTACCTTTGAGGCTGAGAAAGAAAAAGAGCAAAGAGCACTTACCACCACCCCCCGCCAATGAAAATACCCACATTTAACTTACAGCCTCACTCCATGCAAACGGCACTAGAATAGTCAGTAAATACTAAACATTTACAGGTAGCTATCCTAGGGCTTTAATTTCAAAGGAACCTTTTTTTAAACTCCAATCAATCACAGTTCCCAGGCAATAACAGGTGTCGCCCACCCACCAATCAGCGCCCAGAATTTCAGTGATGTCGCTATTCTTATTTCTTTTTACTAAATCCAAACAGCTTCTTACTGAGGCTGTCGAGATAGCCTGGAAGATGAGTTCATGGAGTGTTTTCAGGGCAGTTTGTTAGAGTAACATGTTTTAGAGCCAACCAGAGTGCAGGCTACTCTAGATCTGGTAATGTAATGAGACAGGATTAATTAATGACCACATCGTAAAGGCACCTCTAGGTAGCAGTGATCACAACATGATTGCATTTCACATTCAGCTTGAGGGTGAGAAGAGTGGATCTTAGACTAGCGTTTTAAACTTAAATCACATAAGGGTAATGATGAGGGTTTGAAGACAGAGCTGTCTAAAGTAACCTGGGAAATTAGGTTAAGAGATAGATCAGTAGAAATGCAGTGGCAGACGTTTAAGGAGATATTTCATAACACTCAGCAAAGATACATTCCAGTGAGAAAGAAAGACTCTAGGGGAAGGACACACCATCCGTGGCTAACTAAGGAAGTTAAAGATAATATCAAATTGGAAGAAAAAGCGGACAATTCAGCAAAGAGTAGTAGCAGTCAGAAGATTGGACAGAATGTAAAAAACAGCAAATAATGACTAATGGAATAATGAGAGAGACATTAGAGTACTAGAGAAAGCTAGCTAGAAATATAAAAATGGATAGTAAGAGTTTCTACAGGAATTTAAAAAGGAAAAGAGTAAGTAAAGTCAATGTTGGTCCTCTAAAGAGTGAGTCTGGGGAGTTAATAATAGAAAATAAGGAAATGGCGGAGGAATTGAAAAGATTTTTTGCATCTGTCTTCACTGTCGGGGATACAAGTAACATTCCAGAAATAATTGTGAATCAATAGTTGAAAGGGACGGAGGAACTTAAAACAGTTACTATTACCAGGGAAAGGGTACTGAGAAAATTATTAGAATTAAAAGCTGACAAGTCCCAGGTCCTGATGACTTCATCCTAGGGCCTTTAAAGAAGTGGCTGCTGAGAAAGTAGATGCATTGGTTTTAATTTTCCAAAATTCCCTAGATTCTGGAAGGGTCCTATCAGATTGGAAGGTAGCAAATGTAACTCCACTATTCAAGAAAGGAGGAAGACAGAAAGCAGGAAACTACAGGCCAGTTAGCTTAACATCTATCATGGGAAAATGCTCAAATCTATTATTAAGGAAGTTATAGCAGGTCATTTAGAAAATCTCAATGCTATCAGGCAAAGTCAACTTGGTTATGTGTATGGGAAATCGTACTTGACTAAATTATTAGAGTTCTTTGAGGAAGTAACAAGCAATGTGGATAAAGGGGAACCTGTTGATGTGGTGCACTCGGATTTCCAGAAGGCATTTGACAAGGTACCACATCAAAGGTTACTAAACAAGATAAGAGCCCATGGTATAGGGGGTAACATATTAGCATGGCTAGAGGATTAACTAGCTAACAGGAAAAAGAGAGTAGACATAAATGTGTTATTTTTAGGTTGGCAAGCTAAACCAATGCATCTAATGGAATGTCACAAGGATCAGTGCTGGGACCTCAACTGTTTATAATCTATATCAATGACTTGGATGAAGGGACAGAATGTATGGTTGCTAAATTTGCTGATGACACAAAGATAGGTAGAAGAGTAAGCTGTGAAGAGGACTTAAGGAGTCTGCAAAGAGACATAGATAGGCTAAGTGAGTGAGCAAAGATTTGGCATATGAAGTATAATGCGGGAAACTGTGAACTTGTCCACTTTGGCCGTAAGAATAGAAAAGCAACATATTATTTAAATTGAAAGATTTTGCAGAACTCTGAGATGCAGAGGGATCTGAGTGTCCTAGCACACAACTTACAAAAATTTAGTTTGCAGGTACAGCAAGTGATTAAGAAGGCAAATACGATGTTGTCATTTATTACAAGTGTTCTAAAAGTGACTCTGTTTTGTCAAAAATAATTTTTAAAAAATGAATTTTTGTTCAGCTAAATAAATGTTTCAATCAAGTGGACAGTGAGGGCTGGATTGGCAACCGTGTTACTGTTTGTCACCTGGTTCGGGCTAGGCTTAGGGCAGAAGCCATGACAACAGGGGCAGAAAATTGACAACTCTCCATTGTTTGGACAAGCCTAGTAGCAGGCACAGAACATCTGGGTGGGCAAAAAAACTGCCAAGCTGTTAGTCAGTGTGTGCATCAAGCCTGGAGGAGAAGTCAAGAAAGAACAGAAGACCACAACCCAGCTTCATTTTCCAGTATCTCTGAAGGATCCTGTGAAGTTCACCTTGAATTCATCTTGTTTTTTGTATTTCAAGAAGGCCTGCTAAATAACTTTTAATGCAGCCTGAAGAGAACTAATTTCTGGAAGATTCTAAAGATCCTAAAGATTTGTGTACTCAGAAGGTTGGACTGTGTGCCAGTTTGGAACAACATACCTCACCTGCTGTTTACTTCAAAAAACATGCAAGTGATCTATTTGGGCTTTTTTGTCTGTCACAGAGCTCTGATCTAAAATTCTTTTTTACTTTTTCCGGTTAACCAATTTATGTATAAGAATTTATATGTGTGTGTGAGTGTGAAGGGACTAAGGTAAAAGGGAACTTTAAAAATTGGTTAAGGCAGAAAAGAGGACTTTTTAAAAATTTAATGTTGGGTATTTAAAAATTTGATCTATGTGCTATTGTTTTACTTCATTACTAATTAAGACTTGTTTTATAATAAACTGTTAATTTTGTTGTTCGGTATAGAAACCTGGTTAATGTGTGCTATTGTTGAGTCAGAAACTTTAGGGACTTTCAAAAGGCTTTTGGATAGGTATATGGATAAAGGAGAATGATGGGGTATAGATTAAATTGTCCTTGACAGAGGACAAAGGATCGGCACAACATCGTGGGCCGAAGGGCCTGTTCTGTGCTGTATTTTTCTATGTTCTATGTTCTATTCTGGAGGAAAAATAGTGTATCTGATTGACTGTTGCAACAAGTGGGAAAACTGTAAAGAATATGTTGTGATCTGTGGAGAAGTGGGTCTGAATTAGCAGTGCACTCCTCCCGACTTGGTCGTAACACAAGGGGAATGGAATATAAAAGTAGAGATGTTTTGCCACAGTTGTACAGGGCATTGGTGAGACCACATCTAGAGTACTGTGTACAGTTTTGTTCTCCTTACTAAAGAAAGTATATAATTGCATTGGAAGCAGTTCAGAGAAGGTTTGCTCGACTGATTCCTGGGATGAGAGGGTTATCTTATGAGGAAAGGTCGGACAGGTTGGGTCTGTATTCATTGGAGTTTAGAAGGATCAGAGGTGATCTTATTGAAACATATAAGATCCTGAAGGGACTTGACTAGGTGGATGTTGAAAGTATGTTTTGCCTTGTAGGAGAGACTAAAACAAGGAGCCACAGTTTAAAAATAGGGGGTCTCCCATTTAAGACAGAGTGAGGAGAAATTTTTTCTCTGAGGGTCGTGAGTCTGTGGAACTCTCTTCCCTGGACAGCAGTGGAGGCAGGGCCATTGAATGTTTTTAAGGCAAAGCTAGACAGATTCTTAACAAACAAGGGAGTTAATGGGTATCAGGGGTAGGCAAGAAAGTGGAGTTGAGTCCACAAACAAATCAGCCATGATCTTATAGAATGGCAGAGCAGGCTCGAGGGGCCGATTAGCCTACTCCTACTCCTAGTTTGTATGTTCGCATGTATGTAAGTATGGTCGGCCTTTTCTCTCATGAGTAGGATATCGCCTGACATCAGATATAGTCTCATTTGAATCATGCTCTTCATCTGAGGTGCCTGTTTCAGAATTGGATTCAATACTTGCAAGTGATGTTTCCAGTGCTTTGAAGAATGACGCATTTCTTGTGATCATTGATCCTTTTGTGTTGGTCACAACAAATGGTTGGATGTTATAAGGGGTTGTTGTTTTCCAATATGACTATCATGTTTCACAAGCACTTTATCTCCTGGCTTTAACGGTGAGGCCTTAAGTTTCATATTTTGCTCTGCATTTACTTTCATTCGATCTTTCTGCTCTCAATCTCATTCATGTACATGTTGATCATTAGCTCCACAGGGTAGCTCAGGAAGACGTGTGCACATAGGATGTGCAAAGATGAGTGTAGCTGAAGGTTTTCCAGTAGCCGAGTGAGGTGTCGTCTGTAATTCCGAAGTAAGTGATATAGCTCTTGCTTCCATGACTTGTTCTCAGCTGTAGCTGTATGTATTCACTTTTCTCAAAGTTTGCATAAATCGCTCGACTTCACCATTGGCCCTTGGCCAACAGGGTGTGCTTTTGCTATGAGTGAACCTCAAGTAGCTGGCGAATTTGCTGAACTCATCGCTGTTGAATGGGGGTCCATTGTCAGTTCTTACCATTTGAGGGATTCCAAATAAGGCAAAGATCTGGTCACGCTTTGGGATAACTGCTTTCATTGAAGTTGAGCTAACTTATTCCATGATTGGGAATCTGCTGTAGTCATCAGTGACAGCAAGTAGGTATTCACCTATGTGCAAATCTGTGAAGTCGATGTTAACTTCAATCCATGGTCCTGGAGGTAGTTTGGACATCTTGAGGGGATCATGAAGGTTTGACATTGTGGTTGCTTGACATGGCAAACACTGATTGACCTTGTGCTGTGCCGCAGGGTTGATTCCTGGAAACATACCTTTTCCCTAAGGAATTGTTTGGTTTTGACAATTCCCTGGTGTCCTTCATGTGCTATATTGACAAAACATTCTCTCAATGAGTGTGGAATGACAATACCATTGTTGCATAATATAAGATCAGATGTGGTTGTAATGGTGAGCTCATTTCGAACATTATGAAGACCTTGTAATGTGTGAGCGATTTCATTTGTAGATGCTTTCTCAATCACGTCTTTCCGGTTTCATGATTCTATAGCCTTCATACATAGTTGCAAAGTTTTGTCTTGTTTCGTTGCTTCCTTAATGTCGGCTAGTTTTAGTGACTTTGGCATCACATTTAGGTTTATGTCGTTGAGATGTTTTCAGCAACCTTTTCCTCATGACTAGTTGGACCGACTGTCGGCAACGGATGTCACAAAAGATAATCCACTGGGTTGAGCTTGCCAGTCTGATACTCAACATGGAACTTGTACTCTTGTAGTTTGAGTATCCAATGTTCTATTCGAGTGGGTGGTTTGCTATGTGGATTGTTGAACAAGCTTACTACTGGTCTGTGGTCAATTATTACTTTAAATTCGCTTCCATATAACCAGAGATGAAAGTGTAAGAACTCCCATGTGATTGAGAGCACTTCTCTCTGTTTCCAAATAACATCACTCTATGGGTGTTAACGATCTGTTTGCCATTACAATGACTGATCGTTACCTGTCTTGTCTTTCTGTACGAGAATTGCACCTAATCCAACTGGGCCTGCATCCATGACTCTCTGGGTGGTTTTCCCAGGGTCGAAATAGGCATTTGTGCAAATTGCTGACATATGTGGTTGATCTGGTGTACCGCCTGTTTGTGTGATTTAGTCCATTCCCACTTGGTGGTTTCTTTGTCAGATCACATAAAGGGGCAGATAGCATAGCAAGGTCAGGAATGAAGTGACTACAGTACGTGATGAATCTTAGCAGAGTCCAGACTTCTTGCATGTTTGTAGAAACTGCAGCGTTTGCAATGGTTTCAACTTTCCATGGCTCTGGTGATGCTCCTTCACCACTGAACACATGACCGAAGAATTCAAAAGTAAAAACATAAAGTGCTGGAAATACTCAACAGGTCTGGCAGCATCTGCAGAGAGAGAAGCAGAGTTAATGTTTCAGGTCTGTGACCTTTCATCAGAACAGTTCTGTCATCTACGATTGCGAAAGCTTTGAGACATCAGAGACAACATGGGGATACAGATGATGGCTCTGAAAGCACATCAAAAAGTAGCAGGTTGGGCATAAAGAACACCAGGCTGATCAGCAACACAGTGATAAAGGATCCAGGATCACACTCCTTTCAGAGGAAACTTCTCTGCAGTGTTTGTGATTATATCTACATTTTTGGATTGAATGGTTATTTTGGAGTGATCAATGTGTGAGTATACACTGTACAAGTTTTCTCTGTGTCACTTGAATAGTCTCCAAGTTAAAATGCTGTCTGTGAAAGTAGACAAATGCTTCCAAAATTTTCATACCAGAAAGCAATGTGCCATTTTTTTTTCATCCTTTTTCTGTTTACCACAGCACCATTGTAATATCCTCAGGACTTGAGTGAGGTTTAGCCAAGTTTTGTATAGGATAAGAGACAAAGGCAGGGAGACAAAGACTGCAGCAGCTGAACATGAAGGCTTCTCATTTCATTCTGTCTTAGTTTCACTTTCACTTTACTAGCATGTGTGTTCTATAGCAGCTTCTAGAGTACACAATGCATAATGCAATTGCAATTTCAAAACACTACAACAGTACACTATCTATTTGGTCACACTTTGCTGATCCTTTCCATTCACTAGGAAAGGTGCTATTTTTGGTCTTGGTTTTCTCACCAGATGTCAGGCCCAGTCTGGCAGATATGCCCTTCGGCACTCGGCCAGCTTGGTGAGTAGTGGTGCTACCGAGCTGCTCTTGGTGATGGACATTGAAGTCTCCAACCCAGAGTGCATTCTGTGCCTTTGCTATACCACAGTGCTTCTTCTAAGTGATGTTCAACATGGAGGAGCACTGATTCATCAACTGAGGGAGGGCAAAAGGTTGTAATCAGCAGGAGGTATCTGTGCCCATGTTTGGCCTGATACCATGACACTTCATAGGGTCCAGAGTCAAGGTTTGAGGACTCCCAGGACCACTCCCTCCCACTGTGCTGCCACCTCTGGCGGGTCTGTCCTGCTGGTGGGACAGGACATACCCAGGGATGGTAATGGAGGAGTCTGGGACATTGGCTCTCAGGTATGATTCTGTGAGTAAGATTATGTCAGGCTGTTGCTTGACTAGTCTGTCGGACAGCCCCCCAATTTTTGCACAGGATCCCAGATGCTAGAAAGGAGGACTTTGCAGGGTTGACTGGGCAGGGTGTGTCTTTGTTGTATCCACATCCGATGTTTTGGCCGATGCTGAGTGCTTTGTCAGTTTTATTCTTACTATAGTTTTTTGTAGCAGCTTTAGTACAATTCAATAGCTTGCTAGGCCATTTCAAAGAGCATTTAAGAGACACGTCCCTGTGTCTAGATTCACATATAGGGCATAGATTTTTTTCCCTAAAGGCCATTAGGAAACAAATGGATTTTTACAACATATGGTAGTTTCATGGTCACAATTACTGATAATAACTTTTTATTCCAGATTTATTTAATTAATTGAATTTAAATTCCCCAGCTGCTTTGGTGGGAATTGAACTCACATCTCTGGATTATTAGCACAGGGCCCTGGAACACTAATCCAGTAACATAACCACTATACTACCATACCCAGCATCTTCATTGGTTATGCCTCAGAAGGATATGCTGATAGGATTAAGAAAGAACGGTGGACGAGGTTTGTGTGGAGCTCAGGACTAGCATAGATCAGTTGGGCTGAATGGCCTGTTTCTGTGCTGTAAATTCTAGGTAATTGTAAATAATGGCTGCAGGTGACATTCTCACACATGCTCTTCCAGCAGAGATCACTCCTTAGCAATCAGGATCCAGAACTCTGACTGATTTCTCTTTTATGATGCCTAGTGTCATGCCCTCTTATGTTAGGAATACCAAGGCAAATGCAGTGTTAACTTCGCTATACTCTGTCCCAGGTTCTGGAGAGTGGCCTCCAACTGAGTAATTTGCTTCATTTCCTCATCAGCTTCTACAGCTGAGATTTCTACGAGAGCGATAATTTTGTTTATTCTTTTCATGGGATCTGAGTGTCACTGGCAAGGCCAGCATTTGTTGCCCATCTCTAATTACCCATGAGAAGGTGGTAGTGAGCTGCCTTCATGTGTGATGTTGTAGGAGCATTATTGTGCAATGGGCTCACCACCTATCAGAGCTGTGCTCTGAATGAGGCTGTTGAGATGCCCCTGCTTCATATCATTTAGGAATAAGTCTCTGCCAGTCAATTAGATCATGGCTAATCTGTACCTCACCTCTATTTTCCTGCCTTTGCTTGATACCCTTACCCAACAAAAATCTATCAATATCTGTCTTGAAAGCTCCAATTGTCCCCCAGCATCCACTGCCTTTTGGGGATTTGATTGGATTTTAAGGGATGAATTTTACCCTTGTCAGACAGGAGCCATCCACCGACTGAAAAGTCGGTGGCGAGCCCACCTCCACCTGGCCTGGAGATCCGGACCGCATTTAACAATCTCTAGACCTTTAATTGGTCTGAGGTGGGACTTCCTCAGTCGGGCCGGCAGCTCTCTGTCCCAGAGGCGCCATCAGGAGTGGTGGCCACTGCTGGGAAGATGTCGTGGAGTCCCAGAGAACGGGTTAGTTTTTGGGGCCTCGCTGGGGGCAATTGGTCAGGCCCTGGCGCGGCAAGTGTGGACAGTTGTGGGGATGGGTGGACGTGTTGAGCGTTGGGGTGGTTGGGGCATCGGGGGCAGCCCTCTGTTGGGCATAGGGTGCCTGATCAGGAGGCCCTCCCCCCCTCCAGGCCATCAGAAAGCCACCTACTTTTAACAGGTGGCTTTTCTCGGGCCTGGGTCGCCTGCTTGCCAACGGTAAAATCCCCGTGACGGTGGCCGGAGGTCCTTAAGTAGCAGTTAACTGGCCACTTAAGGGCCTTGATTGGCCTGGGACAGTTGGGACGTTTTTTATCTGCCACCTTGTATAAAGTGGCGGCGGAGACGGGAGCGGGTTGGGAAGGGCCCCTGAGCCTGCCACCATTTTACATCCGCACCACCCCCCCCACCCCACAACCCCCCCCCGCCGCCATCCCGCTCTTTGGGGGCGGGTGTAAAATTCCAGCCGGAAATTCTCAACCTGGCTTTCAATTCCCTCCATGACTTCACCCCTCCGTATCTCAGTCATTTCTTCCAGCCCTACATCCCTCCGAGATATCTGCGTTCCTCTAATTCTGATCTCTTGAGCATCCCTGATTTTACTCGCTCCACCATTGGTGACCACGCCTTCAGTTGCCTGGGCCCCAAACTCTGGAGTACCCTCCCTATACCACTCTACCTCTCCACCTCACTTTCCTCCTTTAATACACTCCTTAAAATCTACCTCTTTGACCAAGCCTTTGGTCATTTGACTTAATATCTCCTGATGTGGCTCAGTGTCATATTTTGTTTTATAATGCTTCTGTGAAGCACTTTCGGACATTTTATTACATTAAAGGTGTTATAAAAATATAAGCTGTTTTTGTTATTGATGTGAGAGTTCCAGATTTCCACCAGTCTTTCACACAAAGAGGTAGATTTTCGACCTTACTCAAAGCAGAAACACCCTTGTGCCTGATGGCCTCTTTGCTTGAGTCCAGCTGCTCCCAAAGCCAACTGCTTGACTAAAAGCCAACTGACTGACTGTCAGCAAGCACCCAGATAAAAAAAATTCAAAAGGCATCTCCCTGCATCATCTATCTCCATAGTAAAGTGGTCCAGATGGGATGTCCCAGAGGGCAATTTAAGTCATTTACCTCCAAATTCCAAAACATCAGACTCAGTGGGCCGAAGGGCCTGTTTCAGTGCTGTATCTCTAATCTAATCTAATCTAATCTCTTTGACTCCTGATACCCACATGAATCATTGATATTGCTAACAATGACAGAGGAATGTCTTCTAGACTTTTTGGTTTCAACTGCCAACTAAATGAGTCCATGTGCTGTTTTATGGCTCTCACCTGTCTCTCTTGTTACAACCAGGTGAAAAAGAGCCTTTCAGCCTTCACCTGGTCTTACTGTAACAGGGTTTAATTTTAAACACCGTGTTTTTAGCTCCCCCTTGGTGAATCCTTGTTCACCGCTTTCCAATTATAAGACAAAGAAACCAGCAGAAACAGGCTTTCTTAGGTTTAAAGAAGAAAAGTTGAAATTTATTAAACTTAAACTCTAATTCAGTTAATGCCTACGGATACACGACGCACCCCATGCTAGCATGCATACGAGATACACACATGCAAATGGAGACGGAAAGGAGCAGAAGAAAAATAAAGTGGAAAAGTTTGAGGCAATATCTGAAGAGTTGTTGTTACAGTTCTTCGAGCTCACTGTAGAGTCCTTGATTGTAGGTAGGTCTTGCTTTTTGTTGGGTCCCAGTATTCTTCTTAAACCTTGTTCACTGTAGGAGACTTTTCTCTTTTGAGGTTCATGTGTCTTCAGTGGATTCAGAGGCTTGTGAGAAAAAGATGGGAGCAGACAGGAGAGATCTTCTCAGTCCAGGAGCAAGCAGACACTCTCAGTTCAAACTGTTTGTACAATTCAGAAAACCCCAGGCTGCCAAGCAAGTTAGTCATGTGACTAACTGGTCTAGCCATGTCTTGGCTCTGTGGAATGTGTCAGCGAATGGTCCTTTGTCCTTCCAATCACTGCCTGCTAATATGCAAATATCTTTTCCAGCCACGGCTGATCTGTTTAACAAGTCCTTTCTTCACTCCAGTAAATGTTTAAAATCAATGTTCCTGACAAAATTAATGTGCCTCATTCTTGGCAGGTGGGGGTTCTAGCATGACACACTGCAAATACTCATGGAAAAATCTTTGAACTTTAAATCTTGGGTGGTCTGCAACCTTTTGAAATTCTTACAGCTACACATTTAATTTCCCAAAACAAAACGTGACCTCTAAAATATTAATATAGGTGAACCAGGTGATTGTAGCACTGTGCCTACTTTATAAACCTTCAACTTATTTAAACAGTTGGGGCATTTGTCCCTATCTATTTGCTATCACACCAGCCTGGGCTGGATCAACTATACTCTCTAGGTGATTTGTAATTTTATCATTACTTGTGTATACTGAACCAATAGTGATTGTCAATAGCAATGGCTCCAAATCCCACCTGTGATTATTGAGTAATTCAAGACTCATTTCAGTAAATTAGATCCTAAACCCTTATCGGCAGGAGTGGGGAAAAAGGTTTGCTTAGCTGCCATCTAGTGGTCATCTTAATTATGTCATCAGCATCTCTGAAATAAGAAAGACTTGCATTTATATAGAACCTTTCATTACCTCAGGATGTCCCAAAGCACTTTACAGCCACTTTTGAGGTGTAGGAAATGCAGCAGACTATTTTATGCACAGCAAGCTCCCACAAACAACGATGTGATAGACAACCAGATAATTTGTTTTAATTAAATTGGTTGATTGATAACTATTGGCCATGACATCAGGGAGAACTCACCTGCTCGTCTTCAAAATAGCATGATGGGATCTTTTACACCCACCTGAGAGGAGAGACGAGGCCTCAGTTTAATGTCACATACAAAAGATGGCATCTCCAGCGCTACAGCAGTCATCTCATTGAAACGTTAGAAGATTCTGAAAGGGCTTGACAGGGTTGACACTGAGAGTTTGTTTCCCCTGGCTGGAAACTCTAGAATATGGGAATACAGTCTCAGAATAAGGGGTTGATTATTTGGGATTGAGATGAGGAGAAATTTCTTCACTCAGAGAGTTGTGAATCTTTGTAAATGCTGCATTATTGAGTATATTCAGGGCTGAGATAGACAGCTTTTTGCTTCACTCAGGGAATGAAGGGATATGGGGAGTGGGCGTGAATGTGGAGTTGAGGCAGAAAATTAGCCATCATTGTATTGAATGGCAGATCAGCGTCGAGGGGCTATATGGTCTATTCCTGCTCCTATTTCTTATGATCTTACATTCTTATGAAGTCCTCAACTTGTTATTATTTTCCATGGAATGCCAGGTATATTAACATATTGACCTTTGTCCCTTCTGTGAAGCCATTACAAAGTAATTACTCAACAAGTTTGCCATTTCCTTATTTTTGCAATATTTCCCACATCCTTTTCTTTAAAGGGCCCATATTACCCTTGAATACCCCATTTCTTCTAAAATAATTATAATAACTTTTTGTGTTGATCTTGATATCCCTTGCAACTTTCTTTTCTGGAATAAAAAGCTGGTCTCGGTAATGGTGACCATGAAATTACCGGATTATCACAAAATCCCATCTCGTTCACTAACGTCCTTGAAGGAAGGAAATCTACCAACTTTACCCGGTCTGGCCTATAAGTGACGTCAGACCCACAGCAATGTGACTGACTCTTAATGGCCACTTGAAATGGCCAAGCAAGCCACTCGGTTACATGCACTACTGCGGCTCACCACCACTACGATGATTAGGGATGGGCAACAAATTCTGGTCTTGCCAGCGATGCCGACATCCCAGGAATAAATCAAAACAAATTACATTTTTGGTGCTCTCTTTTTTTAAATCTTCCTTTTCTGTTCTGTATATCCCACCCAGTCCTTGGGATCTGCATTATTCTTTGCATTTTTAAGATTGCTGAATTAACCCTCTGCACGACTGCAATGTCACGTGATGGACCACGTCAAACTCTGAAGGTAGGCTTCAAAACCTGGAGATAGGAAGATGTTCTGCAGTTGAGGAGAAATCACCCTTGTGTGGTCTGTGCCTACCCACTTGGTCCAGGTAGACAAAGAAGGAGGCAAATTTACAAACAAAACAAAGGACAATATATACCTCTAGACAGAGAAATTCAGGAAAAAAAACATATATTTTCTATTAATATAGGTAGTAAAGGGAGGATTTAAAAGGTACAATGATTGAAGTAGCTAATGCCATGAGCTTGATATTGGAAACATCTACGTGTAAGCCTTTTGAAGTATTGTACTTTGAACTAACAAAGGCAGTTAAGTTCGGCGATAAAAAATAACCTTTGACAATACCTTATCGAACTACAGAAAAAATGTTCTCAATGAATGTCAAAATAAAACAGTTCAAACGTCATAATAACAAAATTACAGGATTCATCACATCCACCACAAATTTATTTTTCTAAGCTGTGTTATCAGCAGGTATCGGATGTATCCAGAAATCACTGGGATCTTGTCCATACTGTGTCATCCACTGATTCCAGTGGTGATTTCCTGACAAGCCGTGAGTGGCTAAGCCTCCGGATTTCCTCTGAACCTAAGTTATGTTGGTGGAGGAGGATCAGATGCAAGGAAATTCCTGGTTGCAGTTTCCCTGGTATTTTCTTATAAATCAGGTTACTGACATCAGCTAGAACCCATCCTCCACAATAGAGTTCTCTTCCTTATGGCTCCGCCATTTTCCATGATGACCGACCAACCCACAACTGCACATTTTAGACCTGGTGTGGCAAGTTTGATAACTTATCTCAGTGAATCTGCAGAACAAGTCAGACCTCATCAGTTATTAGCAAGTTTCTGTGGTTGCTTAATTAACCTTTGAACTTTCTTGTGTGATTTGGGGCCACCACTCTCCAAACTAAGGCTACAAAAATCCTGTGTCTGTCCAAAGCCACAGGCCTCTGTTATTAGTACAGCCTTATTTTGCATATTATAGTGTAATTCTTAAATGAGACCTAATGCTGCTCGTAATTATTTCCCTGAATTTATCTCCAGAAAGGAAGTAGAAAACTGAATTTGTAATAATGTTGAGAAAAGCTATAGGCCTTGAAATAGTGTAAACAGCCTTTATGCCCTCAATCGTGCAATGTGAAAGGCTGATATTTTCCAATCTGGACACCATGCGAGCAGTTCGCATAATATGATAAGGAGTGAAAAATATGGAGAAAATAACAATTGCCAATATAACTAGTGTGAGAGGTTTTTCAAGAGTAATATTTTCAGCTCGATCTTGACTTAATTTCTTTAAGATGCGTGCGGTTTTCACACAGAAGATTCCCATGATGGACATTGGAAGCAGAAACCCAACAGCAGTGAGACACATGTTGTATATCAGGTTGTGAACAGCATTCCCAGCACTTGCATAATCGACACACTTAGTGATGGTATTGTTATCATGAGCCGTGACACCAATGAATGTCACAATGGGGAGCACTTCCAAGGTGACAAAAATCCACAGTCCGATACAGATGATAATGGCAACCCTTTTCCTTTGAAACATGTGCAGCCTCATTGGGTTGCTCACCAGCAAGTATCGATCAATGCTGATGCAGACCAAGAACAGCATGCTTAAGTACATGTTGGTATAGAGAATATATCTGTTCAGTTTGCAGAGACGATCACCAAAGATCCATTTTTTACCATTGGCATAATAGACCACAAACATTGGAAGTGTACAGATAAAGACCAGATCCGAAATGGCAAGATTGAAGAGGTAAATATTGCTGCACTTCCATTCCTTCAGGCAGAATACGTAGCCACTTATCACAATGACATTCCCTGTCAATCCTAAAATGAACTCAATGGCATACATTGTTGTGAGGTAATAGGTATCCAAGACTTCATTAAGCTTTGAACATGTCTCATTCATTTCCTATAATTTCAAACAAAAACAAGTGAATAGCAATATTGTAAGGGAAGAAAAATTATTACAACTGAGAAACATTAAAATAAACATTTGCAGCTGAACAGCATTTTTAAAAATTTGTTCACAGGATGTGAGCATCACTGGCAAGTCCAGCATTTATTGTCCATCCTTAATTGCCCTTGAAAAGGTGGCGGTGAGCCACCTTAGTGAATACAGCTCAGTGTCTTTGCTAGGTGATTTCAGAGGGCAGTTAAGAGTCAATCACATTGCTGTGGGTCTGGAGTCACATGTAGGCAACACTGGGTAAGGACGGCAGATTTCCTGCCCTAAAGGACATTAGTGAACCAGATGGGTTTTTATAACAATTTGGTAGCTTCATGTTCACCATTACTGTGACTAGATTTTATTCCAGAGTCATTTAATTAACTGAATTTACATTCCCCAGCTAGATGGTGGGATTATGAATCATGTCTTTGGATCCTTACTTCAGGTCTTAGGAGTACTAGCCCAGTAACATGACCACGCTGCTATCCCACACCCACTATTTTGGCAATAACAAGTGGGTGTACAAAGGAGCAATGATAATCAAGTTGAACATTTAAAGAGTTTGAAACAAACTTCAAAGATTTGCTCCCTTAACAATTTGTTATTTTAATGGTGAGACTTGATGGTGTTATTTTAAAAGAATTTCACCTTTTGTCTATCTATGGATCCCTATCTAACAAGGCAAATAACCTTGATCTGCACTCATAATGCTTTATAGTCAACCCGTGGAAGAATTCGCCCTCTGATTTAGTACCCATATCACTACCCGAGATGTGATCTTAGGGCAAGAGCAAGGATTGAATCTGGGCCTTATTTCCCCTGATTTGTAAACGTTAGTTACTGCTCTAACTCGCCAACCTATCAGCTGAAGTGGTATACATGACGGGGAAGGAAATGTGTTCTGCTTGGTAACTCCTGACAATACATTATCAAGAGTTTAGCAATTGGATCGTCCAAGTGAGAACCATTGCATCTCATCCTGGTTTTGTATATTCACATTATGTGGTTTATTTGCTTTAATTTCTCTGAGGAACTTCAAATAAAAAAGCAAAGCAAATCAGGAACAAAAACTAGTCACATCCCGCCTACCTGCTTAGAAGGTGACAGCAGCACACAATCAATACATGGGAAATTTCAGAGAAATGCCAGCATATGTATTGTCCCTAGATCTCTGAAGGCAGAAGGGCAGGTTAATAGGGTGGTGAAAAAGGCATATGGGACACTTGCCTTTATCAATCGAGGCATAGATTACAAAGGCAGGGAGGTCATGTTGCAGTTGTACAGAACTTTGGTAAGGCCACAGCTGGAGTACTGTGTGCAATTCTGGTCGCCACATTATAGGAAGGATGTGATTGCATTGGAACGGGTGCAGAGGCGATTCACCAGGATGTTGCCTGGGATGGAACATTTAAGCTATGAAGAGATGTTGGATAGGCTTGGGTTGTTTTCGCTGGAGCAGAGAAGACTGAGGGGTGACCTGATCGAGGTGTACAAGATTATGAGGGGCATGGACAGGGTGGATAGGGAGCAGCTGTTCCCCTTAGTTGAAGGGTCAGTTACGAGGGGTCACAAGTTTAAGGTGAGGGGCGGGACGTTTAAGGGGGATTTGAGGAAGACCTTTTTTACCCAGAGGGTGGTGACGGTCTGGAATGCCCTGCCTGGGAGGGTGGTAGAGGCAGGTTGCCTCACATCCTTTAAAAAGTACCTGGATGAGCACTTGGCACGTCATAACATTCAAGGCTATGGGCCAAGTGCTGGCAAATGGGATTAGGTAGACAGGTCAGGTGTCTTTAATGCATTGGTGCAGACTCGATGGGCCGAAGGGCCTCTTCTGCACTGTATTACTCTGTGATTCTGCGATGTAATAAATGAGAAAGGATACCATGACTATGTGATGCGGTGGAGGTAATTTTGATTTTAGGCGCTGGTTAATATTGATTCAGCTGCCCCTTAGACATCTCTCCTGATTTTCAATTTCATCAACTTCTGCACCCTAGTGTATATTACTCGTGCAGCTTTGTGCACTACCATCACCCACCACTAATAATGCTAGCTCCTGAGGGAAGCGAAGAAATGATTTGCCAATTTTAAGAACAACTCTCCGAAATTCCTTCCCGACTGTCAAAAGCAATCAAAGAGACCATGGTCGCCCATGAGTATCTCCAGGTATATTTAAAGTAGCCCCATCAAAGGTCAACAATTAAAACATGGTTTGATACAAGTCTTTGCCACCTATCACCCCTGTGAAGGCTGGCCTACATTGACACCCCATCCAGCAACACCTCGATTGGAAAATTCTCAGCCCTGTTTTCAAATATCTCCCTATCTTTGTAACCTCCTCCAGTGCTATGACCCTTTGAGATCTTTGCACTCCTCCAATTCTGGCCTTTTGTACATCCCGATTTCATCAGTCCCGCATTGGCAGCTGTGCCTTCAGCAGCCTGGGTCCTAATCTCTGAAATGCACTCCTTCAACCTTTCGATTCTCTACCTCTTTAAGAAACTCGTTAAAACCCACCTCTTTGACCAAGCTTTTGGTCACCTGTGCTAAAATCTCCTTGTGCGGCTCAGTGTCAAATTTTGCTTGGTCGACCTCCTGTTAAGCACCTTGGGATATTTTATTACATTAATGGTGCTATATAAATGCAAGTTATTGTTGTTTATACAAGACCAGAATGGCTCAGAGCAATAGTACTGCTGAGGAGCTTCCAGCATTGAAACATGCAGCCTCTAATGAATAGGAGCAGCTGACATTGCTGTAGAGGACAGCAGTGCCTCTTCTCTCTCTCTTTCCTCCTTGCAGGAAAACTGGGCTCACAGTGCCCAGGAGAGGGCCCAGACTGGCAGAGGAGTCCCCTACCTTCAAGTCATCACACCCATGGCGGAGGAAGCAATGGAAATAGCCAGGATCGCAGACCATGAGAAAGTCGGCCATGGTGAGATGGACACTCATGGTCGAAATGGTGATTAGAGAGGGCAATGAGCTCAACAAACGGGAGCCTTGCACTCCACCCTGAGTGACAGCATACCGAACATTGAGTTGCATTGGGAAACCTCAGCACTGCAGAGGCTTCTGCTCTCCAAGGTTAGTTCTCATGATCGCTTCTTGTATCTCCCACAGGTGCAGACGTTGAGCCAAGGAGATCTTCTCCCTCACCATCACCAGGCCTCTGAAGAAGCACTGTTACACCTTACGAGCGTACCGTCCACCAACGCAGATACAGTCACCTCGGTGGGTCCTCGCGTGCGTTTAGGTATGGTGGCACTGGGTGAGGAGCACAGAACTAGTGTGCAGGAGAAGATGCCAGGGGCAGAGGCAGCTGTGAGCAGTCCCCCACTGTGTCACACAGAGCACTGAGTGAGTCACTGGAGTGTTTTCATGCTGTAGCTGTACACTGTTTTTCTTTATGCGCACCATGTAAATAATAACACGTGAAGCCAGACGTCTGAGACTTCTTTTATTAATGGCAGGACAAGAAGAGAAGTATGAGGTGTTGAGGGAGAGCAATGATTCGTCAATGCTGACAGTGAAGCCTCTGGGCAGGTGTATATCTTTCACTGGCGGTAAGAGTTTACATGTTCCAGACTGTGCATTTTCAATGGAAGTGTTAGCAAAGGCACCTCAGAGTGAGTTCCAGATCATGCCCTTCATCCTGGGTCAGACGGGCTCAGTCGAAACATGCCTCAATCAGATGAACCCTGACATTCATGGCATCCTGAAGATACCTTCAAGACCATTGCCGGGACTGGCCACCTCCCTGTGCAGCTGCAGCACCTTGGTGTTCTGCATCTTCCCCCCCACCCCCCCCCCCCCCCCCCCCCCGCCTCCTCTTCCTGCTCCTATTACATGTCCTGCTCCTCCTCTTCCTCCGATGAGCTGTGTCCTTCCGGGGCCTCACTGTCCTCAACGACCACACCACTCTGGAGGGCCATGTTATGGACGGAACAGCAGACTACCACAGTAAGCGTGACCCTTGCAAGAGGATATTGGAGGGCACCATCTAACTACTCCAGGCACTGGAACTGCATCTTCAAAAGCCGAATGGCCTGCTTAATGGTGCTCCTGGTGAGCAAATTACTTTGGTTGTATTGCCTCTGTAAGGGGCTCTCATAGAGGGTGAGTAGCCATCTCTCAAGGGATACCCCTTGTCCCCTAGAATCCATCCACAGGGTATCAGTGGGGCAGTGGAGTGAAAAGCTTGCGGAAGCCTGGACTGAAGGAGGATGAAGGAGTCATGGCAGCTGCCATGAAAGTGAGTGCACACATGAAGGAAGCTCGCAGACCAGTTGAAGATTGAGAGAGTGTTGATCAATCTGACTGGCCAGCCACTGGGTGCTCTGATGGTCACATGGGTGCAATCGATGAATCCCTGCAACTGGGGGAATCCAACAATGGCAGCAAAACCCACTGTTCTCGATGTCTGCGAGGCCCCATCCATCATGAAATGAAGGTACTGCCATGATCTGACAAATCAGTGAATTGCGAGGTGCAGTAGTGTGCAGTCGTTTGCAAGATACCAGCAAGGTCCATAGCTGATTCTTGAAAGGAGCCATAAGCGAAGAAGTTCAAGGCCACAGTGACTTTGATGGCTACTGGCAGGGCATGGCAACCATTGCTGCGAGGTGTGAGGTCTTCAGTGACCAAGGCACAGATCTCTGTGACCATCTGCCTTGAGAGTCACAGTCTGCTGCAGCACTGGTTGTCCATCCTCTTTAGGTAGCTCTGTCTTTGGTGGTAGATCCTCTGCCTCTGCTGAGGGTATGGCCTCCATTGCCGTCCTGCCCTCATTCCTCTCCTCTGCCCTTCCTGCAGAAAATGTTGCTCCTCATCGTCACTGGGCCCAAAATCCAAGAGTTGTGCCCCCATTGCTAGCTGCTGCCTTCCTTGTGCTCAGGTGGCTGCCCAATTGTACTTGGCAGTCTTGACCCCCTCCTCTTATGCCCCATGGTGCCAGGAGGGTGACGACCCTCCGCACTGCTTGAGCACTTACTGCCCACTCTCCCTGCCGCTGCATTGAGCTGATGGCATGTATCTCCCAATGGGAGAGGCCCTCTCTGTGCCATTAACCCATTTATGGGGCCCAGCTAATTTCTTGGGGCAGCCATGACTGGCTCCTCACTGTGTGCCCACCTCCATTCAGCTGGTTTGCCCCAGACAGTGCGTGTAGCACGTGTGCCCTGTCAAAATCAGAACGTGCCCATTAACGAGATCTCAATGAGCTCTTTAACTGTCTTAATTGGCCTTCTTTGTGGATCAGGTGGGATTATGGGGTTGCCCCTCCCCCGCCCTGCAGGTTTGTGTGGGAGTTCAAGACTCACTTTCTACCCTTCTTCCACACTTTGACTAGAATCTCTTTCCATTGCCTTTGAAAAACTTCTAATCAAGGTATTTGTTTCCTTTCGTTACATTATTTGCCTTTCTGCCCTTTTTATAAATGAATCCAGATGTGACAGTAGAAATGCCTTTTTAAAGAAATTGCTTCAGTGCTTGCAACCAATTTCTTCACCAATCACTTCATTTACTGGTTTGGTATGCAGAATGAAATATTTTCTCTTAACGCAGTTGAATATCTGGTCAAGAGATTAGCTCCGTGACATGATATTAGCTTTCATATTGTAAAAGGATTAAACTAATTCCTGTAATAGGTGATTAGTGCTGCTTCAGACAGAAATTTCATTCCTGCTATTTTCAACGTTCCCATTTCAGCATAAATACAATAACATATTTTAAAAGGGCTGGACTTTACATTTGAATGAAAGGCCCCAAAATCTGATGGGAGGCATCATTAGGTCAGGGGAGTGAGCGATTTCTGCTCATGCAGAGGTGGTTAGATATACTCATGATCTCAAAATAAATCTCCCTGCTGTGGTAAGGTAGTTTGTCGGAGACAGTCAACAGTTGTAACCCGCACGCAGAAGCCAGGGACTTCCCGTCCACATAATCGGGTTACATTTTCAACGAGCCTCACTGGGCATATTCCTCAATTGCCATCACAAAAAAAAAGATTGTCTGGTCATTATCATATTGCTGTTTGTGGGCTCTTGCTGTGCGCTATAGTGACCACACTGTTGGTTGTTATGTACTCTGGGACATCCTGAGGCCTTGAAAGGTGCTATTTATAAATGCAAGTTAAGAGAAAACGAACATAAGAAATAGGAGCAGGAGTAGGCTCACTAAGATCCCAAGTAGCAACTGGTTTTAGCATGTGATGAATCACCACAGGAATTAGGTGTGCTGTTAACTCACATAATGGAAGGTGATATGGCATATAGCCTGTACTATATGTTTCATGGATGTTAATGAAGTCAGAACAAAATTGAGAATGAGACATTATCCATCACATATTGTGTTACAAACTTCCACAAGAACCTGTATGGTAGGAAATTTACGTTGTTACCTGCCCACTCAGGCCTTATGATCATTTTTTAAATTCTTTCATGGGGTGTAGGTGTTGCTGGCAAGACCAGCATTTGTGCCTATCCCTAAATTGCTCTTGACAGGGCAGTTGAGAGTCAACCATATTGATGTGCGTCACATGTAGGCCAGACCAGATAAGGACAGCAAAGTTTCTTCCCTAAAGGACATTAGTGAACCAGATGAGTTTGTACAATCGATGATTAATTTCATGGCATCATTACTGAGACTAGATTTCAATTCCAGATTTTTATTAATTTTATGAATTGAATTTTAATTCCACCAGCTATTGTGGTGGGATTTGAACCCATTTCCCAGGATATTAGCCTGGGCCTCTGGATTACTTGATCAGTGACATTACCACTACACCACTGTCTCCCCAAAGACTGGGGCTACCATCCATAGTGGCAGAACAGCTTCAGAGATGGGCGTTGATTTGATGTCCCATCAGTACGATATTAAATACCGTAAGTCAGGTGATTATGCTAATGCTGTCATTCTTTCAACATTTCCCATGAAGGCTGATTCATTTTTAGCCACTGAATTACTTGTGAAGTACTTTACATACACAAATGCCATGCCAGTGCCTGCAGAGAAATTAGTGAAAAAAATAGGCAGCGATGTGGTGCTCAGTAAAGTGCTGAATTATGTCATGAATGGTCGGCCTATAAAGAATGGCAGAGAATAACTAAGAGGTTAATCTGCAGAAAGAAATTAGAGTATGAGAGGCAGCTAGCTAGAAATGTAAAAACGGATAGCAAGAGATTCTACAAGTATTTAAAAAGGAAACGAGTCAGTAAAGTGAGTGTTGGTCCTCTAGAGAGTGAGAATGGGGTGTTAATAGTAGATAATGAGGTAATAGCGGATGAAATGAGCAAATATTTTGCTTCTGTCTTCACTATAGAGGATACAGAAAACATTCCAGTAATAGCTGTAAATCAGGAGGTGGAAGAAAGGGAGGAACTTGGTGAAATAACAATCACCAGGGAAGCGGTACTGAACAAACTGATGGAGCTGTGGGCTGATAGGTCCCCAGGTCCTGATGGGCTTCAACTTAGGGTCTTAAAAGAGGAGGCTCATGAGGCAGTAGATGTGTTGGTGTTAATTTTTCAAAATCTGCTAGATTCTGGAAAGGTTCTATCAGCCTGGAACGAAACAAATATAACCCTCTATTCAAGAAAGGGGAGAGGCAGAAAACAGGTAACTATAGGCCAATTAGCTCGATGTCTATCGTGGGGAAGGTGTTAAAATCGATCATTAAGGAGGCAATAGCTGGGCACTTAGAAAAATTCAAGGCAATCGGGAATAGTCAGCATGGTTTTGTGAAAGGGAAATCATGTTTAACCAATTTACTGGAATTCTTTGAAGGAGTAACATGTGCTGTGGACAAAGGGGAGCCCGTTGACATACTCTACTTGGATTTCCAGAAGGCATTTGACAAGGTGCCACATAAAAGGTTATTGTGCAATTATGAGCTCATGGTGTAGGGGGTAACATATTAGCATGGATAGAAGATTGGCTGGCTGGCAGAAAACAGAGAGTATGCATAAATAGGTCCTTTTCCAATTGACAGGATGTGACGAGTGGAGTCCCGCATGGGTCTGTGCTGGGGCCTCAACTTTTTACAATTTATATCAATGACTTTGATGAGGGGACCGATGGCATGGTAGCTCAATTTGCAGATGACAAAGACAGGTAGGAAAGTATGTTGTGAAGAGGACATAAGGAGGTTGCCGACTGATATAGATAGGTTGGGCAAGTGGGCAAAAATCTGGCAGATGGAGTATAATGTGGGAAAATTTGAAGTTGTTCACTTTGGCAGGAAGAATAAAAAAGCAGAGTATTACTTAAATGAAGAACGACTGCAGAATTCTGAGGTGCAGAGGGATTTAGGTTTTCTCGTGCATGAGTCACAAAAAGTTAGTATGCAGGTAATGAAGGAGGCTAATGGAATGCTATCCTTTATTATGAGATGAATTGAAAATAAAAGTAAGGATGTTATGCTTCAGTCATACAGGGCATTAGTGAGACCACATCTCGAATACTTTGTGCAGTTTTGGTCCCCTTATTTAAGAAAGGATGTAAATGTGTTGGAGGCAGTTCAGAGGAGGTTTACGATATTGATACCTGGAATGAACGGGTTGTCTTATGAGGAAAGGTTGGACAGACTGGGCTTGTTTTCACTGGAGATTAGAAGAGTGAAGGGAGACTTAATTGAAGTATATAAGATCCTGAATGGTCTTGACAAGGTGGATGTGGAAAGGATGTTTCCTCTTGTGGGTGAGTCCAGAACTAGGGGGCAATGTTTTAAAATTAGGGGTCACCCTTTTAGGACAGAGTTGAGGAGAATTTTATTCTCTTAGAGGGTTGTGTGACTTTGGAATTCTCTGCCTCAGAAGGTGGTGGAGGCGGGATCTTTGAATATTTTTACGGTGCAGGTAGATAGATTCTTATTAGGCAAGGGAATCAAAGATTATCAGGGATAGATGGGAGTGTGGAATTCGAGTTAGAAACAGATCAGTCATGATCTTATTGAATGGCGGAGCAGGCTCGATGGGCCAAATGGCCTAATTCTGCTCCTAATTCCTATGGTATGATATAGTGTGATGATGAGAAACCACAGGAGAATTGCACACATTGAAATGAACTGAGCGTAGATCAACGCTGTCTCCTTTGGGGTTTAAGAGTCATTATTCTGCAAAGATTTACAGAGAAATTGTTAGAGGAACATCCAGAGCACACAGGGATAGGCTGTATGAAAGCAGTAGCAAAAATCTATTTTTGGTATACGAAGATAGACAGAGAAATTGAAGAATTGGTGAAAAGTTGTGAAGTGTGTCTCAGAATGAGAAATGATCCAACCCAAGGTTCCTTTCATTCCATGGCCAAACACAAAGAAACAATAGAATGAGTAGGGAAGGGAACGAATACGACGTTTTGGTCGATACATACAGCAAGTGGATAAATGTTGAGTTTATGCCTAATACCACAAGTGCCAAAACTGTTAAAGTTTTGAAAAGTTGGTTTGTAGTCTATGGGTTGCCAGAGATGTTGGTGTCAGACAATGGCCTGCAGTTTATGTCAGAAGCGTTCAGAATATTTCTGAGTAAAAATGAAGTTAAACACACTCTGGTATCACCGGAACACCCAGCATCGAATGATGCTGCAGAAAGGAGTATGCAGATTATGAAGAGGTCTTTGCAGAAGTATTTGCTAGGTGACAAGCTACGCAGTGATTCCCGTGTTTCCCTTCAACACAGGTTAGACAATTTTCAGTTCTCTTACAGAATAACCCCACAGTCTAGAACAGGTTGCTCACCTTATGAGCAAGTGTTTACACACGCTCCTAGGACAAGGTTTAGTTTGCTTAAACCTAACCTCAATAACAAAGTAAGAGAAAAGCAAGACAAAGTGAAGATGAGTTATGATATACCAGGAAGAAAAATTAATGGGTTCAGTACAGGTCAGAAGGTCATGGTGAAAAACCACTGAGTTTATAAGGAGAGGGATGTGTTTGGAGTTGTAGTAAAGAGACTAGGTACAGTTATGCATCTAGTGAAGATTGGAGAGAGAATCCATCAGTGTCATCTAGATCATTTGCTTGAATGAGGGCATCTGACGAAAGGAGAGCATGATAACCCTCCTATAGTCCAAATTCCTCTTACAGTCCCAAGCGGAAGTCAGGAAGAAAGGGAAAGTCACAAAGAAACTAAAAGTTTTATGTTATCACAGAATCCACCAAAGTGAGCCAGGGGTTTTGATTAAGACTAAACAGTCAATGTCACAGTCTCAATCATTAAGTGCAGCTGGTAATCAAAGTCAGAGTTCAGGTTTGACACAGTCAGAGATGTTGAGAGAGCAAAGTCAACTCATGGAGATGGAAATGGGAGAAGATACCCAGTCAGAAAGAGAAAAAAGCCCGATAGATTAATTGAGAGTATGAAGAAAGGAAGAAGCAAGAAGTTAAAGGGGAATTGGGAAATTGGCAGTATAACCCTACTTTGCATTCCAAAAGAGGTCAAGAATTATTATTCTTATTACTTTGTTGTTAAATAAAAGATCATTAGGTTAAATGGCATGTTGAAATACTTGAAGTAGTGCAGTTAGATAATGTTTGTATGCAGTTGGTACACAAAGTGCAAGATACATATATATATTGCAATGTTATTTCAGCAAAGAAGTTGATCCTTTCATTATTTCTTATCAAATGATGGTATTTGTTATACACATACATACCTGTGTTGAGGCAAAAGACATTTTTTACATGTAATTTATGCTGGTTTTCCAGTCATGTGTGTACTGGTTGTGATTACAGGAAAAAAATAAAATGCAACCCAACCCGTTAAATTACAGGCATTGTTCAGATTAGTTGAGTCATATTGTATTGTAAGGAAACCTTATTATTTTAAAGTGGGGAGGGAGTATTGTATATGGTCAGAGTTGATCATATTGTAATACTGTCCTCTCTGTTGGGAGGTTATATTGCATAAAAACATGAGACAATATGGCCAATTAAGTAGAGTCTCTGGGCTGAATTTTATAAGCTCGACGCTGAGAAAGAAGGCGCGGTGCACGCGCAACTTGTGCGCCGCTGAGCCGCTGTGATATTTCGCGTGGCGGCTCATTTAAATGGAGGGGCGGAACAGCTGCCCCCGATGATGTAGAGAGGCTGGCTGCTCCATTCCCGTCAATGATGTCTGGCGCCACCGTGCATTTTTAAAGGGCTTCAAGCCCTGCAAGTTAATTTAAATCTTTAAAGGGACAGGTGTGAAAACATTAAAGTTTAAACTTTATTATCAGTTCAAATCCTCTCTCCCACCACCCAAATGAGAATGCTATATCTGAATAGCCCGTTCCAGCCAAAAAAAATTAAAATTAGATTCCAACCTTTCCCCTCCCCCGAACTTTCACCACTATACCCTTTAACCCCTTCCCAGTATCCCGCACCCCCACCAATCGCATAGGATTCTGCCGTTCTCACCCCTTCCCAACCTGAAAATTTCACTCCTCCCCCCCTCCCCACCAGTGTCACGTCTTGGATCTCTGAACAGAGATCCGAAGGCGTGGGTCGTCCGGCAACTGGCCAGAATATCGGCATGGGACGGCCATCGCTACCGTGTAGGTGATTATTCATTTATTTTAATGTCATTTATTGTTAATATTGAGATTTAGGCTTTGCCGCCGAGCGGCAGGGGCCACCCCGAGGCCTCACCACTGCCGGTAAAATACGGCGGAGCCTTCCCAAAGTCAGGGTTGTGGCGGGCCTTTGCCGGAAGGATTTTCTGGGCTCCCCGCCATGACCTCCAACGCAGAGGGCTGGTAAAATTCAGCCCTCTGTGTGAGTTATTTCCAGTCCAAACACAAAATGCTCTTCATTTCTTTTGTGAAATAGACATTCTCTTTCACATGTTATGAATTTTTAAAATATTTCATTGTTTTGAGAACTTGTGTTAAAACTGAAAAGATTCCATGGATATGTTTTTTTTTAACCCAAGTTCACTGAAAGGACACTTGAGATGTTGTTTGAAAATAACCTGTGCTGGAAATCATGTGCTTTAAGCTCAATAAACAACAGAAACCTTGGTGACCTGGGGGTAGATGTTTACAGAGAAGCCACATTGCAAGGTTTGTGGAGGTCAGGAGGTTGACTTTCTGTTTTGGGATGTGAACTGTTTTCCGGACAGTTGGAGATCAACTTACCAAGGAAAAAACACCCAGCTCCCCTCTTTCTCTACCTCTTTGAAGAAACCCGACAAAGATCCAATGTGGGAGAGCTAAAATCCCTGGTGCTGCATTCTCCCGAGAAGCTGGAAAAACCTACCAGATTAATTTTCAATGCAGCCTGAAAGGAACTGCTTTAGAAAAGATCCCAGTGACTCATCTCCGTATACCCGGACACAAGATCAAAGGGACAACTGACTTCCCTCCATATCATTTTTTCTCTTCAAGAATGAGTGAGTATTTGGCTAACGTATTTTTTTTGTCTTTTTTTTTGTAACGGACTTCTGCAGAGAGAAGTGTGTTTTTGAGTGTATGTGGGGGAATTTATAAAGGGAACTTTCATATTTCCATCTGTGTGTTAATGCTTTGCTTTGTTACTGGATAAGTCTTGTTTTATAATAAAATTATAATTTTGCTTTTCATTAAAGAAACCTGGTTGGTGTATTTTATACTGGGATAAAGAGTAGGATATATGATTGACCGAATCGATAACTGGGTAAACATTTTTTATATATGTGCTGTGGCCTGTGGTGAAACGAGAAAAGACAGTGCACTCCTCCTGCCTAGGTCGTAACACCAGCGACAGATTTGAAGATGACAAAGATCTGATACATGCATCATCTACACAATTCTTATATATAATCCAGGCAACCTCTGTTAATGTTGAAATGGAATGAGGCTTTGATGTTGGCAACTTTGAAACTTGAGTTTTAACTTGAAGCTTTGCGGTGTGAAACTGGGCATTGCTGAATGGCCACCCGTTACTGAAATCACCCAGTTTCCACCACTGTTGGCTTGATGAGAATCAGGTGGTTTCTATAACGACTGCTCGATCTGGATCAGCCATTTGTAAGTGCCCAGGGAGGCATCTATATGTCAGAGCACCTATCTCTCGGAGTGGGAAAGGGAGGGAAATGTCCTTAACTCCTGCCATAATGTCAGAGGAGGGCTTCTACATCCAAGGCAGCTGAAGAATGGCTTTATTTTCTTCCCCAGCAATTTTATGAGGCAAAGGAAATTTAATCAGCCATCTTGGAATTAATTCCACTCTCCAGCCTTTGAAACTTCATTGTCTCCCTGTCCACATGCCCAGAACAGTCCTGGGTACCAGCAATAAAAGAGGTTACCAGCTCCCAACTTCACAATGGTCATTATGGGGTACCCCATCTTCACTTACATAGGAACAGGAGGAAGTCATTCAGCCCCGAGAACTTATTCCCCCATTTAGCTAGATTACGGCAGAGCAATTACATAGCCCAATTTAATCATCTTTGCTCAATTTCTTTGATATTCTTACCTGACCAAAAGCTATTGATCTCAGGCATGAAAATTTATATCGACCTAGCATCGACAGCCTTTTTTTGATGGGGAGGAGTTGCAGATTTCCACTATCCTTTGTATTTTCCCACTGGAAATCCTTGAAGTGAGCACTCTTTGGCTGATATTCCTCTTTCACTCTGGAATACAAATCAAGGGGAGGTACTTAAAAGGTTGGAAGTGCACAGATTAGAAAAGTCACCCAGTCTGGATTTTCTGAGGGAAGTAAGGGTGGTAACTGCAGAGGCTCTGGCTAGAATCTTCCAATCATCCTTAGATATGGGGCTGGTGCAAAATGACTAGAAGATTACAAATGTTACACCTCTGTTTGAAAAACATGTATAAACCAGTAATTAAAGGACGAAAGGCCAATCTGCATAACGTAAGTGGTGGGGAAATTTTTTGAGACCTTAACCTGAGACAAAATGAATTGGCACTTGGAAAAAATATTGCTTAATAAATGAAAGCCGCCATGAATTTGTTAAAGCAAATTATGTTTGACTAACTTGATTAAGTACTTTGATGAAGTAACAGAAGGTAGATGAGAGTGCAGTTGCTGTTGTGTATCTGGACTCAGCAGAATTGAAGCCGACGGCATTAAGGGGACAGTGGCTGCTTTGATATAAAATTGGCTAAGGAACAGAAAGCAGAGAGTAGTGGTGAATGGTCTTTTCATACTGGATTTGAAGTGTGGACTTTGATGGTATAATAGATTTATTAGGCTTGATTAAACAGAATTTGGAAATAGTTACTGTATTATGCTTTCAGAGTTAAAGATTGAATAAATGGTTAGTTTTCAGAGCTCACTGAGTTCTCCTTTAAGATGGTAGAATTAAATATTTCAAGGTCTCTGTCAGAATAGAATCTCTGTTGTCAGGGGCTTGGAAGATCAAAACATACATTGAAATATCTGTCAGTAAGAGGTAGCAACGAACTTAATTGGTTTGTGCAGACAAAACGGCTCTGGCGGTTGCTTTGGGGTGCCTTGAAATTTAAGAACATAAGAAATAGGAGCAGGAGTATGCCGTTCGGCCCCTCAAGCCTGCCCTGCTGTTCAATAAGATCATGGCTGATCTGCCCCGGACCGCAACTCATCTTTCATGCCAGCTCATAGCTCTCAACTCCCTGATATTTCAAAAATCTATCTACCTCCTCTTTCAGTGATCTAGCCTCCACAACTTTCTGGGGTAGAGAATTGCAGACATTCACTACCCTCTGAGAGATGAAATTCCTTTGCATCTCAGCTTTAAATGAGCGTCTCCTTATTCCGTAACTATGTCCCCTAGTTCGAGATTCCCCCACAAGTGAAAACATCTTCTCAACATCTCCCCTATCAAGCCTCCTCAGAATCTTGTACGTTTCAATAAGATCACTCCTCATTCTTCTAAACTCTAATGAATAAAGGCCTAACCTGTTTAGCCGTTCTTGATAAGTCAACCCTTTCATCCCAGGAATCAGCCTAGTGAATCTCTTTTGAACTGCCTCCAATGCCAGTATATCCTTCTTAAATACGAGGACCAAAACTGTACCCAGTACTCCAGGTGCGCCTCACCTACACCCTGTACAGTTGTAACAAGACTTCCCTGTTTTTAAACACCAACCCCCTAGCAATAAAGACCAAAATTCCATTTGCCTTCTTAATTACTTGCTGCACCTACATGCTAATGTTTTCTGTTTCATGCACAAGAACACCCAAATCCCTCCGTGCTACACCTTTTTGAAGTCTCTCCCCATTTAAATAATAGTCTGCCTTTTGAGTCTTCCGACCAAAGTGCATGACCTCACACTTTCCTACATTCAACTCCATCTGCCAAGTTTTTGCCCACTCGCTCAACTTATCTATCTCCCCTTGCAGATTCCTTATGTCCTCATCACAACATGCCCTTCCACCTATTTTTGTATCATCAGCAAATATTACACTCTGCCCCCTCCTCCAAGTCATTAATATAGACAGTACATAATTGAGGCCCTAGGACTGATCCTTGTGGCACTCCACTAGTTACATTTTTCCAACCTGAAAAAGATCCATTAATCCTGACTCTCTGTCTTCTCTGAGTTAACCAATCCTCAATCCATGCTAATACATTAACCCCAATACCATGAGCTCCTATCTTGTGCAATAATCTTTTATGTAGCACCTTATCGAATGCCTTCTGGAAATCTAAATATACTACATTTAACGGTTCCCCTTCATCAACTCTGCTTGTTATATCCTCAAAGAACTCTAGCAAATTTGTCAAACATGATTTCCCTTTCACAAAACCATGTTGACTCTGTTTGATTGCATTAAGCTTTTCAAAATGTCCTGCTATTTCTTCCTTAATAATGGACTCTAGCATTTTCCCAATGACCGATGTTAGGCTGTCAGGCCTATAGTTTCCTGCTTTTTGTCTCCCTCCCTTCTTGAACGTTAGCAGTTTTCCAATCTGCTGGGACCTTCCCGGAATCCAGTGAGTTCTGGAATATTTTGACCACTTCCTTTAAAATTCTGGATGTAGGCCAGCAGGTCCTGGCGACTTGTCTGCCTTTAGTCCCATTAGTTTGTCAAATATTTTGTCGCTCGTGATAGAGACTGTTACAAGATCTTTCCTCCCATTAGCTCCTTGCTTATTTGGTATCTGTGGGATGTTTACAGTGTCCTCCACCATGAAGAAAGATGCAAAATATTGGTTTAAATTATCTGCCATTTCCCTGTTCCCTGTCATCAATTCTCCAGTCGCATCCTCCAATGGTCCCATGCTCACTTTAGCTACTCTTTTTATATACCCTTAGAAGCTCTTGCTGTTTGTTTTTCTATTTCTTGCCAATTTACTTTCATAATCAATATTCTCCCTCATTATTAGCTTTTTAGTCATCTGCTGCTGGTTCCTAAAAATTCCCAATCTTATGGCCGTACACTAGTTTTTGCCGCTTTGTATGCCTTAGTTTTTGATTGGATACTCTCCTTGACCACCTTTTTTAGCCATGGGTAGTTCATCCTTCTCATTGAGTCCTTCTGTTTGACCGGGATACATTTTGATGAGCATTATGAAATATCTGCTTAAATGTCTGCCACTGCTCATCCACTGACCTTCCCCTTAGTCTGTTTTTCCCAGCCCACTTTCGACAACTCTTTCTTCATACCTCTGTCATTGCCCTTGTTTAAGTTGAGGACACTGGTTTGAGACCTGAGTTGCTCGCCCTCAAACTGAATTTGAAATTGTACCATTTTGTGATCGCTACCCACTAAAGGATCCTTAATTACGACATCTCTTACTAATCCTATCTCATTACACATTACTAGATCTAAAATAGCCTCTTCCCTGGTAGGTTCTGCAATGTATTGCTCCAAGTAACAATCCCTGTGCACTCTACAAATTCATCTTACATATTGCCTCTGCCAATCTGATTTGTCCAGTCAATATGCAAATTAAAGTACCCATGACAATTGTAGCGCTCTTCTTACACACCTCCGTTATTTTCCGATTTATACTTTGTCCTACAGTGAGGCAACTCTTTGGGGCCTATAGACAACTCCCACCTGTGACTTCTTGCTATTCCTTATTTCCACCCAAACTGGTTCCACATCATGATCTATTGCACCTATATCACTACTCACCATCGCACTGATACCTTCCTTTATTGACAAAGCTACCCCACTTCCTTTACCTTTGTGCCTATTTTTCCAGAACGTTGAATACCCTTGAATATTGAGTTCCCAGTCTTGGTCACTCTGCAATCATGTCTCTGTAATAGCTATCAAGTTATACTCATTAATTTCAATTTGTGCCGTCAACTCATCTATCTTGTTACAAATGCTGCATACATTTAGATAAAGAGCCTTAAGCTTTGACTTTTTACCATTATTACTCATTCTGGGAAAGGGCAATTGACAATAAATGAGAATGTATTCACAGGAACAAGGGGTCAAGTAAACACAGTTATAAACATTTTGACCAGATAAAAGCTCACAACTTCAAATTCCAGTAAACCATTAAGTGGAAATGGTAATTAAAGATATGGATTTTCAAAGGAACACAGGAAGGTCACATCTAATGCAAAAGTCATATTACACCTTAGAAATAGTATAAAAATACAAGGTTTTGAAGCAAACACTTAGAGGTGTTGTATCCTCAAACAACACTTCTCATCCCATGCCTTATTCGGGGATTTAAGGTACAAGTTTACTTTAAATTTTGATGGATGTTCTGGATATCCTAAGATAATTTTGCTGTAACATTAGCAAGGTTAAACTTTTGGATTCTATGTTATAAATAAGAATATGTGTTACATCTGTCAGTAATATTTGACATTGTGATATACTTATCCACATAAGAAGTTTATTGCATGTTAAGTTCTTTAATAAATATATAAAAGTTAATAAATTGTCTTATGTAGTATTCTGTACACAACTACAAGAACCCCCTCTCTGTGTCTCTTTAAGTGAAGAGATACGTATTGAAGAGAGTTTCCCAGACCCTTATAATATCTGGGATATTTATGACTTAGAGAGTCATAATATCCCAGATATTATAAGGGTCTGGGGAACTCTCTTCAATACGTATCTCTTCACTTAAAGAGACACAGAGAGTGGGTTCTAGTAGTTGTAAACAGACTTATCTATAAAAGATTAGAAATAAGTTATCTGAAAGATGGCAACATGCTATGTTGGTTTTCTTTCTTTGAGGGAAAGCTGGTGTAATTCTTTGGACCCAAATAAGTGTCTGAGAATTTTTCTGGTTTGAACTTGATTAAAGGAGATTCGTAGGAATGTACTCCTGATTTGGTTTAGCCCCTATAAGGGGTTAAAATCATAAATCACTTCAGTTGGCACCCAAAAACATGTCTTGTTAACAGAATCCTGTACTCATATGTTAGTCTTTCATGTATATTTTAGACTTGTAAGTACGAAGGAATGTTTTCTGTCAGTGGTATTAAGACCCTGATTTCAAAATCTAGAGACGGCAAACTCTTGATCATGGTTTGTGGATCTTAAATCAGAACTCCCTCATTCTACTTTTGAGGTTTAGAAATTTCCTTTAAAGTTCACTTTAAATCCTAGTTGAGATTAGGTCCTGACATATTTTAATTCCTAGTTCAGGTTCCTTTCTGATATAATGGCTAATGAAGAAGGAATTGGCTTAATCTTTCCATTGGGTGATCTATCGACTTGTTTTAGTAGATTACAGAATCCCATTCCGCTGACTCAGCCAGATCAGGTGGTAGTCTTTCAGATAGATCATTTTAATGCCGTTGGTTCAGTTAGAGCTCATGGTACTATTGTGGCTGACCCCCAGGAGGAAGCTTTAGCTCATATCCAGTGGGATAATCAGACTGATAGCCCAGACCCACAACATTCCTTACTGATAAAGTGCACGCGCGCACAATTGAGTGGCCTAATGACTGGTGCACGACAGGGCGGGGGTATCCATGGGAGAATTGTAGGTCCTGGGTCTCCCTATGTACGTGGTGGCCATGGGTTTCGGATTCGATGGCTTCCTCACAATGAGGTTCCTGATTAGAATTTGCAGAAGGATTATAGACAGCTACTGGTACATTACCTTCAAATGAAACAGGCACTTCTCCAGGCTTTTGCTAATGATGGTGCTGAAGGCTTTCCTCTGTCTGTGGGACAGCCAGTGCAGTCTCAAATTACACCCATAGGCAATGTGAATCTTATATATGCCATGTGTGGCAAGCCTGGTCTCAGCAACCAAGATAAAACAAGGTGGATTTTAAATAACCTTGATAGACTTGACACTTGTTGTCAAGGCTGGAGTGCTGCACATTTACAGCAGCTCCTCTCCATGGTGTTGAACTCTGATCTTGTCCGCCCCAATTAATAAGTGCAACAGCTGGATACAAATATATTCCCACCTCTTGACCACAACTCAGGGAGGGCATGTAATGGCCTCAATCAAAGAAATCCTTCTAAATGCTGTTAAGTCGAATGGCTTGGTGGCCGCCTATTGATTAGATAAGGACTTTACACATGACAACTGGGAAATTGTTCACGGTTGTGTGGCTAACCAGTATCAGAATTCTATGCTTAGACTAGCCTGTGAAGGGGCATTATCTGCTTATCCTGATGACCAGCAGAGGTGGGATAATGTTGAACACATTATCCACTCGAACTGTGCCTTGCTGGGTCTGCCCCATAATAAGCCTGTGGTCCAACCGGATCCTAAGGTTAAAAATAATATGCACAGTGTCTCTGTTTTACACAGACAAGGACAGAATAGGACATGGACTCCTTCTCGTTCCAGTCACCCGCAGACTCGTTCTTTTGGACCCCCAGACGGGTTGTCTGGTTGGTCTACACCGCCATCTCGCCAGGAGCGCGAGTGGCATATTTCTCCAGAACGGTGGGAACGGTCTAGCATTACACCTCACAGAGATAGCAGGGTCAGCTGGGATCCCTTTGGGGATGAATTTTACACTGGCAGTTGGAGGCTCCAGGGCTGTCAGAGGCAGCGATCAGAAAGACTCCCAACAGGATCGGCATCCGCCCCAAAGGGGCGATAGTCGTGACTGTAAGCCTTCTGATAGACCACCTAAGGGATCGGTACAGCATGAGACTCCTAAGAGGGAGGGGCAGACTTCAGTTAAAGTCATCAGAAATCAAAGTAGGGCTGATAGTTAGGACTCGGAAGCACCTGACTTTGCACTGTGAAGGGCTGGCACCCAGCCAGGGTCTCTTGAATTCCCCTATGCCCTGGCAACACTGCCCACTGCTGAACAGGTATATTCACTTTTTGACACAGGAACTGATTACACAGTCATGCATCCTGTAATTATAAAACCTCAGTTTTGGGAAATCCGCTTTATCAGTTATCATTAGGGGATTTACACAGTGTAAGGCACAATGGATTGGCTTTTATACAATTCCTGTTACTATTTATGGTATTACAGCTACCCTGGAGGTGGGATTAATACCTGATTTGGTTTGCCCTCTTATTACAGGACAGCCTGATATTAAATACTTCCTTAAGATCACTCCCAGGCTTGTGGAAGCACCCACGGAGCAGGATGACCGACAGAAATATATTCAGGCACAACTAGAATGCACCTGCCTAGTGGGGGGTGATAAGGGTCTTTTGGAACAGCTCCTAAACAAATAACTACTCTTATCTACAGCGTCACCTGAATCAATGTGGCAAGGTAGATATAAAACCTTACTCTCTTGATGCAGGCTGGCACAAGTCCAGGAAACAATGGCCTATTCAGGATCATTAAGAGAAATTAGATACAATTCAATATCTCCAACTTTGAAAAATTTGCAGGCAAGTTTAGGACTCCTAAACTTTGCTAGATCATTTACACTAACCTTTGCTGAGCTCTCAGCACCTCTGTGTTCTGGAGTAGGTGAGACAGTAAAAGGCCTGTTCATTTTTTCCCCAGATGATTTCTTGAAATTGCAACAACTGTGCCGTGATATACAGAAGGCTATAGATTTGGAGCAAAGGGATTTACTTAACCTTCATGTTAAAACATCTCCTAAAGTAGCAGTTGCAGTTTTTTACAAAGAAAATTGAATTGTGCCGGTTCAGTTTCATTCTTATAATTTTTCCAATGTTGAAAGATGGTACAATAAAAAGGAAAGGGTCATGACGATGATAGTTCAGTGCCTCATTAAAGCACGACCCCTTCAAGGGATACACCCCATTACAATTTATACCGAAATACCAGATTTGAGATCAGTTTTGCGAATGGCCTCTAATGAGAGATGAGCCACTCAAATCCGATATGACAAATAGGCCTCCTTTTTGAATGATCCCACACTCATTTTTAAATTTCTATACTTAGACATGGACTTAGAATACCTCCCAGTTATGGAAGATGATGATACCGAGGAAGGAGTTAAACAAGTACCTCTGAGACCACTTACAGATTATCACCAGGTTATTTACCGTGATGGGTCATCAATGATGATTAAAAAAGGGATATCCCAACAATCCTCAGCTGGGATGGGGATAGTAATAGGTACCTTTCGGGATTCTCATTCTTTCTATCCTGAAGACTTACTGTCCACACCCCTTGAACAACGGACAGAACAGTATGCTGACGCTGCAGCATTACAGTAGCTTTAGAAAAAGCAGACACTATTAAGCCCGCATTAATTTGTACAGATAGTGATTATTGTAAACGGGCTTACAATCAAGACCTTGTGTTCTGGGAGCAAACAGGTTTTACCAATCATAAAGGTAAACCCATAAAACACAAGTCATTGTGGGAAGATATTCTCCATTTGCGAAAGGAGAAATGTAATTGTCAGGTAATTCATGTACCCGGGCATACCACTGGTTCAGTACATTCAAAGGGCAACAGTCTTATAGATGGACAGGCAAAACATTCAGTCTGCATGACACCCCCTCGTGAGGGGCCTGCCATAGTAAATGTAATCACTAGGGCAGAACTGACAGCTAATCAGGATGAGGAACTGATTCAGCTATTAGACCTGACGAAAGAGAATCCAAAAGAATATCTATCAAAGTACTTCTATTCGGAGACCCCAACTGGTATTGTACTGGTTAAGTTGCCTCAGGGTGTCCAGGAGGTACCCCCGAATCACAAACGAGAACAGCTTGTAAAAGAAGCTCACGAAGGTATAGGTCAGGCACATAGTGGTGCCCGAACAATATTCTGTAAATTTACTCCTTTATATTGGTGGACAGGTAAAACATATGTGGCAAATTGTGAGCCATGTAATTTGATCAACAAATCATCACATATTAAACTGCCACCATTGGCTCCTGTGAAGCCTAATAAATCGATGGAGAAATTTTTTGTTGATTTAAATGGACCACTACCCCCATCATGGGGTATAAACATGTTCTTGTTTGTGTTGATGCCTGCACTTCTTTCTGCTGGCTGGTCCCCACAAAAACTGTTTCAGAAACCGCACGTCAGTGCTATGACTGACATTATTACTGTAGCTGGTGCACCCAAAATCCCGGACTCTGATCAAGGTGGAGCCTTTGTTTCCAAGGTTTGCAAAGGCTATTGTGTGCAAAGGGGGATTGGGTTACAGCACAGCACACCATGTCGCCCGCATTTAATGGGACTGGTGGAACATAAAAACCAGGAAGTAAAATGCTATTGACCAAACTGTTGAGAATCAGAGGGAATAAGTGGGCCGCCATCATTTCAGAAGTACAGTTATCATGAAATAATGTGCACATGTGCGCGTCGGAGACAGTGTTCCCTAGAACACCGTATTATTTAATATCTGGTGTTGAAATGTATGCACCACTTACTCGCAGTTCGTTTATTGCCTCTACGCTTTCTGACTCCTTGACTCGACAGCAACAATTGGATTTGAAGCATGAAATAACAGATCCACTTCATGAAATTGATCAGAGGATCAGAGAGAAGAATGGACAAAAACAGGTAACTAACAAAACCTGGCAACCTATAACCGGGGAGTGAGTTCAGGAGAGAAAGTTTGAACAGAAACCTGGTTTGAGACCTAAGTGGAAGAAACCTGTTCAAATACCTTCTGTTATTAATGAAAGAACTGTCAAAATATTTGCTAACCAGCCGAATAGCAAGCACTCTTTTAAAATTGTCTCTGTAGACCACTTGGAGAGGTGTCCTGAAGGGTACAGGAATGGAGGAACAGTACAAGTTGCAGTCATACACTATCTTTCAGGATACAGTCTGGAGGATGGCATCGGAACCGATGCTAATCGAACTGAAACCAACTGCGTCAATAAATGTTCCTCACCCACGCAGGACCTCACAGCGCCTCAAAGGTTGGTTTCACAGGGAACTGCACTTGGCGCAACGAGCAATAGTCAAATCACAACGACAGAAGAAGGAGCTACTGTGGAAATGGAATGACGTGCTGCAGACTCTCAGTGATGGGACTTGCTCTCGCAAAAAGCAAGGATTAACATACTACTAGATTCTTTTGTTAAAGATCTTAGATCATAAGAACTAGGAGCAGGAGTAGGCCGTCCAGCCCCTCGAGCCTGCTCCGCCATTCAATAAGATCATGGCTGATCTTTTCGTGGACTCAGATCCACTTACCCGCGCTCTCACCGTATCCCTTAATTCCTTTATTGTTCAAAAAGATATCTACCTTAGCTTTAAAAATGTTTACTGAAGAAGCGTCAACTACTTCACTGGGCAAGGAATTCCATAGATTAACAACCCTCTGGGTGAAGAAGTTCCTTCTTAATTCAGTCCTAAATCTGCTCCCTCTAATCTTGAGGCTATGCCCTCTTGTCCTAGCTTCACCTGCCAGTGGAAACATCCTCTCTACTTGTATCTTATCTACTCCCTTCATAATTTTATATGTTTCTATAAGATCCCCCCTCATTCTTCTGAATTCCAATGAATATAGTCCCAATCTACTCAGTCTCTCCTCATAAGCCAACCCCCTCAACTCCGGAATCAACCTAGTGAACCTCCTCTGCACCCTCTCCAGTGCCAGTACATCCTTTCTCAAGTAAGGAGACCAAAACTGCACACAGTACTCCAGGTGCGGCCTCACCAGTACCTTATACAGCTGCAACATAACCTCTCTGCTTTTAAACTCAATCCCTTTCGCAATGAAGGACAAAATTCCATTTGCCTTCCTAATTACTTGCTGTACCTGCAGACCAACCTTCTGCGATTCATGCACAAGGACACCCAGGTCCCTCTGCATAGCAGCATGCTGCAACTTTTTACCATTCAAGTAATAATCCTTTTTACTGTTACTCCTACCGAAATGAATGACTTCACATTTATTAACATTGTATTCCATCTGCCAGACCTTTGCCCACTCATTCAATGTATCTATGTTCCTCTGCAAAATTTCACAGTCATCTGCACACTTTGCTCTGCCACTCATCTTAGTGTCATCTGCAAACTTTGACAACCTACACGTGGTCCCCAACTCCAAATCATCTATATAAATTGTAAATAATTGCGGTCCCAACACCGATCCCTGAGGCACACCACTAGTGACTGATTGCCAACCAGAATAGCACTCATTTATCCCCACTCTCTGTTTCCTGTTAGTCAACCAATCCTCTATCCATGCTAATACTTTACCCCTGACGCCATGCATCCTTATCTTATGCAGCAGCCTCTTGTGCGGCACCTTGTCGAAGGCCTTTTGGAAATCTAGGTACACCACATCCACTGGGTTCCCATTGTCCACCTTGCTCGTAATGTCATCATAGAATTCCAAAAGATTTGTCAAGCATGACCTGCCCTTCATGAACCCATGCTGCGTCTGCCCAACGGGACAATTTCTATCGAGATGCCCTGCTATTTCTTCCTTGATAATAGACTCAAGCATCTTCCCCACTACAGAGGTTAAGCTAACCGGTCTATAATTCCCCATCTTTTGTCTACCTCCCTTTTTAAACAGTGGCGTCACATCTGCTGTTTTCCAATCTGCTGGGACTACCCCAGAGTCCAGCGAATTTTGGAAAATTACCGCCAGTGCACCTGCTATTTCTCCCACCATCTCTTTTAGTACCCTGGGATGCATTCCATCAGGGCCAGGAGACTTATCAATCCTTAGCTCCATTAGCTTGCCCAACACTACCTCTTCCGTAATAATGATTGTTTCCAGGTCCTCACCTACGTTCGTCTCTTTGTCAATTACTGGCATGTTATTAATGTCCTCCACTGTGAAGACCGATACAAAATACCTGTTCAATGCCTTGGCCATTTCATCATATCCCATAACTAAATTCCCCTTCTCCTCCTCTAAAGGACCAACGTTTACTTTAGCCACTCTTCTTCGTTTTATATATTTATAGAAATATATAAATATAGAAACTTTTGCTATCTGTCTTTTCTCATGTTCTATCTTACTTTTCTTTATAGCTCTTTTTGTGGCTTTCTGTTGACCTTTAAAGTTTTCCCAATCTTCTAGTTTCATGCTGTTTTTGGCCACTTTGTATGCCTTCTCTTTCAATTTGATAGCCTCCCTTATTTCCTTTGACACCCATGGCAGATTACCCCTTTTCTTCCAGTCCTTCCTTTTCACTGGAATATACTTTTGCTGAGCACTTTGAAAAATTGCTTTGAAAGTCCTCTACTGCTCGTCAACTGTCCCACCATAAAATCTTTGTTTCCAGTCTACTTCAAGCGCAGGACCCTGGTATTGGATTTTATCTTCACACTCTCCATCTGTATTCTAAATTCAACCATACTGTGATCACTCCTTCCAAGAGGATCCCTAACTATGAGGTCATTAATTATTCCTGTCTCATTACACAGGACTAGATCTAGGATAGCGTGCTCCCTTGTCGGTTCCATTACATACTGTTCAAGAAAACTATCACGGATACACTCAACGAACTCCTCCTCAAGGCTACCCTAACTGAGCTGGTTCGACCAATCTACATGTAGATTAAAAACCCCCATGATAATTGCCGTACCATTTTTACAGGCATTAGTTATTTCTTTGTTTATTGCCCGCCCCAATGTGATGTTATTATTTGGTGGCCTATAGACTACACCTATCAATGACTTTTTCTTCTTAGAGTTTCTAATTTCCACCCAAATGGATTCAACATTTTCCATAGAACCTATATCATCTCTCAGCACCACCCTGATGTCGTCCTTGAATATCAGAGCTACACCACCTCCCTTACCTTCCTGTCTGTCCTTCCGAATAGTCTGGTACTCCTGGATATTTAACTCCCAGTCGTGACCAACCTGTAACCATGTCTCCGTAATGGCTACCAAATCATATTCATTCGCGATGATTTGTGCCGTTAACTCATCAACCTTGTTACGAATGCTACGAGCATTCAGGTAAAGTGCCTTTATGCTAGCTTTCTTACCCACATGATTTCCAACATCTCTAATAATAACTCCTGAGTTAACCTTCCTTTCTGCTTCTTTCATAGTCTGCCTTGAACTTAAACCCTCCTGCACACATGTTAACCTGCTGCTTACCTTTTTATTTACCATCATACTCCCTGTCGTTTTCCCTTTCCCTTCCCCCCGACTCACTAGTTTAAAGTCCTAGAGACCACCCTATTTATCCGTTTCGCTAGAACACAGGTTCCAGATCGGTTCAGGTGGAGACCGTCCCATCGGTACAGATCCCCCCCGGTTCCAAAACTGATGCCAATGCCCCATGAAATGGAACCCCTCTTTCCCACACCACTCCCTTAGCCATGTGTTTACTTACCTAATTTTCTTATCCCTAAGCCAATTTGCACGTGGCTCGGGCAGTAATCTGGAGATTATGACCCTCGAGGACCTGCTCCTTAATTTCGTTCCTAGTGCTTTATAATCCCCAAACAGGTCCTCCATCCTAGCCTTGCCTATGTTGTTAGTCCCAACGTGGACCACAACAACTGGATCCTCCCCCTCCCGCTCCAATATCCTTTCAAGCCGGTCAGAGATGTCCTGCACCCTGGCACCGGGCAGGCAACACACCATGCGGGACTCCCGATCCGGCTTGCAAAGGATACTATCTATCCCCCTAATTATAGAATCCCCTATAACTACCACTTGTCTTTTTGCTCCCCCCTCTTGAATGGCCTTCTGCACCATGGTGCCATGGTCAGTTGGCCCATCCTCCCCGCAGCCCTTTTCCTCATCCACACAGGGAGCAAGTATCTCGTACCTGTTGGATAAGGTCAAAGGCTGAGGCTCCTCCACTCCTGAACTCAGGATCCCCCTACCTGCCTCACTTGCAATCACACCCTGTTGTCCCTGATCACTAACTGAATTTGAATTACTTAATCTACCAGGTGTGACTGCCTCCTGAAACAAAACGTCCAGGTAACTCTCCCCCTCCCGGATGTGCCGCAGTGTTTGAAGCTCAGATTCCAGCAACCAACACTTGCTGCAGATGTGGTCCCTGCCGTTCACAATGGGGTCAGCCAGCTCCCACATCATACAGCTACAGCACATCACCTGGCCAGCCATCTCTACTTAGTTAATTACTTTATTACTTTATATAAATTTATGAGTTAAATGCTTTCTGATACTTCTCTGCTATGGTCTTTTTCAAATAACCAATTAATAGATAAATCAAAAAAAGAAAGTAAAAAAAGAAAGTAAATTTTTAACCAATTACACGATACAGAAGAAATAAAAAAGCTTACCTTATCAACACACCGAAATCCTTTTTTTTTGGTTAGAGGAGGAGGGCGGGTGGGAGACACTACACGTGTAGTGTCTCGGGTTCAGCCACTGCCCAAATATATAGGGTTTTACTTACCTAGCAGTCCCCTGGTCCGCCGAAACAAAAGGTAATTTACTTTAAGCTGAAACTGACCTTCCCAGCTGATAACTCGCTCGCACTATCTCTGCTTCTGAAAAAGCTGCAGCAACAAAGGGTAAGTTATTTTAAACTGCCCAAATATATAAGTTTTTACTTACCCAGCAGTCCCCTGGTCCGCCGAAACAAAAGGTAATTTACTTTAAGCTTCCGGATGCAAGTGACATGTCAGAGATTTCTTACTGCTTGAACACCTTACCCTATGCGATTTCTTGCAGAGAAGCAGGAATAAAACATTTTACTGCATTTGCCCTGAGTGACGTTTGGAGGGGAGGTAATGCAAGTGATGTTCTTATTCATCATAACATTGGAAGAGTGTAATGGTACTAAAGGGAACATGGCAGAATGGCTTTTCTTTGTATCGCCAGGTTAGCTTCTGATGGAAAGTACACCTGTTACAAAGATGCTCAGGTTCTGAATAACACTTTTATCCAGGTGACCTCAGAATTCCCTGATGTTTTATTCCTGGTATGAGGACGTTGGCTGGATTGTGACTGACAACAGACTAACGCATATTTTAGTTAATCTCAACAGGACCTTATTGGTTCAAGATCAAACGGCAGCTACGGATCCTTTTCTACTTCTCTATGTAATTTCATTGATTGCTCATTGATGTGCGACATGTCGAGCTACGGTCATCTTGAACATTTTGCGACCTCAGATTGTGGACGCTTTACATAGTTTTATTCTGAACTTTGTACTGAAATAACAAGATTTATTTTCAGAAATTTAGATGATCCTTGTAAAAACGCGGACTATGATTGTTGTCAATGCACTCTTTTGTATTATTACCCTGTTTCACATAATAGGTTATGACATTTTATTGAATGTTATTATTTTAGGCATTGTTTAGTTTAAACAACCTAGTTTTGTTGTTCGCCTTTGTCCAGGTCAAGAGAGGGGTGTGATGGAATATAGGTATAATAGGCTTGATCAAGTAGAATTTGGAAATAGTTAGTGTATTATGCCTTTAGAGTTAAAGATTGAATAAATGGCTAGTTTTGAGAGCTCACTGAAGTTCCCCTTTAAGATGGTAGAGTTAAATATTTCAAGGTCCCTGTTACAATAGAATCTCTGTTGTCAGGGACCTGGAAGATTAAAACATACATTGAAATATCCTGTCAGTAAGAGGTGGAAACAAACTTAATTGGTTTGTGCAGACAAAATGGCTCCGGTGGTTGCTTTGGGGTGCCATGGAAAGGGCAACTACCAATTATTGAGAATGTACTCATAGGAACAAGAGGTCAAGTAAACACAATTATAAACATTTTGACCAAATAAAAGCTCATAACTACAAATTCCAGTAAAACATTAGGTGGAAATGGTAATTAAAGATATGGATTTTAAAAGTAACACAGGAAGGTCACATCTAATGCAAAAGTCATATGACACATTAGAAATAGTTTAAAAATACAAGGTTTTGAAACAAACACCGAGGGATGTTGTATCCTCAGACAACACTTCTCATCCCATGCCTTATTTGGGGATTTAAGGTACAAGTTTACTTTAAATTTTGATGGATATATTGGATATCCTAAGATAACTTTGCTGTAACATTAGCAAGGTTAAACTTTTGGATTCTATGTTATAAATAAGAACGTGCTACATCCCTCAGTAATATTTGATATTGTGATATACTTATCCAATTAAGAAGTTTATTGCATGTTAAATTCTTTAATAAATATATAAAAGTTAATAAATCGTCTCGTAATATTCTGTCTACAACTACAAGAACCCCTCTCAATGCCTCTTTAAGTGGAGAGATACATATTGAAGAGAGTTTCCCAGACCCTTATAATATCTGGGATATTTATGACTTAGCCATAAAATATTAGAAATAGGCTATCTGAAAGATGGTAAATTTCTGTGTTGGTTTTCTTTCTTTGAGGGAAAGCTAGTGCAATTCTTTGGACCCAAATAAGTGTCTGAGAATGTTTCTGGTTTGAACTTGATTAAAGGACATTCATGGGGATGTACTCCTAATTTGGTTTAGCCCCTATAAGGGGTTAAAGTCATAAATCACTTCAGACTGGTGCCTCTCTGAAGGCGATGTTGGGATCACTGTTCTTTCTGATGTATGTTAATGACCTGGAAATACGTAGAGGGCATAATTTCAGAGTTAGAAAAGTCAGAGATGTAGCAACAATGAGGAGGACAGTAACAGATTTCAGGTGGACATAAACAGACTTGTGAAATGAGCAGACACATGCCAGATGAAATTTAACACAGAGAAGTGTGCAGTGATTGAGGAGAGGAAATATCAATGAAATGGTACAATTTTATCAGGGGTACAGGAACAGAGAGACCTGGGGCTCTACGCTACCAAGTCTTTGAGAGTTAAGAGAAAATTTGATAGATTCCAAATCTTGAAAGGAGAAACCGTTTTCAGTGGCAGAAGATTTCATCACCACAGGATTCAGATTTAAAGTGATTGGCAAAGGAACCAGTGTCAACATGAGGGAAAAAAAGTCACACGGTGAGTTGTTACGATCTGGAATGCACAGCCTGAAAGGCTGAAGGGAGTAGATTCAATAATAGCTTTCAAAAGGGAATTGCATAAATACCTGAAAAGGAAAAAAATTGCTGGGCTGAGGGGAAAAGAGCAGTGAAGTGTGGAATGAATTGGATAGCTATTTTAAAGAGCCAGCATAAATACGATGGATCGAATGGCCTCCTGTATGATTCTATGATTCCATGATTCTTAGATTCAGCCAGAATCAGATAAAATGGAAGAGTAAACTTATCCTTTCATGTCCACATTGTGGAATTGTACAAGCTTATTGCAGACCAGGAGAACTCAACAGGAAAATACACTCACATAACACGTGGGATAACAGCAAGTGAGAATATTTGAATGTATAAGGTATCAGTTTCATTGGTTTGTCAGTAATTTTTTGTTTAATTTGCAGCTGTGCCAATGTCCTAAGGTTACTGTCATTGAATCTATAAGTTGCGCATGGAGAATTTATATTGCAGTGCTATTTAGCTGGAATATAAATTATGCAACATATAATGTTGAAAAATTAAAAATATGTTTTTCATTGAATTAGTTTGAGCTGCCTGCTATGTGGAAGCCATTGACGTGTCATACTTTGATGCTTTCCCCAGCAAGAATAGCATGATTGTGATTACAGTGAAGCTGTTTGGCAAATGCATAATAGGTGTTAAAGGAGTGTAGTAATTGTCTGCTCTCTTTTTCAGTGCCTCTGATGAATCGCAATCTCTGGAACTGGTGTCAAATCACATGTCCGCACTCTTGCCTGTTTATTTGTTGAGCTCTACAAGCTACAGGTTGATTAGCAGCTGGGTATATAGCAACAACTTGCGTTCATGTAGCATCTTCAATGTAATAAAATGTTGTCAGACAAAATTTTGACACACCTGGCCACATAAAAAAATGTTAGAGAATAGGTGACCAAAAGCTTTAAAGGAGCATCTTGAAGGAGGAAAGAGAGGTGGCGAGGCAGAGAGCCTTAGGGAGGGTATAAGTGTTCCTGGACACTGGACTCAGGAAATTTGGTACCAGTATTGACTGGCCAGCATTCTTAAAAAAATCGGCTAACTCCCAGAAAAATATCGTAATGAAACTACAATATCATTTAGCTCTTTTGCTTTTTGCTTCAATTAAATTCTAAAATACAAATTGAACAAATCACGGGGGTGTAATTCCTTCTGAAATGCTAATACACCAGTTAATTAGTTCACATAAAGTTCTGTCTACATATTTATGAGTTAACAGTCTGCATTATAATAATACAGGCAGGAATTTATGCAAGCCTATTGTGTATGGAAATGGATAGACGCCCATTAATTTTAAGCTGTCATTTCCAGCCAGAAAATCAGGGTGCCAGAAGTAGGGCACACTGACCCCTGATCCTTATTTGCTGACCCACACTTCCATCGAGAGAGACTCTGCCCTCGGACCACAGTCTCACAATATTGGAGCTATAGTGAGTAATTTTATTAGATGTCGCCCCCACTACCATTCTCTCTAATAGTGAGTGCAGTAACAGAAATGGCAGCGCAACATTTACAACTGTGACTTTCTGGCAACAGTGACTCTCCAAAGACTTGCATTGCAAAAGTACCCATCCACACTCTGTGTTACATATTGAAAAATAAGCCACAGTGTCTCATGAGAGTTTAAGTCATATTGATAGGTAAATGAAGGATGTTTTCAATTGATTTAATATAATTAATGATTTTACCAAAATGAGAAACCACACTTACCCTTTACGATAGGTATCCGTATTTGGAGGCTTTTGAAATTGTGGTGTCACCTGTAGCAGTGCAGATTTTAATGAACTGCCATTTCCTGCTTAGTGTGTTGTTGATTCAGAGCCAGCCCTATTACCAGAATTACTCTTCCCAAACAGAGCATGTTGTACTTCTGGCTGAAACCTCAAAAGCCAACAAAGAAATTTCTTTTGATAGAGGCTTGCCATGTATTTTTCACTTCTCATACATTTGTTTCCTGGATTGTTAACATTGTAAATAATTCCTCAAATTATTCATGCAAAATAAATGCAGCGTAGCATCCTTTGTTATGGCACAAATAACAAGGAAGCAAAAGTGAAATAAAATAAAAGTAAAATATGCGGATCCTGGAAATCTGAAATAAAAGCAGAAAGTGCTCGAAATACTCAGCAGGTCTGGCAGCATCTGTGGAGACAGAAACAGAGTTAACAGGCTGAATTCTATAAGCCCACCGCCGGAAATGGTGCGCTGGGCTGCACGCCAAAGGGCCGCTGCGATTCCAAGCGTGGCAGCTCACTTAAATAGCCAAGGTGGGCCCCCCTCCCTGATCATGTAGAGGGGGTGGGCTGTCCATCTCCCGCAATGACGTTAGCTGCCTGTACACAGGCGCTGGTGCCATTTTTAAAGGACTGTCAGCCCTAGCGGGACATTTAAATATTTAAAGTTAAATTGAATTTAATTAAAACAATGCAACTCCTTTGCCCCTCCATCAATTTTACCAATGGTAGAAATTGATTAAAACCCAAATTAACTAATTAATAAGTGGAGTAACTAAACCAGAGGGAGGAGATTACTGTATTTAGTTAGCATTTAATATTTATAGCAGGAATCTAGCACTAGGGACCATATAGTTAATTGTAAAAATTTAGTAAGGATTTAATAAGTATTTATTTATCTTAAATTAATTTATTAATTAGCGCTAGTCAGTTAGAGGGGTGAAGTGCTTCACCTGTGAGATGTGGGAGTCCGTGACGCTTCCAGCGTTCCAGACGACTACATCTGCAGGAAGTGTACCCAGTTGCAGCTCCTCACAGACCGCATGGATCGGTTGGAGCGGCAACTGGATGCACTTAGGAGCATGCAGGTGGCAGAGAGCGTCATAGACAGGAGTTTTAGAGAAGTGGTTACACCCAAGGCGGCCGCTAGAAGGGATAGGCAGTCAGTGCAGGAATCCCCTGTGGCTATCCCCCTCTCGAACAAGTATACCATTTTGGATACTGTTGGGGGGGGATGGCCTATCAGGGGAAAACAGCAGCAGGAAGAGCAGTGGCACCACGGCTGGCACTGTTGTTCAGCAGGGAGGGACAAAGTGCAGAAGAGCAATAGTTATAGGGGACTGTATAGTGCTAGGGGCTTGGATGCGGCAGAATTTGTAAGGAGCATCCAGGAGGGCTTCTTGAAACAATACGTAGATAGTCCAACTAGGGATGGGGCCGTACTGGACCTGGTATTGGGGAATGAGCCCGGCCAGGTGGTCGAAGTTTCAGTAGGGGGTCATTTCGGGAACAGTGACTATAATTCCATAAGTTTTAAGGTACTTGTGGATAAGGATAAGAGTAGTCCTTGGGTGAAGGTGCTAAATTGGGGAAAGGCTAATTATAACAATATTAAGCAGGAATTGAAGAATTTAGATTGGGGGCGGTTGTTTGAGGGTAAATCAACATCTGACATGTGGGAGTCTTTCAAACGTCAGTTGATTAGAATCCAGGACCAGCATGTTCCTGTGAGGAAGAAGGATAAGTTTGGCAAGTTTCGGGAACCTTGGATAATGCGGGATATTGTGAGCCTCGTCAAAAAGAAAAAGGAAGCAGTTGTAAGGGCTGGAAAGGTAGGAACAGACGAATCCCTTGAGGAATATAAAGACAGTAGGAAGGAACTTAAGCAAGAAGTCAGGATGGCTAAAAGGGGTTATGAGAAGTCATTGGCAAACAGGATTAAGGAAAATCCCAAGGCTTTTTATACGTACATGAGGAGCAAGAGGGTAACCAGGGAAAGGGTTGGCCCACTCAAGGACAGAGAAGGAAATCTATGTGTGGAGCCAGAGGAAATGGGCGAGGTACTAAATGAGTACTTTGCATCAGTATTCACCAAGGAGAAGGACTTGGTGGATGATGAGCCTAGGGAAGGGAGTGTAGATAGTCTCAGTCATCTCATTATCAAAAAGGAGGAGGTGTTGGGTGTCTTGCAAAGCATTAAAGTAGATAAGTCCCCAGGGCCTGATGGGATCTACCCCAGAATACTGAGGGAGACGAAATTGCTGGGGCCTTGACAGAAATCTTTGCATCCTCATTGGCTACAGGTGAGGTCCCAGAGGACTGGAGAATAGCCAATGTTGTTCCTTTGTTTAAGAAGGGTAGCAAGGATAATCCAGGAAATTATAGGCCTGTGAGCCTTATGTCAGTGGTAGGGAAATTATTAGAGAGGATTCTTCGGGACAGGATTTACTCCCATTTGGAAACAAATGGACTTATTTGCGAGAGGCAGCATTGTTTTGTGAAGGGGAGGTCGTGTCTCACTAATTTGATTGAGTTTTTTGAGGAAGTGACGAAGATGATTGATGAAGGAAGGGCAGTGGATGTTATCTATATGGACTTCAGTAAAGCCTTTGACAAGGTCCCTCATGGCAAAAGGTGAAGTCACATGGGATCAGAGGTGAGCTGGCAAGATGGATACAGAACTGGCTCGGTCAGAGAAGACAGAGGGTAGCAGTGGAAGGGTGCTTTTCTGAATGGAGGGTTGTGACTAGTGGTGTTCCGCAGGGATCAGTGCTGGGACTTTTGCTCTTTGTAGTATATATAAATGATTTGGAGGAAAATGTAGCTGGTCTGATTAGTAAGTTTGCGGATGACACAAAGGTTGGTGGAGTTGCGGATCGTGATGAGGATTGTCAGAGGATACAGCAGGAAAGAGATCGGTTGGAGACTTGGGCGGAGAAATGGCAGATGGAGTTTAATCCAGACAAATGTGAGGTAATGCATTTTGGAAGGTCTAATGCTAGTGGGAAGTATACAGTAAATGGCAGAACCCTTAGGAGTATTGACAGGCAGAGAGATCTGGGCGTACAGGTCCACAGGTCACTGAAAGTGGCAACGCAGGTGGATAAGGTAGTCAAGAAGGCATACGGCATGCTTGCCTTCATCGGTCGGGGCATAGAGTATAAAAATAGGCAAGTCATGCTGCAGCTGTGCAGAACTTTAGATAGGCCGCACTTAGAATATTGCATGCAATTCTGGTCGCCACACTACCAGAAGGACGTGGAGGCTTTGGAGAGGGTACAGAAGAGGTTTACCAGGATGTTGCCTGGTCTGAAGGGCATTAGTTATGAGGAGAGGTTAGATAAACTCGGATTGTTTTCACTGGAACGACGGAGGTGGAGGGGGCGACATGATAGAGGTTTACAAAGTTATAAGCGGCATGGACAGAGTGGATAATCAGAAGCTTTTTCCCAGGGTGGAAGAATCAGTTACTAGGGGACATAGGTTTAAGGTGAGAGGGGCAAAGCTTAGAGAGGATGTGCGAGGCAAGTTCTTTACACAGAGGGTGGTGAGTGCCTGGAACTTGTTGCCAGAGGAGGTGGTGGAAGCAGGTACCAGAGAGATGTTTAAGAGGCATCTTGACAAATACATGAATAGGATGGGAATAGAGGGATTATGGACCCCGGAAGTGCAGAAGGTTTTAGTTTAGGCAGGCATCAAGATCGGCACAGGCTTAGAGGGCCGAATGGCCTGTTCCTGTGCTGTACTGTTCTTTGCTCTTTGTTCTTTGTTCAACCCGACAATAACAATTAAATTATTTATTGTCCCTTTCCTATCCACCAAAACATGGACCTTTAATATCTGACCTTCCCCACCTCCTCAACTGCATAAATTTTACATAATAACCCTTCCTGCTCTCCCTTACACCCATGATGTTAGGTTGACCCCATTCCCCCCTCCCGCACTGAGAAACTTACCTCCTCCCCACTCCCCACTAGTGTTGCGCCTTGTTTCACCAGACGGGGATCTGAAGGTGTGGAAGTGCTGGCCAACTGGATGAAAGTCGTGGCGGGATGTCAGGAGGAGATGGGAGATTCATTCTTGCATGTATTGTCATTTATTTAAATATTTAAATTGCATTCCCGTCGACGAGCGTCAGTGGGGCCGTCACAAGGCCTCGCCACCACCAGCAATATTGGGCTGGGCTCTGCTGGCATCAAGGTCTGTGGCGGACCTCATCCGGAACCATCTTCAGGCCTCATCGCCAGGATCCTGACATCGAGGGCTCTATAGAATCCAGCTTAATGTTTCAGGTCTGTGACCTTTTGGTTTTTATTATAGCAAAGGTCAGCTGTTGTGATCTTTTACATCCACCTAAGAGGATGGACAGGGTCTTGGTTTAACATCTCCAGGACTGAATCCTGGGCTCGATTTTCAACATGGGCATGAAGCTGGCGATGCAGATCTGCCACCTGGCATTGAAACAGCCTGATTTTCTTAGGTTTAGTTTTGATTTTTGGGTGATTGACAAGCAGCAAAAATGTGCCATGATTTTCAGGTGGTGGCCTCATTAATGTTGGGCTGGTGACCTATGATGCATCAAATGGGCGGCCTAGGCAGGGTGGGTGGAAGGTGGTGGAGGGTTGTTCACAATCATTCATTGCAGCAGCTTTTTCAGGAGCAGAGTGTGAGCGAGTGAGCAGCTGGGAAGGTCAGTTTGAAAGTAAATTTAATTTCCTTTTGTTTTTCGGCGGAGGCCAGGGGGCTGCTGGGTAAGTAAAACACTATATATTTGGGCAGTTTAAAATAACTTTCCTTTCATTGCAGCAGCTTTTTCGGGAGCAGAGTGTGAGCGAGTGAGCAGCTGGGAAGGTCAGTTTGAAAGTAAATTTAATTTCCTTTTGTTTTTCGGCGGAGGCCAGGGGGCTGCTGGGTAAGTAAAACACTATATATTTGGGCGGTTTAAAATAACTTTCCTTTCATTGCAGCAGCTTTTTCAGGAGCAGAGTGTGAGCGAGTGAGCAGCTGGGAAGGTCAGTTTGAAAGTAAATTTAATTTCCTTTTGTTTTTCGGCGGAGGCCAGGGGGCTGCTGGGTAAGTAAAACACTATATATTTGGGCGGTTTCTGAACCCGAGACACCACACTTGTCGTGTCTCCCACCCGCCCTCCTCCTCTAACCAAAAAAAAAAGGACTCGGTGGGGTGTTTATAAGGTAAGGCTTTTTCGATTTCTCTGGTTTTATTGTGATTGGTAAAAACTTTTCGTTCCTTTTTCATTTAACTAAGTTAAGCTTAAGATTAAAAATGGCAGGAGATCTCAGACCCGTGTCATGCTCCTCTTGCTCAATGTGGGAGCTCAGGGACATGGCTGATGTCCCTGACTCCTTCACGTGCAGGAAGTGTGTCCAACTGCAGCTCTTGTTAGACCGCATGACGGCTCTCGAGCTGCGGATGGACTCACTTTGGAGCATGCGCGATGCTGAGGAGGTCGTGGATAGCACGTTTAGTGAATTGGTCACACCGCAGATTAGGATTGCTGAGGGAGAAAGGGAATGGGTGACCAAAAGGCAGAGAAAGAGCAGGAAGGCAGCGCAGGAGTCCCCTGCGGTCATCTCCCTCCAAAACAAGTATACCGTTTTGGATACTGTTGAGGGCGATGGCTCACCAGGGGAAGGCAGCAGTAGCCAGGTCCATGGCACCGTGGCTGGCTCTGCTGTTCAGAAGGGCGGGAAAAAGAGTGGAAGGGCTATAGTCGTAGGGGATTCGATTGTAAGGGGAGTAGATAGGCGGTTCTGTGGTCGAAAACGAGGCTCCCGAATGGTATGTTGCCTCCCAGGTGCACGGGTCAGGGATGTCTCAGATCGGCTGCAGAACATTCTAAAGGGGGAGGGTGAACAGCCAGTTGTCATTGTGCACATAGGCACTAATGATATAGGTAAAAAACGGGATGAGGTCCTACAAGCAGAGTTTAGGGAGTTAGGAGCCAAGTTAAAAAGTAGGACCTCGGAGGTAGTTATCTCAGGATTACTACCAGTGCCACGTGATAGTCAGAGTAAAAATGAAAGAATAGTCAGGATGAATGCGTGGCTTGAGAGATGGTGCAGGAAGGAGGGGTTCAGATTTTTGGGACATTGGGACCGGTTCTGGGGGAGGTGGGACTATTACAAATTGGACGGTCTACACCTGGGCCGGACTGGAACCAATGTCCTTGGAGGTGCTTTTGCTAACGCTGTTGGGGAGGGTTTAAACTAATGTGGCAGGGGGATGGGAACCAATTGAGGTCAGTTGACAGTAAGGAGGTAGTAACAAAAGCCTGTAAGGAACTAGATAATGAAGTCAGTGTGACTAAGGGGAAGAGCAGGCAGGGAGCAGATGATGAATATAAAGGGACTGGTGGTCTGAGGTGCATTTGTTTTAATGCAAGAAGTGTAGTAGGTAAGGCAGATGAACTTAGGGCTTGGATTAGTACCTGGGAGTATGATGTTATTGCTATTACTGAGACTTGGTTGAGGGAAGGGCATGATTGGCAACTAAATATCCCAGGATATCGATGCTTCAGGCGGGATAGAGAAGGAGGTAAAAGGGGTGGAGGAGTTGCATTACTGGTCAAAGAGGATATCACAGCTGTGCTGAAGGAGGGCACTATGGAGGACTCGAGCAGTGAGGCAATATGGACAGAACTCAGAAATAGGAAGGGTGCGGTAACAATGTTGGGGCTGTACTACAGGCCTCCCAACAGCGAGCGTGAGATAGAGGTACAAATATGTAAACAGATTATGGAAAGATGTAGGAGCAACAGGGTGGTGGTGATAGGAGATTTTAATTTTCCCAACATTGACTGGGATTCGCTTAGTGTTAGAGGTCCAGATGGAGCAGAATTTGTAAGGAGCATCCAGGAAGGTTTTCTAAAGCAGTATGTAAATAGTCCAACTCGGGAAGGGGCCATACTGGACCTGGTGTTGGGGAATGAGCCCGGCCAGGTTGTTGAAGTTTCAGTAGGGGACTACTTTGGGAATAGTGATCACAATTCCGTAAGCTTTAAAATACTCATGGACAAAGACGAGAGTGGTCCTAAAGGAAGAGTGTTAAATTGGGGGAAGGCCAACTATACCAAAATTCGGCAGGAGCTGGGAAATGTAGATTGGGAGCAGCTGTTTGAAGGTAAATCCACATGTGATATGTGGGAGGCTTTTAAAGAGAGGTTGATTAGCGTTCAGGAGAGACATGTTCCTGTGAAAATGAGGGATAGAAATGGCAAGATTAGGGAACCATGGATGACAGGTGAAATTGTGAGACTAGCTAAGAGGAAAAAGGAAGCATACATAAGGTCTAGGCGGCTGATGAAAGACGAAGCTTTGAAAGAATATCGGGAATGTAGGACCAATCTGAAATGAGGAATTAAGAGGGCTAAAAGGGGTCATGAAATATCTTTAGCAAACAGGGTTAAGGAAAATCCCAAAGCCTTTTATTCATATATAAGGAGAAAGAGGGTAACTAGAGAAAGGATTGGCCCACTAAAGGACAAAGGAGGAATGTTATGCTTGGACTCAGAGAAAATGGGTGAGATTCTAAACGAGTACTTTGCATCGGTATTCACCGAGGAGAGGGACATGACGGATGTTGAGGTTAGGAACAGATGTTTGATTACTCTAGGTCAAGTCGGCATAAGGAGGGAGGAAGTGTTGGGTATTCTAAAGGGCATTAAGGTGGACAAGTCCCCAGGTCCGGATGGGATCTATCCCAGGTTACTGAGGGAAGCGAGAGAGGAAATAGCTGGGGCCTTAACAGATATCTTTGCAGCATCCTTAAACACGGGTGAGGTCCCGGAGGACTGGAGAATTGCTAATGTTGTCCCCTTGTTTAAGAAGGGTAGCAGGGATAATCCAGGTAATTATAGACCGGTGAGCCTGACGTCAGTGGTAGGGAAGCTGCTGGAGAAGATACTGAGGGATAGGATCTATTCCCATTTGGAAGAAAATGGGCTCATCAGTGATAGGCAACATGGTTTTGTGCAGGGAAGGTCATGTCTTACCAACTTAATAGAATTCTTTGAGGAAGTGACAAAGTTGATTGATGAGGGAAGGGCTGTCGATGTCATATACATGGACTTCAGTAAGGCGTTTGATAAGGTTCCCCATGGTAGGCTGATGGAGAAAGTGAAGGCGCTTGGGGTCCAAGGTGTACTAGCTAGATGGATAAAGAACTGGCTGGGCAACAGGAGACAGAGAGTAGCAGTGGAAGGGAGTTTCTCAAAATGGAGACGTGTGACCAGTGGTGTTCCACAGGGATCCGTGCTGGGACCACTGTTGTTTGTGATATACATTAATGATTTGGAGGAAAGTATAGGTGGACTGATTAGCAAGTTTGCAGACGACACTAAGATTGGTGGAGTAGCAGATAGTGAAGGGGACTGTCAGAGAATACAGCAGAATATAGATAGATTAGAGAGTTGGGCAGAGAAATGGCAGATGGAGTTCAATCAGGGCAAATGCGAGGTGATGCATTTTGGAAGATCCAATTCAAGAATGAACTATACAGTAAATGGAAAAGTCCTGGGGAAAATTGATGTCCAGAGAGATTTGGGTGTTCAGGTCCACTGTTCCCTGAAGGTGGCAACGCAGGTAAATAGAGTGGTCAAGAAGGCATACGGCATGCTTTCCTTCATCGGACGGGGCATTGAGTACAAGAGTTGGCAGGTCATGTTACAGTTGTATAGGACTTTGGTTCGGCCACATTTGGAATACTGCGTACAGTTCTGGTCGCCACATTATCAAAAGGATGTGGATGCTTTGGAGAGGGTGCAGAGGAGGTTCACCAGGATGTTGCCTGGTATGGAGGGCGCTAGCTATGAAGAGAGGTTGAGTAGATTAGGATTATTTTCATTAGAAAGACGGAGGTTGAGGGGAGACCTGATTGAGGTGTACAAAATCATGAGAGGTATAGACAGGGTGGATAGCAAGAGGCTTTTTCCCAGAGTGGGGGTTTCAATTACTAGAGGACACGAGTTCAAAGTGAAAGGGGAAATGTTTAGGGGGGATATGCGTGGAAAGTTCTTTACGCAGAGGGTGGTGGGCACCTGGAACGCATTGCCAGCGGAGGTGGTAGATGCGGGCACGATGGAGTCTTTTAAGATGTATCTAGACAGATACATGAATGGGCAGGAAGAAAAGAGATACAGAACCTTAGAAAATAGGTGACATGTTTAGAGAGAGGATCTGGATCGGCGCAGGCTTGGAGGGCCGAAGGGCCTGTTCCTGTGCTGTAAATATCTTTGTTTTTTTTGTTTTTTATCACAGAGGTTGTATTTTTCTTTCAGATTGTTTCAATTAGAACATAGAACATAGAACATTACAGCGCAGTACAGGCCCTTCGGCCCTCGATGTTGCGCCGACCTGTGAAACCATCTGACCTACACTATTCCATTTTCATCCATATGTCTATCCAATGACCACTTAAATGCCCTTAAAGTTGGCGAGTCTACCACTGTTGCAGAATTAAAAGAAACAATGACCAGGACATCTGTCTGCCCTTCAAGTAGTTCCTTGGGATTATCGGTATTGACCTAATGTGGGGCAGGAGTGTTACAAGCTCATAAAGACAACAGTCTTGCTTGTACTGTGCCTTTATTGAACTGCCTTGTGATGGCAGTGAATGCCTCATGGTGGAGGCCACATGACTACAGCAAGCCAGGAGGCTTCCACTGTGTACAATCAAGGTGACAACTGCTCTACGCAGGTCCGAAATTGCCACTTGGGCTGACTCTTGTTGAGAGCGTTGAAGGTACAAACCTTCAGAGTCAGTCCAAGTGGCAATTTTGTTGTCAGAGTAGTCTGGGTGCAGCATGACTTTACTTTTTGTACTGGGCTACTTTCCATGCCTTCAGTAGGTGCGTTTCTCCACTCGAGGATTGCCTTGTATATATCTGTGCTGGATTTACTTGACTTCTTTATGATTCCTTTGGCAAGTTTCACCGCCGCCTCAGCCTTTCCATTTGACTGGGGATAGTGTGGAGATGATGTATGGTGTTGAATTTCCTAATCCTTTATGAAGCGACTGAATTCTTCACTCGTGAACTGCGGACCATAGTCGGTCATTACAATGTCTGGAATGCCGTAACGACCGACGTGTGCTTTCAGGCATTCTACAATATCATCAGTAGTCATTCAGGTCAGCTGGTCTACCTCCCAGTAGTCAGAATAGTAATCTACGGTGACAAGATAATTAGTTCCTGCGAGAATGAAGAGGTCTACTCCCAGCTTCATCCATGGTCTGTCTGGAATGTCATGTGTCACCAGTGGCTCTTTAGCTTGCTTAGCTTGGTACCTCTTACACGCACTGCACTGGCTCATGTGGTGCTTGGTTTCATTGCTCATATTTGGTCAGTAGAGCAATTCTCTTGCCTTTCTCAGACCTGACTCAATTCCTTGGTGGCTTGCATGGATGTGCTTTAGCATCTCTCCTTTCAACTTCTTTGGCCTCCTTATCTCGAGAGACAATGGATAAGTGCCTGGAGGTGGTCAGTGGTGTGTGGAGCTGCGCCTGGAGTGGCTATAAAGGCCAATTCTAGAGTGACAGGCTCTTCCACAGGTGCTGCAGAAAAATTTGATTGTCGGGGCTGTTACACAGTTGGCTCTTCCCTTGCGCCTCTGTCTTTTTTCCTGCCAACTGCTAAGTCTCTTCGACTCGCCACACTTTAGCCCCGCCTTTATGGCTGTCCGCTAGCTCTGGCGAACGCTGGCAACTGACTCCCACGACTTGTGATCAGTGTCACAGGATTTCACGTCGCGTTTGCAGACGTCTTTAAAGCGGAGACATGGACGGCCGATGGGTCTGATACCAGTGACGAGCTCGCTGTACAATGTGTCTTTGGGGATCCTGCCATCTTCCATGCGGCTCACATGGCCAAGCCATCTCAAGCGCCGCTGACTCAGTAGTGTGTATAAGCTGGGGATGTTGGCCACCTCGAGGACTTCTGTGTTGGAGATACGGTCCTGCCACCTGATGTCAAGTATTCTCCGGAGGCAGCGAAGATGGAATGAATTGAGACGTCTCTCTTGGCTGACATACGTTGTCCAGGCCTCGCTGCCATAGAGCAAGGAGCCATCTCCGAATGTCACTCCTCTCCTTTCAATTCCTTTGGGATAATGACTCTATTTCCTTTGTACAAGATGCCATCTTGGACTGTCAATTCATCTCTGTAAGCCCAATACACTCTTGTGCTGTGCTTGATACTTTCAGGCCATCCTTTCATTACTACTTTTTGCAACATTAGGAGAGTTGCATCTTGTTGGGTAGTTCGCTTGATTTGAGCAAGGGACTTGCCGGTCAGATTCAATGTCTCTGCTGGGTTAATAACTTCCAGAGCATGTCGAGCTGCAGCTTCATGTTGGATCTGGAAGATTTCACACTCTGTTGGAGCATCCTCTACTTTCTTCATAGGGAGTGCTGCTCTCGACAGCATGTTAGTGATGTACATCTGTTTCCCTTGCTTTCTATATCATGTCCAGATGATTTCACTGTAACCGGAGTAACATTCTTTGCAGACGCTTTGGAGCAGATAGTGGCAGCTTGAGAAAAATGCTTTGAAGTGGCTTGTGGTTGTACTCGACCGTCACTTTGTCTCTTCCAAGTAGGTATTGATGAAAATGTTCATAAGCAAAGACAATGGTCAGGCACCCTTCCTCGATCTGAGCGTAACGTCATTCCGTTTGCATTAATGCCCTGGATGTAAATGCAACCAGTTGTTCTTGCTGCATTAGGGTTGCTCCAAGTCCTGTCTCACTGGTGTCACACTGCAGGGTGACTTCATCATTTACATCATAGTATTTCAGCACTGACATTGCCATCACTAGTTGCTTGATTTTAGTGACCGCTGCTTCTTGTACCCCAATACCACTGCGCGTCCTTGGCAGTGAGTTGGTGTAATGGTTCACTGACGACAAATTGGGCAAGAATTTTGCTAAATAGTGAGGAATCCAACAAATAGTTGCACTACTTTTACATCTGTTGGTCGCCGCATCGCTCTTACCGCTCTCACCTTTCGGGATCCGGGCGAAGACCTTTTACTGTCAGTATAGTACCTATGTACTTGACCTCAGGCATCTGTAATTGCAATTTTTTCTTGTTCAGCTTCAGGTTCATCTGGCGACCTTTGTCCAGCAGTCACACTAGATTTTGATCATGCTCAGCAATGGCTTCTTCCATTGTATCTCCATATGCATAAGCTAGCAGATCATCTACTCTGAGAAGATCACTAACTATCTCATGCTATCTGCGTTGATACTCCTCTGGAGCAGTGGAAATGCCAAACAGCATGCATAACTACCTGTATCTCCCGAACGGCATCTAGAATATAGTTAGAAAGCTGCTGTTTTCATCCAGCTTCACTTGTCAGTAACCATCCTTTGCATCTGGGGTAGTGAAGATTTTTGCCTTTGCAAGTTGTGGCAAAATTCCTTCAACGGTTGGCATGGGGTAGTGAGATCTCTTCAGAGCTTTATTTAGATCCTTTGGGTCAATGCATGCTCTCAGATTTCCAGGTTGCTTCACTGCTACCATGCTGCTACTCCATTCTATAGGATTTGGCACTTTTTTAATCATGCCCTTCTTTTCCAGCTTTTCTATCTTGACTTTCAGGCTGGCCTTGAGGGGATCTGGAACTTTCCTGGGCAACTGCTGATTTAGTCTTACTCTCTCATCTACTTCGAGATGACATTCTCCAGGAAGACATCCTGAACCTGTAAACACATCTGTGTACTTTTCTCGGATCTGCTTCGCGCTCAATGGTTTCGTGCACTGCGACATGATGCAAATCTCTTTTTGCATGTTGAGGGTTACCAGTCCAAGCTTTAGACTTTCCCCGGCTGAGTTGAGTGGCTTTTGCTTACCATCTATGATCTGGAACTCCAGATCTTCATTCCTGTCATTGCATTGGGCCCTCATAGTAATTTGTCCTCTCTGCACTAGTACGGTGCTATCATATAGCCTCAACCTTACTTTCGAGGGCTTCATTTTTGGATTGCCATGTTGAGCCACTTCGCACAGGTCTGTGAAGGTCATGATGTTGCATGATGCACCAGTGTCTATCTGACACTTTATGTTGACTTGATAGTCTCCTTCTGCAGTCATCATTCCAACAGTCGCAAACCATTATCACTTATCGACCTGACTGAACCAACCTCTATGGTGTATAGTGATTCGTCAGAATCCTCGGCTGATATCTCTCCAGTGGTCATCTGAACTGCTTGTTGTGTTTCCTTCCAGCCAAACACTTGTGTACAAAATGATTCAGCTTCTTGCAGTGAGAACACTGCTTTCCCCACACTGGACATGCCTTCTTTTCCTTTGTGCGATGTCTTTCCCAGTATTTGCATCCTGCCCTTTGTCCATGATTGCTATGCCCTTTGGGCCTGGAACGTCAATCAGCATAATGCAAGGCCTGGTCTGTTCTGACATGGATATGCTTTAGCTGCTGATTTATAACCTCAGCACTTCTACGCACATCGATCGCTTTCCTGAGAGTGTTTGTCCTCTCTCAGTAGACGTGCTCTCATTGCCAGATCTCTTATGCCTAATACAATCCTGCTTTTAATTAGATCATCTTTTAATTGAGCAAATTCATAGGATTCTGCGAGCTGTGCTAATGCAGTCACAGGTTGTTCAATAGACTCTTTTTCACCTTGGGCCCTAACAATGAACACATACCATTCATAAGTTACGTTCGCTTGAGGTTCAAAGTGTGCCTTCAAGGCTTTCAAAATTTCTGCTGTCCGTTTTTTTTGTTCTTTGGAGAGATTTAGGGTGGAATACATTTTGTAACAGTCTCTTCCCAACAGTGATAAAAGTATAGCTACTCGGAGCTGCTCTGGTTTGTTAATTAAATCTGTCATGATTTCATAATTTTGCCATTGCAAATGGAAAAGCTGCCAGTTCTGCTTCATTTCACCTTTTATTTCGACTGGCGCCAGGAGAGGAGAATTTGCAGCCATTGTGTCTTACCCAGTGCTTTCAGCTGTGGCCTGCTTCTTTGTTCCTTTTCTGTGGCTTCCTGTGGCTTTTAGCAGCTTTCAGAAGCTTTGATCATTCGTGTGTTCCTCTTTTAGTAGCTGTGCTTCTATACAGCTCTTCAACACTCAATCTCAACTCCACTCTGATACCATGTTACCAGCTCACGGGACAACAGTCTTGCTTGCGCTGTATCTTTATTGAACTGCCTTGTGATGGCTGCCTGCAATGAGTGCCTCATGATAGAGGTCACATGACCACAGCAAGCCAGGAGGCACATTAGTACAGTATTGCATTGCTATCCCAAACAAGGAGTACCACCAACTTACCTGGACAGGCATTCTTCGCCAATAGAGCCAGAGTGCTGGTAAAACCAGCAGAAAAGTTCACTAACACATTCTACTAGTCCCGCTCACATGTTTATTTTTATCTTTTCTTGAAAAAAACAGAAGAAAAAATGACGGTGAAGTCCCAAACTTTTCACATTTTTAGAATCAAAGGCCTGTTGTTTTACATACAAAATGAACAGCGTCTGAATTAAAGCTCCCTCTGCACATAATACACCACCTTTCATCTAATCGCAATTTCAATTTTTCTGTTGTCTTGATGGATTTTGAGGAAGTGTTTGATGTTCCCATTGGAGGCCACATCAATTATAAAGATAATTGCTCTTTTTATTCATGGCATTTTTTTTAAATACCTGGTCAAGCTGGGCCATGCAATGTCTCATATTCCAGTGAGGAAGCCCCCTATTTTGAATTGAGTCGAATGGAGGAACTTTTGATACAATGAACCCAGTGGCAGATTTTGTGTTCATTGTATACAGTGGTATTTGAAATAGAGATTGGGTTTGCCTTAGATGACAGCTGTGTGTCAGTGGGACACTCAGCATCCTTGCCTTTAAGTTTGAAAGTTGTGGGCTCAAGTTCCACTTCAGTGACTTTTCACATAATCTAAGATGACACTCCAGTGCAGTAGTGAGGGAATGCTACAATCATCAAAGGAGCAGTCTTTCAGATGACATTTTAAACTGAGGCCCTCTCTGCACACTCAGGTGGATGTAAAAAAGAAAGCCCCACGGCATGAGGGGAGCCAATATTTATTTCAAAGTGAGAGGGGAAAAGTTTAGGGGGGATATGCGTGGAAAGTTCTTTACGCAGAGGGTGGTGGGCGCCTGGAACGCGTTGCCAGCGGAGGTGGTAGACGCGGGCACGATAGCGTCTTTTAAGATGTATCTAGACAGATACATGAATGGGCAGGAAGCAAAGAGATACAGACCCTTAGAAAATAGGCGACATGTTTAGATAGAGGATCTGGATCGGCGCAGGCTTGGAGGGCCGAAGGGCCTGTTCCTGTGCTGCAATTTTCTTTGTTCTTTGTTCTTTGTTCTTATCCCTCAACCAACATGATGAAAACAGACTATCTGGTTATTATCACATTGTTGTTTGAGGGAAATTGGTTGCTTTATTTCCTACATTACAACACTTCCAAAGTACTGAATTGTCTGTGAATTACTTTTGGAACATCCTGAAGTCATGAAAGTTGTTATATAAATGCATATCTTTCTGACCTTCCACTGGATGATGAGAATACTCCATGCTGTTCCAAGGAGACTTCCACACTGGCTGCTAGTATTAAGATTGACTCTCAATCTGGAATTCGCAAATATCTCCCGAATTTTGGAGATTGGCAGTCAGATGGGAAGGAAGACTAAGTCTTTGCCAGTGCCACTGAGACTGAAGCAGGAAGTCAATGCTCCCTGGTATTTGATTTCATTCTCACCAAGTATCCACATCATTTTTCTTTCTTCATTTGCATTTGCTTAATTTAAGTGCAGAATTAGCTTTACTGCTGGTGGATTATAAAATGTCCTGCAAGTTGTTGATATTTTCCTCTTTTGAAAGCTGCTTCCATTAAGGCGGTGCATTTCAGATCACAACAAATCCAGATGGATGGGATCAAAGTCTCTTCACTCTTTTATCTACATTAATTCAGAGGATGTGGACATCACTGGTAAAGCCAGCATTTATTGCCCATGCCTAATTGCCCTTGAGAAGTTGGCGTTTGAGCTGCCTTCTTGACAATTGAATGGCTTGCTAGGTCATTCCAAACCACAGTTAAGAGTCAACCACATTGCTATGACACTAGAGTTCACACATAGGTCAGACAGGATAAGGAGGCAAGATTTGCTTCCCTAAAGGATATTAATAAATCAAATGGGTTTATACCACAATCCAGTGGTTTCATGGCCACCATTACTGACACTAGCTTTGTATTCCAGAGATTTATTTAATTAGCTGAATTTATATTCCCCAGCAGCAGTGGTGGGATTTGAACTTAACACCCTCCTTCTAATTGGTGAACAAGAGGAGGGAGTTCCTGATTTCCCCCACCGTGAGAGCACAATGTCTTCCAGGCAACACCTCTACCTCCAGTGGTAAGACATCACAGAGGAGGTCAATGCCAGGAGCTTAACTCCCAGGCCTGGCTGCAATGCTGAAAGAAGTTCAATGACCTCACACCAGAGTTGTCACAAATGCTGCTTTCAGTCTCTCCTTACACCTTCATCACCTTTAGACTCATTATTCGCAATTTTCTCTATTTCCCACTGTGCTGCATTCTTCACTCTATCTCCTTCCCCTCACACTATCATCACTGTTGCAACTTTCACTTCCCCACACCTTACATCTTACACACTGCATTCAATTTGTTCCTACATGACAGGCGCGTTCTCTAAACACTGCACAAGGATGTCATGAACATAATCCTTTCATTCTTCCAGGAGACAGTTTTGAATAGCGTTCGGCAGGAGGCTTCCACTCTGAGGAAGAGCATGTAGTGGTCACCATGTACAGGGGAGAGTCATAGCTTTGGTGCATTTTAATTATCGGGTTGAATAATTCTGCCATTCAGCTTTAATGTCTACAGAAGAGCCCAACAGGACTGGCACAGGTTGGGCATTGAGGGACCTGTTTTAGGCCTGTAACACAGGTGAAATGCAAAATAATTTCTAAGCCAATAAGTCTGACACTTGCAATGCAGTTTGGAAGTCTTACATGCTACCTATGTCTATCTCACCATTTTTAATCTCACTATTCACAAGGTTAGGATTGCTAGACCACCCCTGCTGGGATCAGAGATTTCCCAAGGGAATGAGTGTGAGGCATTTACCAATCAGTGAAACTGGTGAACAAGTTGCTTATTATTTATGATCTATTGAGGAAACAGTTTTCATTCGCATACTAACCAACATTTGCCAAAGTGTTTTCTTTCCCTTTGTGGACACTCTTTGGGCTGAATTTTATGCCACCCCAAACAGCGGGATGGTGGTGGGGCGGGGGGGTGGGGGGGTGCGGGGGGTGGTGTAAAATGGAGCGAGAGGCTCCGGGTGCCCTTCCCGCCCCCTCCTGCCTCCACTGTCACTTTACGCAGGGCGGCGGCAGTGAAAAACAGCCCACCCGCCCCAGGCTGATCAAGGCCACTTAAGAGCCTCTGCCCAACTCCAAGCGAATTTTATGCGTGGCAAGCAGACGTTCTAGATACGAGAGAAGCCGCCTGAGAAAAGCAGGCGGCCCTCAAACGTCCCGGGGTGGGGGGGGGCTCTCATGATCAGGCACCCTGTGCCTGATGGAGGGCCGCCCCCGCTACCCCTTCCACCCCCAATACTCAACACGATCCCCTTCCCCCCAACCAACCACCCTTGCCTCGCCGGGGCCCGACCGATTACCCTGCAGTCCCAGCAGAGGCCACAGCTCCCGCTGATTGGCCGGCAGCTCTATTAGGCAGGTCGTCCTACCTCAAGTGGGTGGAAGTCCCGTGTCACATCAATTGAAGCCCGCTGACCCGCAAAATACAGGTCGGATCCCCAGGCGAAGCAGATGCGGGTTTACCACCGCCCTTTCAGTTGGTGGTCGGCTCCTGTCTGCCTAGGGTTAAATCCTGCCTTTGTTTTCAAAGCCCAACATTTAAAAGTAACTCTTTTCCCAATTCCCTTTCTGTGGAAAAATAATCAAAAAAATTTCAAAACATGATAGTCCAGTCTCTAGACTTGATTCCTCATTGTAGTGTAGCAATTTTCTTCATTACTCTGATTGGTCTGCCATTGTAACAGATAGGAAACATGTGCCTCTTTGTTACAATACATTTGCATTATCTATATCCATCCATTAATTTCATAATGTTTACTAACAACTAATACTTCCTGTTAATCCACTGCAAATTATTACTTGATACAGCCAGCACTCAATCCTTGCCAAGCCCCACTGATACCCTGATATAGCATAAGCAGCACGCGATAGACAGAGCTAAGCAATCCCATAACCAACAGATCAGATCTAAACTCTGCAGTCCTGCCACATCCAGTCGTGAATGGTGGTGGATACTTAAACAACTAACTGGAGGAGGTGGCTTCACAAATATCCCATCCACAATGATGGAGGAGCCCAGCACATCAGTGCGAAAGATAAGGCTGAAGCATTTGCAACAATCTTCAGCCAGAAGTGCTGAGTTGATGATCCATCTCAGCCTCCTCCTGAAGTCCCCAGCATCACAGATGCCAGACTTCAGCCAATTCGATTCACTCCGCGTGATATCAAGAAACGACTGAAGGCGCTGGATACTGAAAAGGCTATGGGCCCTGACAATATTCCAGCAATAGTACTGAAGACCTGTGCTCCAGAACTTGCCACACCCCTAGCCAAGCTGTTCCAGTACAGCTGCAACACTGGCATTTACCCGGCAATGTGGAAAATTGCCCAGGTATGCCCTGTACACAAAAAGCAGGACAAATCCAACCTGGCCAATTACCATCCCATCAGTCTACTCTCGATCATCAATAAAGTGATGGAAGGTGTCGTTGACAGTGCTATCAAGTTGCACTTGCTTAGCAATAATCTGCTCAGTGACGCTCAGTTTGAGTTCCGTCAGGGCCACTCAGCTCCTGCCCTCATTACAGCCTTGGTTCAAATATGGACAAAAGAGCTGAACTCAAGAGGTGAGGTGAGAGTGACTGCCCTTGACATCAAGGCAGCATTTGACTGAGTACGGCATCAAGGAGCCCTAGCAAAACTGGAGTCAATGGGAATCATGGGGAAATCTCTCCGCTGGTTAGAATCATATCTAGCGCAAAGGAAGATGGTTGTGGTTGTTGGAGGTCAATCATCTGAGCTCCAGGACATCACTGCAGGAATTACTCCTAGTGTCCTAGGCACAACCATCTTCAGTCGCTTCATCAATGACCTTCCTTCAATCATAAGTTCAGAAGTGGGGATGTTCGTTGATGTTTCACCATGTTCAGCACCATCCGTGACTCCTCAGATAATGGAGCAGTCCGTGTAGAAATACAACAAGACTTGGACAATATCCAGGCTTGGGCTGTTAAGTGGCAAGTAACATTCGCGCCACACAAATGCTAAGCAATAATCATCTCCAATAAGAAAGAATCTAACCATCTCCCCTTGACATTCAATGGCATTACGATAGCTGAATCCCCCACTATCAACATCCTGGGGGTTACCATTGACCAGAAACTGAACTGGAGTAGCCATATAAATACCGTGGCTACAAGAGTAGGTCAGAACCTAAGAATCCTGAGGCGAGTAACTCATCTCCTGACACCCCAAAGCCTGTCCACCATCTAAAAGGCACAAGTCAGGAGTGTGATGGAATACTCTGCACTTGTGTGGATGGGTGCAGCTCCAACAACACTCAAAAAACTCGACACCATCCAGGACAAAGCAGCCCACTTGATTGGCACACCATCAACAAACATTCACTCCCTCCACCACCGACGCACAGTGGCAGCAGTGCGTACCATCTACAAGATGCACTGGAGCAATGCACCAATGCTACTCAGGCAGCACCTTCCAAACCTGCGACCTCTACCACCTAGAAGGACAAGGACAGCAAATACATGGGAACATCACCACCTGCAAATTTCCCTCCAAGCCACACACCATCCTGACTTGGAACTATATTGCCGTTACTTCACTGTCGCTGGGTCAAAATCCTGGAACTCCCTTCCTATCAGCACTGTGGGTGTACCTACCTCACATAGACCACAATGGTTCAAGAAGGAATCATGGCACAGTGGCGCAGTGGTTAGCACCGCAGCCTCACAGCTCCAGGGACCCGGGTTCGATTCCGGGTACTGCCTGTGTGGAGTTTGCAAGTTCTCCCTGTGTCTGCGTGGGTTTTCTCTGGGTGCTCCGGTTTCCTCCCACAAGCCAAAAGACTTGCAGGTTGATAGGTAAATTGGCCATTATAAATTGTCACCAGTATAGGTAGGTGGTAGGGAAATATAGGGACAGGTGGGGATGTTTGTTGGGAATATGGGATTAGTGTAGGATTAGTATAAATGGGTGGTTGATGTTTGGCACAGACTCGGTGGGCCGAAGGGCCTGTTTCAGTGCTGTATCTCTAATCTAATCTAATCTAAAGGCAGCTCATCACCACCTTCTCAAGGGAAATTCGGGATGGGCAATAAATGCTGTCCTGGCCAGCGACGTCCACATCCCATGAAACAAATAAATAAGATATCCTGTCTTTCAGTGCAATAGCAAGGCTATTGTCCTTGTTTTCAAATCTCTCTATAGTCTACTTTTGTTTTTCTTGGGCAACATTCGTCAGCTGTACATCCTAGGCCCTATCCTCCATTCCTCCAACTCTGTATCACTACTCATTAGATGCTCCCTCTGCCCTCTTATGGTAGGTCAGTGGTTCAGCTATTATGCCCTTGCACCGTCAAAATTTATCAAAAGCATTTTGCCTTAAAGAAGATCAACAGGGAAGGTCAGTGATAGGGTCGAGGGCGGGAGAGATTAAATGACAAAGATGTCATGGAATAAAAGGCAAAGGGAAGTGTAATAGTTAATAGTGGTAACTGTTTTTGTGATGTTGATTGAGGGATAAATATTGGTCAGGACACCAAGGAGAACTCCCCCACTCTTCTTCAAAATAGTGCAATGGGATTTTTTATATCCACCTGATAGGACAGGCAGATCCTTGGTTTAATATCTTATCCAAAAGGCAGCTACTCTGACCATGCAGCACTCCCTCAGTACTGCACTGACGTGTCAGCCTTGATTTTTCTGCTCAAATCTTCTATCGGAACTTGAACCTACTACATTCTGACTTAGAGATAAGTGTGCTACTAATTGAGCCATGACTGACACTGAGCAAGTGGCTAATAGCTGAAGTGGCCTTTCACATAGAGTAACAAAGAGAAAAATACTGAGGACAGGGTCTATTTACATTTCAACTGCAGCACTGGTGCAAATTGGTTTGGCTTTGCATTGATAGTGCAGTGGTATTCCTAATTGATCCAGAATCAAAGGTCAGAGCCTGGCATTAGAACAAAGTGGGCTGAGACGTCCAGGGAGAGGTCAGTTTGGGTCTTACCATCTGACCAATACCATACAGCCAAAAACTCTTCACAATGATAATAAGCTTGCATGCTAAATGCACCCTTTGATGTTGTAATGGGAGGTGTGGAGAACCACAGCATTCTATAGAATGATGTGTTAAATGGCCTCCTTCATTGATTCTTATTTTTGTGAACTCAGACTGTTCTGGAGACTAAAATTGTTTTTACCTCCTGCTTTTGCAAGTGATAAACCACAAGAAATAAAAGAGAAGGTCCCTATCTCCCACTGAAGGGCGATAACCAGTTTTATTGAATCAAACACATTAATACAGCAGCTCATTGCTGTTTGTAGGAATGGCAAGAGTTTCTAACTGACTCCCTGCTAATAAACAGGGCTTAGTTATATCCTGCAGTGCAGGTGAAGTTTCATATTATTATAGTCTAATTCCAGTAAGAAAAGGCCTATAACTGTGGCTGCAACTGGGGAACAATGATATTTAATAAGATATAAGAAATGAAAAACAGATTGTGATACAAGGCTTCTCACAATATTTGAATATAATTGCAACACTTTTCTTATGAATAACTTCATAATATGACCTTTTGCAATGGGATAAGGAGACCTGGATTCTTTTGATAATCGTTTGTGTATATTGAACAGTTGAGAGACGCCGAAATCTCAATGCAATAATTAGTAACAATCTTCTTCTTCTTTGGTCTCCTTGTCTCGAGAGACAATGGGTAAGCGCCTGGAGGTGGTCAGTGGATTGTGAAGCAGTGCCTGGAGTGGCTATAAAGACCAATTCTAGAGTGACAATCATTAGTAAACATAGTCATATGAAATACTCCCACCTCCCACACAATGCCATCTAAAATCTGAGCTGTTGCCTCTACATCAGCCAATCTGCCACTGAAACCTTCATCCATGTCTTTGTCACTTTCGGACACAGGTATTCCAGTGCACTTCTAACCAGCTTCCCGTTCTCCACCCTTTGTAAGCTTCAAAGGGTCTAGTTCATATCCTATCCTGCTTATTCATCACCCATTTCTTGCTGATCTACATGGTTTCCTTCCCCCAAAACCTCAAGTTTAAAATTCTCATTCTCATCTTTAAACCTCATCAAAACTTACTCGTCCCTTTCTGTTTAATCTCTTTCTCAATGCCCCCACCCCTCCAAATGCCTGTAGCCAATCTATATCGGCATTGACCTGTCAGTCCCAATACTAAATTCATGCAGCCTGTATTTTTAGATGCCCTCGTTAAGGCCTGCCCCACTCAGAGTCTTCAGCCAGCCTGTCGGTCAGCCATCAAAGATAGGCAGTGACATTTTCTTTTGAAATTAAACAAGAAGTTCCCACAGAGTGGGAGGAGCATGAGTGCTGCCCTGACTTTGCAAGACTCATGATTGTCTCCTGCCCCGTAGCCCTGCCCCCAACCAGCCCTACCCTGCTCCACAGGCAGCATGAATTTGAAGCCTTTGCTCTGGAGAGCTTTCATGTGAGGGTGTGGCCACAGCGTATGCTGATAGGGCTTGAGGACCAATTTCTGTCTTGCTTCGGGAATGTGCTGTTCACACAGCACCCAGTCTGACTAATTTCAACCCCTATAGCCGAGAATTGAGTTACTGATATTAGAGGATGCATAGAATACATTTGAATAAAATTCCTCTGGCCACTAAAACAGCAGCCAATGTAATATTGTACAAGCATGTTAATAATTCATCTGGTAAAGAACACTGCCAACAAATTCCAAGATAATAATTTACCAGAAGCAAATTTATTCAAATATGCTGTAAAACACCAATGATAAAAAATATGGAAAATAGAAAGCAGCATGAATTTTTTTTCATTCATGGGGTGTGAAAATCATTGGCAAGGCCCATCCCTAATTGCCCTTGAGAAGGTGGTGGCAACGAATGGCTGGTAGGTGATGGATAAGCTTTTGGGAGTCAGGAAGTCAGTCACTTGTTGCAGAATTTCCAGCCTCTGAGCTGCTCTTATAGTCACAGTATTTATGTGGCTGGTCCAGTTAAGGTTCTGGTCATTAGTAACCCCCAGGCTGTTGATGGTGGGGGATTCAGTGATGGTAATGCTGTTAAAGGGGAGATGGTTAGATTCTCTCTTCAACGGATGAAATTGTCTTTTGTCATCATTCTATTAATTATTTTATAAGTTTATCCAGTGAGTAGTTGAACCAAACAAAGTGGCTATCTGTTGGAATGACTGCAGAAACTGTACCCAGGTCCCGACAGTCATATTGTGAGTGTCTGTTTATTCTCTCTGAATGCTCAGTCAGTTCCGAGAAGACTTAGACCGGAATTTTACGTTGGACGGGAGGCCCCACCCACAATCCGAAAACTCAGTGGCATGCCCGCCTCCGCCAGGCCTGGGGAGCTAGGCCGGGATTTTTCGCTCCCCAGGCTGTTAATTGGGCTTGGGCAGGGCTTCCACGTCCTTGAGGCGGGAAGTCCCGCCGAATGGAGCTGCCGGCCAATCGGTGGGCCAGCAGCTCTTAGTCCCAGCAGCGCCACTGGGAGCAGTGGCCACTGCTGGGACTATACCCAGCCATCGGAGGCAATAGGAAGGTCAGCCCCAGAACTCATGTAAGTTTTTAGGGCCTCATTGGGGACAATTGGACGGGCCCCAGTGAGGAAAGGGAGGTCAGTTTGGTGGGGGAGGGGGAGTGTTGTGCTGTGGGGGCAGTTGGGGCTTCGGGGACGGCCCTCCATGGGGATTGGGGAACCCGATCAACAGGACCCATCCCTTCCCCAACCCCACGGCCCGCCAGAAGGCTGCCTGGTTTTACTAGGCGGGGTTCTTGAGCCTTTTGCCATCCAGAAGCCAAGGGTAAAATACCAGCTATGGAGGGCGAAGGACCTTGATTGGCCTGGGCTCAGCGGGCCGTTTATCGCTGTCGCTGCCCCGCGTAAGATTGCAGCGGGGGCAGAAGGGAGTCGGGAATGGCCCCCCTGCCTCCCACTCAATTTTACGCCCCCCCACCCCCGCCACCAGCCCGCTCGTTTGGGGGCCGTAAAATTCAGGCTTCAGTGTAACTCACTCAGTCTCACTTCTTGATTTGGGTGTTGGCATAACCTACATGTGATCAATGATGTCATGTTATACATTCACATTCCCTATGTTATGAAAGCACTTCCATTTTTTGTTTTTTTGAGGACTGATATTTAAATTGTGAAGCTTTTATAAATGCTGGACCTTGTGTTTTTTTTCAAAAGAGGTCATCGGAAGGTCTTTTGGACCTGGTTTGTAAACAACCCTTACTAAAAGTCATCTGTCTTCAAATAAGTATCCAGTGGGGAAGATGTTTACAGAGAAGTGACATGTCAAGATTTATAGGGTCAAGAGGCTTGACTGTTGAGATACTGTTTTGCTTTTACTTTGGACAGTCAGTGGGGTTATGGACAGTGTTTTGAAAGGAGTTTAAAAATCCACCTCATGGACAAAACCCCAGCTCAGCCTGTTCCATCTCTTTGAAAAGCCTGCCAGACTTTCCATCTCTTTGATAAGCTCTTAGAAGCAAGGGTAAGCATAGAGAAATCGATGCTGCATTCTTCCTGAAAGGTCTGCCAACCTGATCTTCAACGTCACCTGAAAAGAACTGTTCTAGGAAGATCCCAGTGACAGCCGTCGACATGTATTTGGGACACCAGAATAAAAGGACAATTCACATTTTTCTACAACATCTCTTTTTTCTTCAAGAATTAGGAAGTATTCGGCCAAAATATTCTTTTTTGTCTTTTTGTTGTAGCAGAGCTCTAAAGAGAAAATGTCTTTATTTTTCGCTTAACCGTTGTGTATGTATTAATGTATGTGTCTGTGAGTGTGTTTGTGTGGGCTAAGGTAAAAAGGGAACTTTCATACTTCAGTCTCTGTGTTAATGCTTTGCTTCATTACTGGTTAAGTCTTGTTTTATAATAAACTGATAATTTTGTTGTTTATTAAAGAAACCTTGTTGGTGTGTTTTATTCGAGGATAAAAAGTAGGGTGTATGATTGGCCATATCTGGGTAAACATTTAAATATATATTGTGACCTTTGGAGAAGTGGAACTAGAAAAGACAATGCACTCCTCCCACCTCGGTCGTAGCACCGAGCAGTGTGGTAGGCAGATATTAGCTATGTTCCCTTGTGGTCTGGAGAGGTTTCACACTGCTCTATCATGAGAGTTGCAGCTCCTTTCGTCGGCTCCTGTGCTGTTCTTCCACTAGCATGGGGGAGTCTGCTAGACAGTTGGCTCTGATTGGTTCTAGGCTGAGGATGGGGGTTTCCTGCTGCCTAGACATCAGAACAAAAAGTTAAACAAGAAGGAAAGCCTCTTTTCAACAACCTTATTACCCCCTCTCCCCCACCTCTCCTGCCACTGGCCAATGGGAAAGGTGGAACTTCAAAGTCTTCCAGTGGTGGGAGGGGGAGCTCTGTGTCTCTCCCACCATTGGAATTTCATCTTGTCATGATATTTGTTTGGCATTGGATGGTACAGGGGAAGACATTTCCAGTTGCACCCTGACCCTCACCTTCACCAGTCTGACATTAACGCTTCTGCCATGTTCACAACCAATAGGAATGAAAGTCAAATAAAACAAGCTGGCATAAAAATTAAACTGGAAACAAAACCTTATAGCTAATCTGGACACTACCAGCTTCTTGAACCATGGGCACACTTGGCAGAGCCCATTCTGTGTTTGATAGATTTTTTCATCCATAATATGACCAAATCAAATCTTTTTGGGTATTCTGAATAACTGAAGATGGAGATTAAGGCTGCAGATTTATCACAAGTTAACATTGCAGTGTGAATGAATGCAAATTCTACTTTTTCTGAATTTCATTGAGACTTGCACCATTTTCATGTTATTAATTATCCAATCAATCTTCTGTGTACCGCTGAGAGATGTGAACAGTGTATATTCATTTAACTCGGACCTAAGAGAACCAGAGGACATGATCATAATTAACATCAGCTTCAAGCGTAAATAGAAGTATTCCCCTCTCCTTAATATAGAAAATTAATTATGGTTCAAAGGTTAGATTTTCACCTTGCCCCTGGGTGTAAAATGCACAGGGTTGTAGATCTTTGGAATTCTCTACCCGAGAGGGATGTGGACAATCAGTCATTGAATATATTGAAGACAGAGATTGATAGATTTCTAGATATTAAAGATATCAAGGGATATGGGGATAGTGTGGGAAAATGGCGTTGAGGTAGAAGATCAGTCATGATCTAGTTGAATGGCAGAGCAGGCTCGAGGGGCTGAGTGGCCTATTCCTGCTCCTATTTCCTATGTTCCTATGTTCAGTGGAAAGCAAAACCAGACAGTGTGTGTAACTTAGTGGATCATCTGTTTTATGCCTGGGTAGCAAGTTGAAAATCTATCCCGATGTGTCAAATGAAATCTCCAAAAAGTACTGCATGAAGATTTGTTTAGGAGCAGGATTGAAGCAATAAAGTTTAAGCTCAGATACTGTTACACAATGCTATAGGAAATTGTTGACCTGCACTGCTGAGATTTTGGAAATACCTGGGTTAAAATCATGCTGTGCAATAGTAGAAAGAACACTGTCATTTCTTTGTCTGCTATTTTAGCATTTTTTATTGGCTAATATATTACAGTTCAACTTGAACTATCAAGAGAAAGAACTGGTGTGGGATGAATAATGACAGCGTAAGAAATCCCAGAACAAACATAAAGTCATTCAGCATACCACGCTGACTCCAATCTGACTCCATGCTTGATCATTCGAACATGGACACTTCTCCCACACCATCTTTTGTTCCCTTTTTTCAGGAGAACTTAGTTCCTTCCTTAACTATTCTGAAAAAAAGTATCAGTGTCCTTAATATCGCTCAATCGCATCCAGTTTAAAGGCTGGCAACCCGACCCGAACCCGACGAGACCCGATGACATGTTTCGGGTTTGGGTCAGGTCGGGTTGCACTTCCGAGTACGGCATTCGGGCTTGTGTCGGGCCAGGTTAGACACGCTCTACCACAGGTAAGTGGCTCCAATGTTAATTTAATTTTTGGACTAGAAATGTGGTTTCGTTGCAGTTATTTTAAACTTGTGCAGATCAGCAACCAAGTGAAAAACGAGAGGTAAGTTGGGTTTGGGTCAGGTCGGGCACGGGAAAAAATTGAAGGACTCGGGTCGGGTCAGGCTCGGGTCGGATGTGGTTCTGTTGGGCTCGGGTCGGGCTTTTTTTGCAGACCCGAGCAGGCCTTTAACCCTGTTCCTCAAAAGATGATGATTCAGTTCTGTTTGAAAAGGTGCGAATTGATCCCAATTCAATCACCTTCGCTGAATATCTCTTCCACATGCCCACTATCCTTTGGAGGTACTGAAAAGTGTTTTCCTATTCTCTGACCTTGCTTGAGACAATGTGGAATGATATAGATTGGGTCGAGTTCACTATAGAATGGATGGTTCATGAATGGATTAGGTGCATCAAATGGTCTTTTCTGCCTCCCAACATTCCTCTGAAGATATCAACTCCAAATGAAGGACAAAGAATAGCAAAAATAATCATTTTTCCACACAATTAATATACCAAGCTTCCAAGTATATATTTGAATTCAATATCACAATAGTTTTTCAGAACATATTTATGTACAGAAAGTAAAAAAAGTTAGAAAACTAATAGATTGTATTCTCTATCTAAAAATAATCTCAAATCAAAATCTTTAAAATATAAAAATATTCCGATTTTACATTTTTGTTTACATTGTGGTTACCATACAACTGGACAGGGCGCAAAAAAAAACCTGATTTACAATGATGATACCAGAAATGCAGCAGTATAGATATCAGGAGAGGATGAACAGGCTGGAACTCTTTTCTCTTGAAAAGAGAAGGCTAAGGGGTGAGCTAATTGAGGTCTTTGAAATTAGGAAAGGTTTTCGTAGAGTAGTCACAGAGAGAATGTTTCCACTTGTGGGAAAGAGCAAGACCAGAGGACATCAATATAAGACAGTCACCAAGAAATCAAATAGGGAATTCAGAAGAAACTTCTTTACCCAGAGAGTGATCAGAATTGGAACTTGCTACCACAGGGATCAGCTGAGATGAACAGTATAGGTACGAGATAGGCATATGTGGGAGAAGGGAATAGTGGGTTATGCTGATAAAGTTAGATGAGGAATGAGGTTCGAGTGGGGCATAAATGCGGACATAGACTGATTGGACCAGATGGCCTATTTCTGTGTATTATATCCTGAGCAATCATAGATAGCTTTGGAGGGCAAGGGAATCTGGAGGCTAAAACCAGCACAGAATGGCTTCCACCTGTACAAAGATTTCTAGGATTTTACAATACAACCTGCCACCACATAACACAAAATGATTTCACATCACTGTGTTGCATCATCGCAATGAATATCATGTCTAACTGTTGCTATTCTTTTGTAATCTGAGTTAGTTTGATTGTCATACTGATATGATATATAATATAAAAAAAGTTGTGCATGACATATATTTTTTGCTGTGAATACAAGTCACAAGTGAATGGCATGACAGTGGACTTCCTTCTAAAATGTTTGTGTTTACTTCTCTTCTTTGGGCCTCCTTATCTCGAGAGACAATGGATACGCGCCTGGAGGTGGTCAGTGGTTTGTGAAGCAGCACCTGGAGTGGCTATCAAGGCCAATTCTAGAGAGACAGGCTCTTCCACAGGTGCTGCAGAGAAATTTGTTTGTCGGGGCTGTTGCACAGTTGGCTCTCCCCTTGCGCCTCTGTCTTTTTTCCTGCCAACTACTAAGTCTCTTCGACTCGCCACATTTTAGCCCTGTCTTTATGGCTGTTTGTGTTTACACTGTTCAAAATATTTGCTTGTTTTTCACTTTTGATGCTGTGTGCATGCAAAACTCTTCTTTAAATTCCAGTATTTTCCGTGTCTTTCTTGAAGGCAGTAATTGCTTGAAGGGAGATGGTCCCACAGGCCATTATTCACATTGATGACTATTCATCTGCAGGAGCCACCATGCTTTGAAGGGGAGAAAATTGCAGGGCTATGGGGAAAGATCAGGGGAGTGAGACTGATTGGATAGCTCTGCTGACACAGGCATGATAGGCAAAATGGCCTCCTTCTGCCTGGTAAAATTCTATGATTTTGCAGTTCATGGTTTCCTAACGATAATCCGTGTGGAAACCTGGGTGCAACTCATCACTGTTAACAACTTCAGTGTTCGAGAAAGCCTACTGTGATGGAGTATTGTGGCCTTGGAAGAAAGGCTAATGTGACCAAATAGCAATTAATACAATTGACATACTTGATCACGGGGTGGTTAGGAGTCTTCATGTCGATCTACAACTTGCTGCCCGGTATAAAACTGGTACTGCCATTAGATTGGTCAATAATTATAGAATTGCTTTATTTTCAATGTAAATCAATGGAAACAACAATAACAACTTGCATTTATATAGTAAAAGCAAAATACTGCGGATGCTGGAAATCTGAAACAAAAACAAGAAATGCTGGATTCACTCAGCAGGTCTGGCAGCATCTGTGGAAAGAGAAGCAGAGTTAACGTTTCGGGTCAGTGACCCTTCTTCGGAACTTCCGAAGAAGGGTCACTGACCCGAAACGTTAACTCTGCTTCTCTTTCCACAGATGCTGCCAGACCTGCTGAGTGAATCCAGCATTTCTTGTTTTTGCATTTATATAGTATCTGTAATGTATTAAAAAGTTAGAAGGAGCATTATCAAACAAACTTAGACACTGAGCAATGTAAAGAGATATTAGGACACGGAGTCAAAAGCTTGGCCAAAGAGATAGGAGCATCTCAAAGGAGGAGAATGAGGTAAAGAGACAAAGAGGTTTAGAGAGAGAATTCCAGAGCTTAGGACCCAGGCAACTGAAGACAAGGCCGCCAAAGGTAGAGCGATGAAAATTGGAGATGTGCAACAGGGTACAATTTGGGGAATGCAGAGTTCTCGGAGGGTTGTAGGGCTGGAGAAGTTACAGAGACTGGGAGCAAGGCCTTGGAGAGATTTCAATACATGGATAAGAATTTTTATGTCGAGGTGTTGCTGAAGTAAAAGTGGAGGGCGTCTATAATGGGTAGTCAATCAGATTCTGTAGCTTTATGAGCAACAAAATTAGAGAATCCACTTTATTTGGCTACAGAAGGGGAAAACTCCAGGAATTGTTTTAAGCCATGCCAGAAACTACTTAAAAGCATACTTACATACTTCAGCTAAATTTAGCTCGATAATCTCATTGGGAAATTCCCTTGTTATATTAAATATTGTTTCAGTCTACTGTTAATAAAAAGGTTGCGTCTTCCATATGGGAACCAGATTACATTGCAGGTAAATTATGTGTTTGATGTTTGAAAACAAGGGACAATAGCATGAGGACCAATGCTCTGGAGGTGGTGGGTGGGGATGGTTTATTATTCATTCTTGGTATATGGATGTTGCTGGCAAGGCCAGAATTTATTACCCATCCCTCATGCCCTTGAGAAAGTGATGGTGGACCACCATCTTGAACCGCTGCAGCCACGTGGTGAGGGCGCTCTCATGGTGCTCTGAGGTAGGTAGTTCCACGATTTTGACCCAGTGACCATGAAGAATCAACCGATATATGTCCAATGTCTAGATGTTGTGTGACCTGGAGGGCATCTAGGAGGTGATGGTGTTCCCATGCACCTGCTGCCCTTGTTGTTCTAGGTGGTGTACGTCACGAACTTGGGAAGTGCTGATGAAGAAGTCTTGGCGAGTTTTTGCAGTGCATCCTGTGGATAGTACACACTGCACCTGCAATGTACCAGTGGAGGAGGGAGTGAATGGCCCCATGTAAATTTTTTAAACAAATAAGCTGATAAGCAAGATCAACACGTTATAATATCTTAAAGGGCATTTGAGGGTGTGGGGGGTGGGTATCTCGTTTTAGCGATGGGCGTCCCAGCAAGGGAGGAACATAGCAACATAAAAAGACCCCAAAAAAGTTGATTAAGAGGTAAGTCAAACAGGACTGGAGAAAATTCTGCAGGCTGTCTTTGTAATGGGTTGTGAGCAATTGGACTGTGATTCAGATGGTCCATGAATGGTTTGAGAAACAAGTATAATTGCACAGTACCCGTCACCTGAAGTGCTTGTTTCACTCAACATTCATAGTTAATGTTTGGAAATTCCAGGGCTGTTGGGCACAGGGAGGCCTCTTGACTTGGCACAAGCCTCTTCTTAGCAACATTCGGTGCCAAAGAGAAAATGGCAGAAAAGCTCAGCGAGCCAGTTGGCAACTGAGAAGAAGGAAATGATGTGCAGCTGACAGGAAACTTGTACTCCCTTGCTGCCAGCTGCATTTGTAAAGGTAACAGGGTCTGTTTCTAGTCCGAAATTGGTCATCAGGCCTCATTAATATTTTTGTGCCTGTCATTCCTGCGCAGACAGCTTGCATGCTGAGGATGACAATTTTTATGATGCTTGCCTCACTGTCTAATTGACTTTTCAATGGTTACTTATCTTAAATTAACCATGCCTGAATGTTGCTGTGGTTTTCTCACCACTCCATTTCAACGACAATTTGCATTGGTATTTCAGAGTGTGTTTCCTCTCTTTCCTCACTTCCCCTCGTTCAGCTCCTTTTTAAATATTGTTCATCTATAAGATCTTTCAATTTTGAGGAAGGATTTATAAGCTATTTGCATGACACCTGACCAAGGGTATCCTGTTCTTGTTCGACATGTGATCTATCCTGGAGAAGGAAGAATGTCAGAATGCTCGTGGTGAAAATCCAGAGCATTACAAGAATACTTTAACTACACAGACTATAGAAGAAGAGAAACACAATGGATGCTATTATCATATTGAAACTTACTTTTCACAAAGGTTGAAATTTACAATAATGTTTATAAGTGAACTATTGTGTGAAGGGTTAGGAAGATCGAAATTACTAGATGAAATTTGCCTTCTACTATCCTGGTGGTCACATGGTAGAATAATAATGGAGTTGTTAACTAATCACAGCAATTAATCTCTATCACCAGATCCAAACATGAGGTGAGGAAAGCCACTAGTCATGGAGAACTTTGGAAAGCATGGGTTTTAGTTACAAAATGATTTCCTCTGAGCCTGTATTTAACCCAGTGGGCTTGGTGGTACTATCTTCTTTCTGATAGGTGGTCTCAGAATTTCTTAAGAAGATGGTTTTCAGCTTGTTGAAAAATTGTTCTCTGAACCTGTCCCCCAACATGAAGTAGAAAATGGGGTTTGTAATCGAGTTGAGGAAAGCAATGGGCCGACTGATAGCGTAAAGAGCCTTCACAGTTAATTTGGCACATTCTGACATGCTGTTGTTCTCCATTCTGGAAGCAATGCGGACATTACGCATGATATGATAAGGGGTGAAGAACATCAAGAAAATGACGATGGCCAATATGATCAATGTAAGGGGCTTTTCCACCTGAATCTTGGTGCGCTGTTGCTGTATTTTCTTCAGGCCACGTGCAGTTTGGATGTAGAAGAAAAGCATGATGCAGAGTGGTAGAAAAAAACCAAAAACTGTGAGATACATGCTGTAAATCAGATTGTCAGAGGCATTTCCTGAGCTGGCATAATCTAAACACAGTAGGAGGGACTTATTGCTTGTGGTATTGATATGATCAGCCTCGATGAAAATGAATATGGGCACTAACTCCAGTGTTACAAATATCCAAATACCAACACAGATGACAATGGCGTTCCACTTCTTCTGAAAAAAGTGAAGTTTCAGCGGGCTCATCACCAGTAGGTACCGATCGAAACTGATGCAACTGAGAAATAAGATGCTCGTATACATGTTAATGTGAAGGATGTATCTATTTAATACACACATTACCTGGCCAAATGTCCACTTGTTGCCTTTGCCGTAGTAGACTACGAGCATGGGAAGGGTGCAAATGAATGTCAGGTCTGTGATGGAAAGATTGAAAAGGTAGATGTTGCTGCACTTCCATTCCTTCAGACAGAATATATAGCCCCATATCACACTAAGGTTGCCTACAAGTCCTAATATAAACTCCATCCCATACATGGTTGGAAGGTAGTACTTCTCCAGTTGAGGATTGATGTTCAAACATGTGTCATTCACTTCCTAAAAATCAAAAAAAGACATAGCACAACATGGGCATCGCAAAATGGCTTATGATATATGACATGAACATCTTATAGTTTTAGAGAAATAATGTTGATATTCCAAACTGAAATATGTGAGACTGTTCTTATCATTTCAGTTTTTATATGTACAATAGTTTCACTGTATCAGGAGATAACTGGTTCGTTATTACTCAATTGACAAATTCATACAGTAGAGGACAATCAAGATCAGTTACATTCAACTGATGGTTCAATCAACTTAGAGCCATAGAACAATATAAGTTTACGACACAGGAAAAGGCCATTTGGCCCATTAAGGCTGTGCCAGCTTTCTGATGCAGCAATCTAAAAACTAACCTCTCTGCCCTGCTCTCTCCCCATAACCTTCATTCTTCTTCTATCTCAAATGCATACTCTCTTTACCTTGATCCCTGCCTCAACAATTCCCCATGACAAGGCATTCCATGCCCCAGCAATCCTCTGAGAAAGTAAAGCTCTCCTAACCTTACACAAGATAAGGGTTTGTGGTATTGGTGGTGGTGGGGGGGGCACATATTAGCATGGATTGAGGATTGGTTGACAAAAAGAAAACAATGTGCAGAAATGAATGGGTCATTCTTGGATTGACAGGTTGTAACTAGTGGGTTGCCACCAAGATTAGCTCTTGGGGATCAGCTATTTACAATGTATATCAATGACTTAGATGAGAGGACTGAACACAACATAAAAACACAAGAAATAGGTGTAGGAATACATCATATGGCCCATCGAGTCTGCTCCGCCATTCAATACAATCATGGCTGATCTTAGGCCTCAACGCCACCTTCCCGCCCGCTCGTCATATCCCTTGTTTCCCTGAGAGACCAAAAATCTGTCTATCCCAACCTTAAATGTATTCAATAATGGAGCATCCACCACCCTCTGGGGTAGAGAATTCCAAAGATTCGCAACTCTTTGAGTGAAGTCATTTCTCCTCATCTCAGTCCTAAGTGATCGGTTCCTTATCCTGAGACTGTGCCCCCATGTTTTAGATTCCTGTACTAGCAGAGACAATCTCTCAGCATCTACCCTATCCAGCCCCTTCAGAATCTTATCTGTTTCAATGAGGTTGCCTCTCATTCTTCTAACCTGCAGAGAATTTACTCAGTCTCTCATCATAGGACAACCCCCTCATCCCAGGGACCAATTTAGTGAACCTTCACTGTACCATCTCCTTCTCAAATGAGGAGACCAAAACTGCACATGGTATTCCAGATATGGTCTCACCAGAACCTTGGACAACTGAGTGTAATGTATCCAGGTTTGTTGATGATACAAAGCGAGAATGGTGATAGATTGGGAAAGGGGAAGGTGCAACGAGACCTGGGTGTCCTTGTACACCAATTGCTGAAAGTAAGCATTCAGGTGCAGCCAAGTAGTTAGGAAGGTGAATGGTATGTTGGCCTACATTGCAAGAGGATTCGAGTACAGGAGCAAGGATGTCTTACTGCAGTTATACAGGGCCTTGGTGAGACCACATCTGGAGTATTGCGTGCAGTTTTGGTCGCCTTATCTGAGGAAGGATGTTCTTGCCATAGAGGGAGCGCAAAGAAGATTTACTAGGCCGATTGCTGGGATGGCAGGATTGACGTATGAGCAGAGATTGGGTCGACTGGGCCTATATTCACGAGAGTTTAGAAGAATGAGAGGGGATCTCATAGGAACCTATAAAGTTCTAACAGGACAAGACAGGCTAAATGCAGGGAAGATGTTCCCGATGGCTGGGGAGTCCAGAACCAGCGGTCACAGTCTCAGGATATGGGGTATGCCATTTAGAACCGAGATGAGGACTAATTTTTTCACTCAGAGGGTGGTGAACCCATGGAATTCTCGACTGCACAAGGCAGTGGAGGCCAAGTCATTAAATGCATTCAAGAAAGAGATAGATATATTTCTTAATGCCAAAGGGATTAAGGGATATTGGGAGAAAGCGGGAACAGGGTACTGAATTAGACAATCAGCCATGATCTCTTTTGAATGGTGGAGCAGGCCCGAAGGGTCGAGAGGCCTACTCCTGCTCCTATTTTCTCTGTTTCTATTTTTCTGGATGGGAAAGGAGAGGGATAAAGACATGCCGGGGGAAATTTATAACCACAAGCGAGGTGGATGGTGCGGGTGTTGGTGTGTGATGGAGGGGTGTGGGGGTGTTAAAGATAGAAAAACTGCTGGGATTTCGGAAACCTGGGGCTGGATCTTCAATCAGGGTTTGGGAACTGGAAATGGGAGCTGGTGCCAAGTCCTGACACTGCACAGCGTGCTTCAGACACGACCATAGGGATTTTCAAATCCTCAGCCGTGGCGAGACCACACTGCAGTAAACCTTTAGTATCCATATCTAAGGAAGGAGATTCTTGCCTGAAAGGGGGTGCAACAAAGGTTCACGAGATTGATTCCTGGGATGAGAGGGTTGTCCTATGAGGAGAGAGTGAGTCGAATGGGCCCATTCTCTCGAATGTTCAGAAGAATGAACACTGACAGGCTGTTTTCGCTGGCTGAGTCTAGAACTCAGGTCACAGTCTCAGGATAAGAGGTTGGCCGTTTAGGTCTGAGATGTGGAGAAATTTCTTCACTCAAAGAATTGTGAATCTTTGGACTTCTCTACCACAGGAGGCTGTGGCTGCTCAGTCGTTGAGTATATTGGGAGGAGGATGGGGGAGGAGGGGGGTGTGGGGGTGGCTGTACAGATACACCTGAATGATGACTGGACTAAAAAGGTTAAATTATGAGGTCAGGTTGCATCGACAGGCCTTGTATTCCCTTGAGTATAGAAGATTAAAGGGTGATCAAATTGAGGAGTTTAAGAAGATTAAAGGATTTGAAAGGGTAGATAGAGAAAAACTATTTTCTCTGGTGGGAGAGTCCAGAAGCTGGGGGCATAATCTCAAAATTAGAGCAAGGTCAATCAAGGGTGATATCAGGTGGCACGTCTTCACACAAAGTGTTCTGTAAATTTATAATTCTTTCTCCCAAAAAGCTGTTGAGGTTGGAGGTCAACCGAAAATTTCAAAACTGAGCTTGATAGATCTCTGTTAGGTAAGGATATTAAAGCTTACAAAACCAAGTTGGATAGATGGAGTGAAGATACAGATCAATCATGATCTTCTTGAATGACTGAACAGGCTCAAGGGAATGAACAGGTTCCTCCTGTTCCCATGTTCCTCGTAACCTTGATCTGAAACTGCCGCTTTGTTGAGCTTTTATCCTCATTTTCCATGAAGGCACTTCAATGATCACTTTTCATATTTTCTTCACCTCTCCCCCTGTTCCCCCTGCCCCCGCAGTTTTCTCCCTGACTCTCAGGAAAGGTGTGAAACAGCTACGGTTCCTCTGTCACTGCCTTTCACTTCAAGTGGCCATTGTTCGTGCATCAACCTCGGCTGTGAGTGTTGACAAAACCTTCAACTGAGGTGAAAGTTGAAAGTGAGGCATCGCACATAAGTCAGAAGCAAAATACTGCAGATGCAATAAAGCTGAAGCAAAAGCAGACAATGCTGAAAATACTCAGCAGGTCAGTTCTGATGAAAGGTCGCAGACCTGAAACGTTAACTCTGTTTTGCTCTCCACAGATGCTGCCTGACCTGCTGAATATTTCCAGCATTTTCTGTTTTTGCATCTAAGTCAGATCCTGGTCCTCCCCTGACATCCAGACATAAACCCTTTCCCACAGGAACTCTTGATAATAATCAGAATTCCTGATTTCCCAGAAATGCTGACATGATTCATCGTAAATAAAGCAAAACTAATTTGCATTTATACGGTGCCTTTCACAACCTTACGATGTCTCAAAGCACTTCCTGGCCAATGATATCCTTTTATGAAGTGCAGTCACTGTTTTCATGTAGTGAAATGTGGCAATCAAGGTCCCACAAGCAGTAATGTGATAATTGACAAGATAATCTATTTTAGTGATGTTGGTTGAGAGCTCCCCTGCTTTTACATTCACCTGAATGGGCAAGAAGTGCCTCAAAAAGTTGTAGCTACAGTAATGAGGAGGGACTTGGAATACTGACACTATTCCAATGGTGCAGGGAAGACTTTAAGGCAGTGATGGTGAAAACAGATGGATGAGATCGAACAGGCTGAATGGATTTACCTGTCCATATTTATCTTGTTATATTAAACATATATTAAATTGGAAAGATGCATATTGAAAGAGTTCATTCTTCTATCTAATGAAGGTAGTCAATTGTCATCACAGTGCTGAAGTTAGAAAATACAAAATGTGTTAACATACCATATTGGGGTGTAGTTTTTCCCACTTAGTCAGAAGCTGGGAGGTTGAAAACGTAGACCACACCTCGGTTACTATGCCCGACATTCGGTACAATGGCCTGATCCTAGATATTCACAATGTTCTGTTTTCATAAGCTGGAAGAATGTGGAATAATGTTTATATTCTGAAAAGAAGAAGGGAATTAGTTTCTGTTAAGTGTAATGACAGCCTTCTGTTGACAAAGACAAGAGGAAAATTAATGCAAAGGGAATGAGAAGTGAATCATTTGGTGTTGACAGTTACTGCCCAGCTTTTCCATTCTCACATTTATTCTCGAGAACTATTGCAATAGTAGAGGGCGTGGTTCGCTAACAGTTTAATCACCAATGTCATTGTCAATAGTAGTGCTGGTTAGAAATAAAGAATTTGCATTTATATAGTGCCTTTTGCAACCTCAGGACGACTCAAAGAGCTTTGCAGCCTTCGAGGTCTGGTCACTTTTATAATGCAGAAAACACGGCAGCTAATTTTGCCCAGAGCAAGGATCCACATTAACAATGGGATAAAGCCCAGAAAATCTGTTTGTGACATTGGTTGAGGGGTAAATGTTGTCCAGGATATTGGGCCAACTCCTTCCTTGAACTTGTGCTATGGAGTCTGTGGTGCTTCGACTGGAAATAACACACACGCAGACGCAACTTAATCGGCAATGTTATCACCCTCCTTTATTCATATATCCTCCCAACAGAGACAGCAGTGTTACAATCTGATCAACTCTCATGATATATTGCACTCCCTCCCCACTGTAAAAAAAATGATTACCTCACATGCAATATTTTTTTTTATTCATTCATGGGATGTGGGCATTGCTGGCCAGGCCACCATTTATTGCCCATTTATCTCTCTTGTTGGAGATGGTCATTGCCTGGCACTTGTGTGGTGCAAATGTTACTTGCCACTTATCAGCCCAAGCCTAGATATTGTCCAGGTCTTGCTGCATTTCTACACAGACTGTTTCAGTATCTGAGGAGTCACGAATGGTGCTGAACATTGTGCAATCATCAGCAAACATCCCCACTTCTGACCTTATGATTGAAGGAAGGTCATTGATGAAGCAGCTGAAGAAGGTTGGGTCTTGGACACTACCCTGAGGAACTCCTGTAGTGATGTCCTGGAGCTCAGATGATTGACCTCCAACAACCACAACCATCTTCCTTTGTGCTAGGTATGACTCCAAACAGTGGAGAGATTTCCCATTGACCTCAGATAAAAGCAAAATACTACGGATGCTGGAAATCTGAAATAAAAACAGAAATTCTGGAAATACTCAGCAGGTCTGGCAGCATCTGTGGAGAGAGAAGCAGAGTTAACATTTCAGGTCATTGACCCTTCTTCAGAACTAGCTTCTCTCTCCACAGATGCTGCCAGACCTCCTGAGTATTTCCAGCATTTCTTGTTTTTACCCCAGTGACCTCAGTTTTGCTAGGGCTCCTTGATGCCTTATTAGGTCAAATGCTGCCTTGATGTCAAGGACAGTCACTCTCACCTCACCTCTTGAGTTCAGCTCCTGTGTCCATGTTTGTGCCAAGGCTGTAGTGAGTTCAGGAGCTGAGGGGCCCTGGCGGAACCCAAACTGAGCGTCACTGAGCAGGTTATTGCTAAGCAAGTGCTGCTTGATGACACCTTCCATCACTTTACTGATGATTGCGAGTAGGCTGATGGGGCGGTAATTGGCCGGGTTGGACTTGCCCTGCTTTTTGTGTACAGGACATACCTGGGCAATTTTCCACATTGCTGTGTAGATTCCACTGTTGTGACTCAATCATTCTGAACAATAAATGAAATTTAACAGGTTGGGTTGCCTGTTTGTTTTTTTCTTGCAATCACAATCAATACATATATAACAAATACAGAGTAAATTCCATGTAAAAAAAATTCTATTGCCTCAACACCAGTGTGTGTTCCCCTGATGGGTTTCATTAGAAATGTGTCTTTGATGGAATAACACCTAACCTCCTACCTCTTGCATATTTCTGATAGGTAGATGATATGTTTGCTATATTTGAATCCGCAGCTGCATGCAATAATTTCCTTGCACATCTTAATAGGCTCCATCCTGTGCTCAAATTCACCTTTGAAATTGAGCAGTCAAATGCCCTTTCCTTTCCTTGACATACTAGTTGAGAAATCTGTTGAGGGGTTCTCTACCACGGTCTAGCGCAAACCTACTTTCACTGGTCAATACACACGTTGGGATTCTTACAGTTCCATGTGCTATAAGATTGTCCAGATCGGCAACCTCGTAAATAGGGTCTGAGCCATTTGCTCACCATGCAAGCTTGATGCTGAAATAGGGTGAATCAAAGACATCCTGCATGACAATGTCTATACTGATCAGATCATTTCTCGCTGTTTATCATGCAAACTTATGAATGGGCCTCAGGCTGTCTTTTTCTGCCCTGAAAAGTGCCCAGTCTACCTCAGATTACCCTGGAAGGGTAATGTATCCCAAAAATTCAAGCAACGGGTAAAGCTAGCTGTTTCACGCTGCTACTATGCAGTAGCATCACGTGTGGTGTTCGCCACTAACAGAATGTTGCCGTCAAGCCAAAAAGATGTTTTGCCTATCACACAAATGAGTAACGTGATATATGAATTTTAATGCCAGTGTGATGCTAGGTATATAGGCCACACATCCCAAAGACTGGTGGATCGAATCAAACAGCATGTCCCTTCTGCTGTTCGTAATGGGCAAGGTACGGGCCGTACCCAACCAGCTGGTGCTTGTAAAACTCAAAGCACAGTGTCCAACATTAGATGTGATTCCGCGATTGGACAACATTTGCTAAATAATCCATAGTGTGCTAAGAATTATGCTGACAACCAATTTAAGTTTGTCAGTCGGGCTCACTGTGTGGCGCATTAATACACAGGGCCCTGTTCTTTGCAGACAGAAAGAACATGTACAAACATTGCACCCGTTTCAGCTGAACAAAGTAAGTGACAGCTGGTTCATTCCTCAGGGGAGTGCCTTGACCAATCAGAGTCAAGCTGCCTGGTTTAAATTTTAAACAAAGCTTGGCAGTTAACTGTCAGTCACCATAAACAGGTGCATTCACCATGGCAATGCTTCTACCAATCAAAGTTCACTTGCCAACTAATCAGCACTCTCTTCGCATGCACTATAAGTTGTCGTTTTCCCTTCCATTGGTTATAATTGCGATTGATGATTGCAAGCCGAAAAGCTTCGGCAACATGTCACTATTTTCAGCAATACTAAAGTGAATTTCCTACTGCACAGGTACTTGTGAAACTTTGTGACAGCAAATATGATGACGAATGCCTCTTTCTTATCTTGTGATTAATTTTGCTCTGACTTCATTAACATACGTGAAGCATATGCTACACGCCTCTCCACACCATCTTCCATTATGTGAGATACCACCACATCTATCTAACCCTTGTGGTGAGGTATCACACACTATAATCAGTTATTTCTTGGAATCATAGTAAATCAAAACAGCATCATTGGTCAGTCCTTACTTCATTTCTTCAAATGCTTTCTGGCACTCTACAGGTCACACTAAAGCGATTCCTTTTTGAGCAGTTCAGACAGTGGGATGAACGTGTTAGCTGAGTCTTTCAACGGTTTCCATTTTTTGTTAAAACTTGAGAATCTATATTTTAAAAACTGAAAAGGATTTCATGGATGCTGGAATCTTGAAGAAGCTGAACTTTGGGTGTTTTTCTTAAAAGGAAGGTCAACAGAATGTTGACCAGTAGACAAATCTTACTGGAAAGCATCTGATTTCAAATAAACATAGCAGGAGGTTGTGTTTTGACCTGAAGAGCTATTTGCATATTGACAAGTCAGGATTTATGGCTGTCATAGGACTTGCCTCTGGAAAGGATTTGTTTAATTTTTAACTGTTGAAAGAGCCAGTGAGTGTTTGGCCAAGAACAGAAAGATGTTTGCCTGCCTGGAGAACAGAAGAAGACCCTGCTTATCTTGCTCTTGAAAAGAAAAATCCTGTATAAAGTTGTACTGTTATCTCTCTCTTTGAAGACATTCTGCATCTTTGAAGGAATTTTGCATCGAATGTGTGAGAATTGAAACCTTTGTTGCTGCACACCTGATGTAAGACCTATGTGAAGCCTTCTGTAGCTGCATCTCTTGAAAGCCTACTCGGACTATTCATCAACATCACATGGAAAGAATGGTTCCAGGAATATTCCTAGTGGTAGCCCCCTATTCGCTTTTGGGACACCTCGCCAAAACAAAGGACTCCCACACTTTCTCTTCAGTCTAAGTTTTTTTTATTCCTTCCATTTCTTTATAACAGCTGTAAACAGAAATCCTTTTTTTACCCTGGTTAACTGGTTGTGTATGTGAGTGTGTGTGAGGGTGAGGATAAAAATAAGGGGCTTTAATATTTCAATTCGCGTGTATGTTTACTTTATCATTAGTTCAGACTTGGGGTATAATAAATGGATAATTCTATTGTTTATTAAAGAAACCTGGTTGGTGTGCTTTATTCTGGGGAAAAATAGAGTATCTGATTGACAGTTTTGGTAAGTCGGAAAGTTTAAATACATGTTGTGACCATGGGATAGGAAGTCAGAAATGCTCCATCCATCAATATCGGCGACCACACTCTGGAAGTGGTTCAAGAGTTCACCTACCTTGGCTCAACTATCACCAGTAACCTGTCACTCAATGCAGAAATCAACACGTGCATGGGAAAGGCGTCTGCTGCTATGTCCAGACTGGCCAAAAGGGTGTGGGAACATGGCGCACTGACACGGAACACAAAAGTCCGAGTGTATCAAGCCTGTGCCCACAGTACCTTGCTCTATGGCAGCAAGGCCTGGACAACGTATGTCAGCCAAGAGCGACGTCTCAACTCATTCCATCTTCGCTGCCTCCAGAGAATCCTTGACATCAGGTGGCAGGAGCGTATCTCCAACGCAGAAGTCCTCGAGGCGGCCAACATCCCCAGCATATACACCCTACTGAAAAAGCGACGCTTGAGATGGCTTGGCCATGTGAGCCGCATGGAAGATGGCAGGATCCCCAAGGACGCATTGTACAGCGAGCTCGTCACTGGTATCAGATCCACCGGCCATCCATGTCTCCACTTTAAAGATGTCTGCAAACGCGACATGAAGTCCTGTGGCATTGACCACAAGTTGTGGGAGTCAGTTGCCAGTGATCACCAGAGTCGGCAGACTGTCATAAAGGCGGTGCTGAAGAGTGGCGAGTCGAAGAAACTTAGCAGTTGGCAGGAAAAAAGACAGAAGCACAAGGAGAGAGCCAACTGTGTAACAGCCCCGACAACCAACTTATCTGCAGCGCCTGTGTAAGAGTCTGTCACTCTAGAATTGTCCTTTATAGCCACTCCAGGTGTTGCTTCACAATCCACTGACCACCTCTCGGGGCTTACCCATTGTCTCTCGAGACAAGGAGGCCAAAGAAGAAAAGAAAAAGATGTTGTGGCCTGTGGAGAAGTGGGAATAGAATAAACAGTGCACTCCTTCCAACTCGGTCGTAACATAAGGTGGGGATGAACTTAGAATAATGCACAACAATCCCTTTTCCTAACTGGGTGTAAGGTACTTGTCTGGCCTTGCAAAATGTCAGCTGTACATTGTCCTTTATCTTGTCTTCAGCCTTATGATGCCTAATTTTATCATTTGATCCTCCTTTCTCAAAAACCACATTGTGCTGTTTTAGCACTTTCTCAATGCCAGACGTACTCTTACTGATCCCTACTGTAAATAAGTCAACCCAGTTTAACTGTATCTTCTTAAGCCAATTCCTTCCCAACTACTAGCAAAGGCAAGTAATAGGATGCATCATCATATTCCACTCTAGCGCTCACTTGACCTAACACTGGGATACTGTTATTGGAATAACCAGTTTCACACCAGTTTTGCCGAAGGGAATGTGACTTAGGGATTTCTTGTACTCTCCTTCCGAGATAACAGGCACTGCTGCAGCTGTACCGATGATGAAAGCAAACAGTGAATCTTCTACTTTCATTCTACTACGGGTGCTGGAATTATATCTTCAGCCATATTACTCTCAGCTTCCATGTGTTGTTTTTGTTGATGGCTGACAGAGTACAACTCTTGATCTTCCTGCTTGATAACATCAACTTCTGTTTCCATATTTATCATATGTGCATTTGAGGACTTCCAGGCTTCCACACTAGCTTTTGATCTATCCTGACCTCGACCTGACGCTTAATTGCGAACCGACGCTTGGCCCTGATCTGGTGCTTGACTGCGACCTGGAGCTTGACCGCAACCTGGAGCATTAATGTTTCCTCTAATCCTGCATGCCATTTGGATATGACCGACTTTCCCTCAGGCATCGCATTTTGACTGGAATAAGAGACATTGAGATCGTTTGTGTCTGTTTCTGATACTGCAGAGTTGGCTGCTGAAATCCCACTGAAATCCAGTGGACCTCACCAGCCGGCTTGGAAAAAGAACTCCCTTGTAATTTGCAACTATCTCTTCCTGCCACTCCCATGGCCGTGGCCTCATTGTAGGCATCCCTCCACATCAGCTTATTTCCTTTACTCAACAACTATGCTGGGATTTTATAGTTCTTCAAGCCTCCTTTGAAATTGTTTCCAAGGTTCACACCATACCAACACTGGTGAGAGAGTTTCTTTATGTTAAGAATGTAATCTGCTACAGACTCACTTGGCAACTGTTTCCTCTGATGGAATGCAACTCTCAGTGCGATTTTTATACTTAGTCGTGCCATAATACAAGTCCAGAATCTCATTTATTTTGGTGTTCTCAGAGTACTGGGGTCTGTCGGCTAGCACTGGTTAGACACTATATCAAAGGCATCTAGCCCCATCATGGTGAGGAACACATTAACTTTATCCTCATCACCTATTTTATTTGCTTTCATCCAAATGTTAAGCCTTCATTCATAATTCCTCCAGTCTTCTTTGTCAGTGTTGAATTCCCCCATTGACCCCAAATAATCTTTTTGTGCCTTCTTCATGCAACTACATACACCACTCAATCTAAATTCACATCTGCTCACATATCTGACTGAGATGTGCAATAACGTGAAATCTGGACACAGCGCAATCTTTCTGAACTGCTCAAACATTCTCAAATTTAACTTCAGGGTTTTCAAAAAGTGTCACAATGTTCTCCAGTCCTTGATTATTCCAATGAAATGTAAAAAAAAAAATCCATCTCTTTTTCATCGCTACCTTTCTGTGGTGTTTGGACCGGACTGAGATGAGAAGAAATTTCTTCGCCCAGACAGTAGTGAGTCTGTGGAATTCGCTACCACAGAAAGCAGTTGAGGCCAAAACATTGTATGTTTTCAAGAAGGAGTTAGATATAGCTCTTGGGGTTTAAAGGGGTCAAAAGGTATGGGATGAAAGTGGGAACAGGCTACTGAGTTGGATGATCAGCCATGATCATAATGAATGGTGGAGCAGGCTCGAAGGGCTGAATGGCCTACTCCTGCTCCTATTTTCTATGTTTCTATGAAATACAGAGACTCACACAGAGACTCTACTAAATCGACCATGATGTCTCACTCTCTTATTCAATATCATCTCCCAGCAGAGAGGGCAGTATTATAAAATGATCAGCTCTTACCATATACTAGAATTCCTGAAGAGTCCAGGGTAATCCTGGAGGGTTGGCAACACAAGTGTGGGATGTCAGGTGAGTTTAGGATCCACTTCAATTGGGATGTCCTCCTGCCTGGGGTCAGATTCCAATAAATAATTGTACACCACCAAGAATCTCAATGACCTTCTGGTATGGAAAGGGAGAAAATATATTTTTTAAGTTATTTAAATGTATCTGGGACATCAAAAAACAAAGTTCAGAGTTTCATGAATTCAGTACTGAGTCATGCACTAGTTGCAAATAGAAGTCGATTCAGCGTAAATTGATGTTTCAGCATGCCATGATTTATCAGTTGGAAGATGGCAAAAAGCAAACGAAGAAAAAATGTTTTACTTCAGTAAAACATAATCTATGTCGCCTTCTACATCTACATGTGAACTATCTCAATTCCTCATCAGAAAGTGCTGAAAATAGAACTAATATTTATAAATGGAGCCTAGTTCTCTTTCACCATCAAGCTGCTAAATTTCACACATGACTGTCCTGTTTATATCCCTCTCTTGAATCAGCAGACTCCACACACACTGGCATTTCAGTCAACTGTAATTTAACTCAGAAGTCACTTAGCAATCATCACATGCAAACCATCACATGCCGGTTCACAAACCTATTCTATATGTTATCTGTGTTTTGGTGTCAGGTGATAACTGGAACTTATTTAAAAATTTATTAAAACAATTGTCAGGGCCCTGTAGCTTTTTTTCAGGAATATGCAGTTTGCCTTTAAGGCTTGCAAAGGATCAGTATTGTTTTAAGAGCTGGCAAGCCTTAAGAGTTATAGGAAGGTGCATTTTCGTTGCCTTAGAAACAGCCATTTGGAGATGGCAATTCAAAGGGTGCATTCTCATTACCATAGATATAGCCACTGGGAGTGAGTATGATGCGATACATTTGTTACAATTTAGTTTTGAACTGGCTTAGGAGTTGAAGACAGTTTGTTCTAACAGACACAGACAGAAAAGAAGACTCAGCAGTGGTGTTTAGTACATCTGAAAGAGAGCTCTCAACCATTTAAACTGAAGGACTAGGAATTTAGTCTGTTTCATTATTATCTCTCAAAATTCTAAAACATCAAGCCAAGACAGAGATCTCTGGTAACTTAAACTGAAGAAAGGGAAGTTAGACTGTGACAATCTTTTATCCCTCAAAAACACTAAAGTCAGATTGATTCTGTTAAAAGTATTTGCAAGTTATTAATTGTTGCAATTTGCTGGAGAAGGAAAGCAACATTCTGTGCGGATTTCGAGCAACATCCTGTGAGGACTTCAAGCAACATTGGACTGTAAATTTGCAAGGAATCTATTTTTTCTATTTTAAATGTTGTTCATATCTGCATAGTGTTTAAGAATTTAGTTCTTCTAATTAAAGAGTTAATATATTGATTTAAAGACACCTGGTTTGGTTAATAGATGGTACAATTTGGCTGGGTCTTTCTTTAATTTGGAAAGTTTTAAATGATATGTTAGGCGATCTGTGAAGTGATGGGATTGAATTATAAGTGCGTCTCTCCCACCACAATCAGAATCGTATATTTTGATTGGGGGCTTTGGAGCGGTCGGTCGTAACACAATTATTTTTGATTGAGGTGCTTTCAGAAATCATCTTACTTCCTTCATCAGTGAGCTCTTGTACCACTAGAATTGCACATACATGCTTTCAATGGTGTTGGCCAATTTCACGTGAGCTCTTGCACATTGTGCAATGGAAGGACATCAGCTTACAGCAACAGTCACATTCCCAGGCCATGGGAAGCTTCTTCTCTTCACCATATTTTCCATACTATCCTTATTTATCATTGTCAGTGTCAGCTCTGGCTTAGTTGGTAGCAAGCTTGTCTCTGAGTTAGAAGGATGTGGATTCAAGTTCCACTCCAGAGGCAGAAAAACAAAATCTAAGCTGACATTTCAGAAAGTGCTGCACCATAGGACGTGTTATCTTGCAGATGACATATCAAACCTGCTGTCTCAGGTAGATAGTGAAGGTTCCAGGGTACTAACCTGATGTAAGAGCAGGGGGGGTTAACCTCAGTGTTCTGACCAATATTTATTTCTCAATCAATATCACTTTTTAAAAATCTGGTCATTATCACATTGCTGTTAGTGGAAACTTGCTGTGTGAAAATTGGCTGCCATGTTTCCTGCATCATGATGGTGCCAACACTTCAAAAATACTTCATTGGCTGTAACACACGTTGGGATGTCATGAAAGGTGCTATATAAATGCAAGCCCATTTTGTATTTCTGTAGATACATTTAAGACGAGGCTAGATAAGCACATGAGGGAGAAAGGAATATAATGTTCTGCTGTTAGGGTTAGATGGAGGACTGGACGGAGGCTTGTGTGGAACATAAGCACCAACATAGACCAGCTGGGCCGAACGGCCTATTTCTGTGCAGTAAATATTACGTAATTCTGCAGTAGGAAAGAAAAGAAGAACTTGCATCTTTCAGATCCTCTGGATGCCCCAAATTGCTTCACCTCCAGTTAATTTTTTTGGAATTGTATTCACTGTCATCAAGGAAGAGAACACAGCAGGTTCTGCAAACAGCAACAAGACAAAATAGCACTTAATGGGGTAACGTACTGTCTTCAGCATCTGGTCAGTAATCTGACAAAGTGGATCACTTACCTCTTCTAGAAGTTACTTGAGTTTCATTTCATTTAGGGTCAAAATGGGGGTTTGGGGTGGGGGGGGGGGGGGGCGGGTGGGGGGTTGATTCTTTTGCCACATTATCGCCCTGGTGGTGAAGAGGAAAATTGACCCCAATCTGTTTTTAGTGGTGTTGGTTAAAGGATAACTATTAGAGCCATAGAATTATACAGCACAGAAACTGGCCCTTCAGCCCACCGTGTCCGTGCCGGCCATCAAGCCTATCTATTCTAATCCCATTTTCCAGCACTTGGCCAGTAGCCTTGGTCGCAATGGCATTTTAAGTGCTCATCTAAATATTTCTTAAATGTTGTGAGGGTTCCTGCCTCTACCATCACTTCAGGCAGTGTGTGCCAGATTCCAACCAGCCTCAGGATGAAAAATATTTTCCTCAACTCCCCGTTAACCCTCCTGCCCCTTACCCTAAATCTGTGCCCCCTGGTTATTGACACCTCCGTTAATGGAAAAAGAAATTCTTCCTATCTACCCTATCTATGCCCCTCATAATTTTGTATACCTCAATCAGGTCCCCCTCAGCCTTCTCTGGTATAAGGATAATGACCCTAGCCTACCCAGGCTCTCTTCATAGCTGAAATGCTCCAGCCCTGGACATCATAATAAATTCTCCTTCTTTTCTTCAAACAGTGCCATGGGATCTGACAGACTGGACCTCAGATTAACATTGCACATGGAAGACAGCATTTTTCACAGTGTAGCACTCCCTCAGTGTTGCACTGAAGTGCTAACCTGGATTATAGGCTGAAATGCAGGAATAGGGCTTGAACCCACTAGCCTCAAACTCAAAGGTGAGAATTGAGCCAAGCTGACACTGAAACAAACTAAAACAATTGTGTCTGCATGACTGTCGTGTCCTCGTTTGCTATCAGACTGGTCCAAATGCACCAGATTACAAAACCAGAAAGCAAATAGTAGAAATTGTGTTTTATGCTTTTTTACCATCATCGGGTAGATTTTCAACTCCTCCTTCCTCTTCATGACAATGTCCCCCAGAAACCCCCTGACTTTTATTTCTGTTAAATTTATTGTCCTGGCTCAGAACCACCTCCAATGTTACCAAAGTCCACTGCCTCCTCGCAATTACTGCAAAATGCAACTTCTCCGGCCCGACCCAACTACTACTCAACCTACCTTTTATCTGCTTCATGTTGTCCACCATCTGAGTATTGTGGACTTTACGATAATAGGAGCTGAAAATTAATTAAGGATATGCATTAATAGTTTTCACGGAAAAATGAAAGAATTTGGGGAAGTTTATCCTAAAACAATAGTAAAATCCCAGAATGTTGTGTAAAAAAAATGTTAGCGTCATAGAGTTATGGAGCACAGAAACAGGCCCTTCAGCCCATCGTGTCTGTGCCTGCCATCAAGCCCCTATCTATTCTAATTCCATTTTCCAGCACTTGGCCTGTATATCGGTGCAGATTTTTTTTCCTTTTAAGTTTGGTTCATTAGGTAATTATCTGAGTGGAGCACAAAGAGAAAGATCAGGTGTGGTGTATTGCATGCTTGCCAAGGGGTTTGGTAGTGTAGTTATTATGTTACTACACTAGTAATCTTGTGGCCTCAGTTAACGATCCAGAGACATCAGTTTAAATCACACAGTAGCAATTTGAGAATTTGAATTCAGTTGAAAAAAATTGAAACAAATAGCTGGTATTGATGACAGTGACCATGAAACTGCTGAATTGCTGTAAAACAAATAACATTTTGGAAACGAAGCCCACATTCCTTACTTGGTCTGGGCCTACATGTGACTCCAGTTACATACAAACATAGTTCATTCATAGCTCTCCTCTGAAAGTGCCCTAGCAGGCCACTCAGGGCCACTAAGGATTGGCAATAAATGCTGGTCTTAGCAGTGATGCCCACATCCCAAGAATGCATTTTTAAAACAACACCTGCAATAGATCCTGCCCAATATTCCAGTCATTATAATGCACTCCCGTAATTGCATGAGATATGCAGTTTTGTATCTGATAATCTGTTGATTAATTTATGGCGCTTAAGTTCCCTTTGATGGTTCAATGAGCAACTGCATTGCATTATATGGCCACCTGCTTGAAGGAGGAAGTCCTGCATCATTGAGCTGCTGACCAATCCTTAGACCGGCAGCTTTTAGTCCCAGCAGCACCACCGGGAGTGGTGTGCTCTGCTGGGACTGCAGCCCAGCCGAGGACATGAAGCCAGGAGTGCAGGTAAGTTTGGTTTGCCTCGCCAGGGGTAATCACTCGGGCCACGGTGAGGCAAGGGTGGTTGTTTGGTGGAAGGTGGGGGGCTGTCTTGGGTCCTACGGGAGGTTGAGGAAGCCAAGTTTCACCGGGCGGCCTTTCACGTCTCCAGGATGCCAGCTTGCCACTGTTAAAATCCCCTTGGAGACAGGAGAACTTGATTAGCATGGCACGGGCAGCCCACGGGCACACATAAAGTGGGGCAAAGGCGGGAGTGGGTTGGGAAGGCCTCCTGGAACCTCCAGCTCAATTTTACCCCCCGCCACCATCCGGCTCGCTGGGGTGGTGTAAAATTCTGGCCATTGAGTGTGTCAAGACTTGGTTGAATACAATAAAAAGTTGCGTTGCAACCATACTCGGGGTCAGATTTAAATTCTTGCTCTTGGCTTCAGGGGTAGAGGTAGTAGAGAAAGGCATTAGAGGAGGTGGTCTGTAATCCGAGGAGCAATTGAGAACTGTTCTTAGCTTCCAGGATAATTTGGGAATAGTGAATGCATGAACTCTTCTCAAAACTTTTAAAAGATGCTGTCGCCATGGAGAAGAGTTATTACCATGGTAAACAAAGTGTTTTTTAATGACTGAAGTCATCATCATTAAGAGGTAATAAGGGCCCATTCTTAAAGAGGCACGATAAATTGAATCATAGAATGGTTACAGCACATGAGGAAGCCATTCAGCCTGTCATGTCCTTGCTGGCTCTCTGTTACGATCCTGTTTGGGACCATTAACTTTTCAAAAGAGAAAGTCAAATTCCCAGTTATTACTGCAAGAATTACGCTACAAGATTTCACATTTTAATCAAAAAACTTTACCATGCAAGAGTTAAACAAAGCAAAACATTACTAACTTAAAACTACAATTTGGAAACATTTATATTTTAAACTTAAAATCTTAACAGAACAGGAAGACATATACTTCAAACTCTAAATCTCAACAGAACACTCCTATTTGACTGTTACTTCCACCCCTAGAATTTTCCCTATACCTTAACATGATTTTGGCAGTTTTTTCAAGTCTCCTGAGACCAATTCAAAGTGTACCACAGCTCTTAGAAATTCATTACAATTTCCTTAATTTCTAAGCTGTCTGCCAAGGTATGAGATCACCTTCCAAATCTGGATTTCCCAGCTTCAGCACGAGCCTTCCTCAAAACAGAAACACCCTTGGTTCCCGAGAGCCTCTTTGCTCTTGGGTCCAGTTGCTCCAAAAGCCACTGCTTGTCTGAAGCTAACTGCTTTTCCAAAAGCCAACTGACTGATTGTGTCAGCAAGCATCAGATCAAAAAACCAACAGGCACTCCCGCATCATCTATCTCCATAGAAATGTGGTACAAATGGGATGTCCCTGATAGTAACTAAAGCAAATTACCACCAACTCCAAATCTTCTGTTCGTTCTGGGAAACCATATGAATAATTTAAACGCTTGACTGAGATAGCTTGCAGACACACTGTCTCCATCAACAAGGGGAGTTCCCATTGTGTAAGGTCTTTGCACTTCACAACATCATGACCTTGTTAAATAAACATGGGACACGCTTTGAATTGTAACTCCCTAGGTTTGTTTGCCAGTTTCTCAAACCAGGTGTTTTATTTGTCTTGCATTAAAATAAAATCAATTCCCAAATTAAAAGTTACCTCTAGAAAATTAATATAAACCATGAACCAGGTAATTATAACACTTTGCAAGAGCAACTCACCTAGTGCGACTCCCCTGCCATTTTGTACTCCACACCTCTATTTACAAAGCTCAGGATCCTGTATGCTTTATTATCCACATTCTCAACTTACCCTGCAACATTCAATGATTTGTGCACATATACCCCCATCTGCTCCTGCACCCCTTTTAGAATTGTACTCTTTAATTTATATTGCCTCTTCTCATTCTTCTGACCAAAATGAATCACTTCACACTTTTCTGCATTAAATTCCATCTGCCACTTGTCCATCCATTCCATCTGCCTGTCTACATCCTCTTGAAGTTAATCACTATCCTCCTCACAGTTCACAATTCTTCCAAGTTTTGTGCCATCCTCAAAATTTGCAATTGTGCCATGTACACCAAAGTTAGATCATTAATATAGATCAAGAAAAGCATGGATCCCAACACTGTCTCCTGGGGAACCCCACTATGTACCTCCTCCAGTCCAAAAAACAAGCGTTCACCACAACTCTCTTTCCTGTCATGCAGCCAATTTCATATCCATGCTGCTATTGTCCCTTTTATTCCATGGTCTCTAACTTTTCTGAGAAACCTGTTATATGGCACTTTATTAAGTGCCATTTGGAAGTCCATGTACACCACATCAACTGCATTACTTCATCAACCCTCCTCTGACCTCATCAAAAAGCTCAAGCAAGTTAGTGAAACATCATTCGCCCTTAACAAATTCATGCTGGCTTTCCTTAATTAATCCATATTTGACTAAGTGACGATTCATTTTGTCCCAAATTATCATTTCTAAAAGCTTTCTCACCACTGAGGTTAAACTGACTGGCCTGTAATTGCTGGGCTTGTCCTTATACCCTTTTTTGAACAAAGGTGTAAGTTTTGCAGTTCTCCAGTCCCTTAGCAGCACCTCTGTATCTAAAGAGGATTGGAAGATTATGGCCAGTGCAACGCAATTTCCACCCTTACTTCCCTAAGTATCCTTGGACGCATCTCATCTGGGCCTGGTGACATACAAATAAACTGTAAATTATTCAAATTGTAAATGAAACTTAGAAAATCAGATAATTTTATCCTGGTGGCGTTGCTAGTCCACTCCAGTCCCTCTGGTGCCCACCTGTTGCAGAAGGCCTCAAGTGTCCCGGCAGACACTGCAAACTCCCTCTCAGGGACACACTGCTGCGGACATAGCTGTGGAAGAGGGTTGAGCAATCATGCCGAACTTTCCCCCCGACCGCTCGCTGCCTGGACCAGTCATTGTCCTCCTTGGCCAGGCCCAGACCCTCTTTGGAGAGATCCTCGAACCTGCCCACTCCCCTCTGCGCCGGGTGGCTAAATATCAGGAGCATGGGGCTGAAGTCTGCTGCACTGTAGAAATGGTTGAGAGCTGCAACATGGTCGGCAACACAATAAGATCACTGCGACAGTGATCATGTCTGCTAGAACCTTACCTGCAACAAAGCCTCAGATTAAAAGGAAACTGCATTGCAAAAGCCTGTATTGTAGCAAGTTCCATGAACTGAGCCTATGGTGTATTTCCGAGAATAGTGACTTCGTCATTTTGACTGTGATTTCTATTTTTAATGTCTGCTTTTCTTCCCCTGTCTCTCTGCCCTTCCTTTGTACAGTTTATCAGGCACTGGCAGCTCTCCATTATCTCATCTAAGCAGCTGGTCAGCGAGTGGTGGCAAGTTGTTGAACTGTGGTAATCATCTAACTCAGTCCTGTAACCTAGCATTCACACAGTGATCAGCTTTTAAGAACGGCAGTCAATTCGTAACTCTCTCTTTCCCTAATCTGAGGAAACCTGGAATAATTGTCCCAACAGCTGCCCTTTGTTAGTAAGCAGGGAGCTGATAGCGAGCCAGGGACATTCCTGCTCTGCATCACTCAGTATTGCAGCACACAACCACTCAATCATTTCATTTAAATCTTTTCACAGCTCCTTGATGCTTTCAACAATCTATATCATGCTGAAAGTCATGATAGGCTAACTATTGTCATAATTTATTGCTCATGTAACTTTATGATCATCTGCAAGGAGGTGAGCGGGATAATTCCCTTGAGGATGGTTGGTCCTCCAACTGTCCCTCAGGTCCTCACAAAATAAAGTGACAGGAACAAACTGAGATACAACCACCTTATTGTCACCTTGTAATCTAATATATGGATAACTTGGGGAGGTAATTTTACCTTCATCCCTTGATTGTAAACTGGTGTCAAAATAAAACCTGTCCAATTTTCTTTGTATTGAAATATGGCCAGTTTACCTCCTCACGTGTTGAATATGAAACCTCCACCACCAGTATCTGAGGCTATGGCTCAGTGCTAACACTCTTACCTCTGATTCAGCAAAGTCTTAGGTTCAGATTCTGCTCCAGGAACTCAAGCACAAAATACAGGCTGCTACTCCCAAAAGAGTATTGTCAGGTGGATATCAAACATTACCACAATACTATTTCACAGAGGAGCAGGGTAGTTCTCCCTGGTGTCCTGACCAATAGTTCTCACTTAAAGCTGATTATCTGGTCATTATTGCGTTGCTGTGTGCAAATTCGCTGTTTTCTACATTGCAACAGTGATTCCGTTTCAAAAGTACTTCATTGCCGATGAAACACTGTGGGGTTTCCCGTGTTTGTGAAATATGCAAGTTCTTTCTTTATACCAAACTGATATCAAAGATCTCCACATGAAGTATAGTCATGTGGAGAAATTGTACTACTGGTTTACAGCAGAATTGTCATTTATTTGTATTTTCTACCCTTTCAGTACTTTGAAGGTGAAGTCAGTAAAGCAGTACATGCAACTAAGGATTACTCACCATAACGGAACAAATCCTAGAAGGAGCAGGAAGGTTGCTCTGGTATTCCTACAGATCAGCTCTTGTTGTTGTCTGATTGTGTTTGAGCGCAGTCTCAGAATAAGAGGAGAAGTGAAGCAAACACAAGACCAACAAAGAGGAAGTGGATATGATGCATCTGATGAGTGCTCCATTAGCAATCTTTGTGTGCAATCTCTGGTAACTGTCCCAGTACAGTGACACCAAGACCACCGCCCTCTGGGTGCAGCATGTTCCTGAAGTGCAGAGGATTGTCGTCGTACGATACTGCGAGTTCAGTTCCTTTGGTTAAAGTTGTACAGCTAGACAGCACATGGTGCACATGGAACTAGGAGCATTCTGGGATCAGTGGATAGATGATTCAGCACCAGCAGCTCTTAAAGGGATGTCTGTTACTCCTAAGGGGGAGGGGGTGGGTGAGGAGTTGTTGCTGCAGTCATCTGCAGTAAAATGGCACCAGATAATGAAGCAGCTTTGGAGGTGATACTAGGAGATGTCCTGCAAGGTAGGTTGGTGTTCTTTGGAACTGATGGCCACGCTTCGGAGAAGAGGAGCACCAGAGCAGTCATAGTGGAGGTGGCTGAAAGAGGAAGTGTTGTCTTTGTTGTGTTCTTCGCACAAACTTACTAATCACACGCTGATGAATGGTAACAAATACTTTATGTTCTTTTTATTGAAGTTTCCTGATACCATATACAAGTTACAGGAGTGCTCTACATGCACATCTTACTGGGGATCGACACAACTCCTACTACTGTGTCACATGCTGTATGAGATCACTTGCTGCAGTGATGATGCACACACACTATTTACATATTCTGTTAAAGCAATATCACAAGATCCCCCTTTTTCCTCAAGTAGGGGTTTCAACTTTTCTTCTTTAAACCTAAGAAGGCCTGTTTGTGTTGGTTTCTTTGCCTTATAATTGGAAACCAATGAACAAGGATTCACCAATGGGAAGCTAAAAACACGCTGTGTTTAAAAGTTAAACCCTTTTACAGTAAGACCAGGTGAAGGCTGAGAGGAACCCCTAGACAACTTTCTCACCTATCGTAACATAGTGTTCACAGCAATCCTATTATGTTATGTCATTTATTCTTATTGTGTAATGTTCTACTTGAGGAAAAAGGGGGATCTTGTGATATTGCTTTAACAGAATATGTAAATAGTGAGTGTGCATCATCACTGCAGCAAGTGATCTCAGACAGCATGTGACACAGTAGTAGGAGTTGTGTTGATCCCCAGTAAGATGTCACTGACCCGAAACGTTAACTCTGCTTCTCTTTGCACAGATGCTGCCAGACCTGCTGAGTGATTCCAGCATTTCTTGTTTTTGTTTCAGATTTCCAGCATCCGCAGTATTTTGCTTTTATCCTGGTAAACCTCCTCTGTACCCTCTCCAAAGTCTCCACGTCCTTCTGGTAGTGTGGCGACCAGAATTGCACGCAATATTCTAAGTGTGGCCTAACTAAGGTTCTGTAGAGCTGCAACATGACTTGCCAATTTTTATACTCTATGCCCCGACCGATGAAGGCAAGCATGCCGTATGCCTTCTTGACTACCTCATCCACCTGCGTTGCCACTTTCAGTGACCTGTGGACCTGTACGCCCAGATCTCTCTGCCTGTCAATACTCCTAAGGGTTCTGCCATTTACTGTATACCTCCCACCTGCATTAGACCTTCCATTATTCATTACCTCACATTTGTCCGGATTAAACTCCATCTGCCATTTCTCCACCTAAATCTCCAACCGATCTATATCCTGCTGTATGCTCTGCCAATCCTCATCACTATCCGCAACTCCACCAACCTTTGTGTCGTCCGCAAACTTACTAATCAGACCAGCTACATTTTCCTCCAAATCGTTTATATATACTACAAACAGCAAAGGTCCCAGCACTGATCCCTGCGGAACACCACTAGTCACATCCCTCCATTCAGAAAAACACCCATCCACTGTTACCCTCTGTCTTCTCTGACCGAGCCAGTTCTGTATCCATCTTGCCAGCTCACCTCTGATCCCATGTGACTTCACCTTTTGCACCAGTCTGCCATGCGGGACCTTGTCAAAGGCTTTACTAAAGTCCAGAGAGACAACAACCACCGCCCTTCCCTCATCAATCATCTTCGTCACTTCCTCAAAAAACTCAATCAAATTAGTGAGACACGACCTCCCCTTCACAAAACCATGCTGTCTCTCGCTAATAAGTTTGTTTGTTTCCAAATGGGAGTAAATGCTGTCCTGAAGAATCCTCTCTAATAGTTTCCCTACCACTGACGTAAGGCTCATCGGCCTATAATTTCCTGGATTATCCTTGCTACCCTTCTTAAACAAAGGAACAATATTGGCTATTCTCCAATCTTCTGGGACCTTACCTGTAGCCAACGAGGATGCAAAGATTTCTGTCAAGGCCCCAGCAATTTCTTCCCTTGCCTCCCTCAGTATTCTAGGGTAGATCCCATCAGACCCTGGGGACTTATCTACCTTAATGCTTTGCAAGACACCCAACACCTCCTCCTTTTTGATAACAACATGACCGAGACTATCTGCACTCCCTTCCCTCGGCTCATCATCCACCAAGTCCTTCTCCTTGGTGAATACTGATGCAAAGTACTCATTTAGCACCTCGCCCATTTCCTCTGGCTCCACGCATACATTCCCATCTCTGTCCTTGAGTGGGCCGACCTTTTCCCTGGTTACCCTCTTGCTCTTTATATATGTATAAAAAGCCTTGGGATTTTCCTTAATCTTGTTTGCCAATGACCCCTTTTAGCCCTCCTAACTCCTTGCTTAAGTTCCTTCCTACTGTCTTTATATTCCTCAAGTGCTTCATCTGTTCCTAGCCTTCCAGCCCTTACAAATGCTTCCTTTTTCTTTTTGACTAGGCTCACAATATCCCGTGTTATCCAAGCTTCCCGAAACTTGCCAAACTTGTCTTTCTTCCTCACAGGAACATGCTGGTCCTGGATTCTAATCAGCTGACGTTTGAAAGACTCCCACATGTCAGATGTTGATTTACCCTCAATTTCACTATCAGACCTCACCTGTGAACTCTCAGCACTACTGGAGTATTTGATAAGATGCAGTTCCTCCTCAATGTCGCTCCATTAAGTGTCATGACTTCATATGATCTTGGCTTGCTGCAAATCTTAGATACCTCTGTGGGAAACTAGGTGAATAACTCAAACCTTATACCCCACATGTAAACTAGGCAATTCCACACCTGCATGTCAATCATGTGTAGACTTCACCTTCTCCTGCTTCTCCAGTATTCTTTGCTGGACTGATGAAAACCTGGAGAGATGATGACTCAGAAGTGTCGTTCTAATCTGTCCCCCGCAAATGATTTCGGCTCGTGACGGTAATTCCATGTCTAATGGTGTTGCCCATAAGTGCAACATAGCAACCTGGAAATCTTGCTCTGTTTCCCTGTACTTCACAATAAATGATTTAACTGGAAGAGCCATTTTCTCAGCAAGACCATTGCATCTAGGATGATGTGTAGAGGCTGTTACATAGTTTATGCCCCACTTGGCACATATATCCTGAAATGGTTTGCCTGTATATTGTGATACAATCTCCTCCAGTGTACCAAAAAGATTAATATAGCACTCATCGTAATCTTTGCAGATGTGCTCGATTTATCCCTCTGCCTGATGATTGAGAATTTTGAAAAGTAATCTATGATTAAGATGAAATCATCACCATAAATGGTGAACAGATCCATTGCAATCCTCAGCCAGGGATGTGATGGGACCTCAAGATGGTGTAATTGTTCCCTGTGCTGGTTTGGCTGCTGTGCTTTGCACATTTTCACGGCTCTCTTGGATTTTGACTCGTACTTTTTGCAATCTAGGTGGCACATTTGTCAGAGGTTAATGCTATATCATTTCTAATGACTTGAGATCCATTTCCACAATGAACCGCTTACCAAAAATGTAGCGTGGAACCTCGTAATGCCAAACACTTGAGCAAGTGTCTTGCGCTCGATGTTTGAGTAATTGGCTTGCGTTGGTGAGAGACTCTTTGAACCAAATGCTATCAGTTTCCCTTCCTGCATAAAGCAAGCTCCCAGCACTTTCTGAGATGCATTGACTTCCAGGACTGTTTCCTTTCTTGGTCATAGAGGGATCACCACTGACTTTTCAGCCGATGGACGGGGCCTCTGCCACCACGTAAAATTCTGGCCATAATGTTGATTGTAAAAAACATCTCTAGCTGTCTGATCGCATCTAGACATCGTGTCACATTAACATTAACCCTTTCTTTTTTTGCAATAGGTCTCTCTGGAAGGCTTCGATTGACGTTAAAGCAATGACAAGTTCCACAATTCTGTCTGACAACTCGGCTTCAGAGAAATCACAGGTTCTGCCCTTACCACGACATTGGCGTACAAACTGATCAATTGACTCCTTAGGCTTATATCTCAATGCCATTAACTCTAAACAGTGGATCCTGAAATTCACCTTTACGTGGAATTGATCTTCCAGTATACTCCAGAGTTTCACTGGGTCTTTTTGATCCTCATCAAATAGACCTGATGTATTAATTTGATGGAGTCCCTCATTTCCAATGGCTAATTTAATCTTCACTGCCTGTCTGTCAGGTTTCGCGATGGGGGAATCCAAGAAACATAATTCCATTCTCTGGCGAATAAGTTTAAACTCAGATGGGACATCGGTGGCCTTCCAATTCATGACAGGAAATTTAATAGTCATCATTCCAATGTTCCTTGCTTCTCAAGGATTCTTCTGGTTTCTGGTGTGGGTTGGGTTTCCTTTGATGGATAAACTACACAGTACTGCAGAACTGTTGTGTCTGCAGCTTGAATCTTTGCCAGGCTCAGCCCTGGGCTCTGTATCACTGCAGCTCTCTGGTGCTGTATGGACGCTTTTTCTTTGGCTCCACCCATGAAGCTGCTGTTGCTGGGAACCGCATCACGATGCCCCCATGGCTTTGCAACCTTTCAGTCTGATTCCAAACTCCCCTTTGCAACCCGATCCTGAACTGACTGAATATTCTTACTGACCACTGATCTGGTTATCCTCCTAGTCACTTACTCACTGTTCTTTCAAATTCTGATCCTCGAGGGTACCTCCCTGTGTCTTTTATTTTATTCATTGGATGTGGGCTTCGCAGGCCAGGCCAGCATTCATTGCCCATCCCTAATTGCCCTTGAACTGAGTGGCTTGCTAGGCCATTTCAAGTGCATGTAAGAGTCAACCACATTGCTGTGGATCTGGAGTCACATGTAGGCCAGACCAGGTAAAGACAGCAGATTTCCTTCCCTCAAGGACATTAGTGAACCAGGTGGGATTTTACAACAATCAGCAATAGTTGCATGGCCATCATTAGACTAGCTTTAAATTCCAGATTTAATTGAATTCAAACTCCACCTTCTGCTGTGGTGGGATTCGAACCCATGCCCCCAGAGCAATACCTGGCTCTCTGGGTTACTAGTCCAGTGACAATACCACTACGCCACCTCCCCCTAATTTACCGAATTCGAGTTTAAGTTTTAATAAATTAATAAAATTTAATAATCTCCCCTTTGTTCTCTGGGACACTCCTACCTGCAGCTATGTGTGCAGACTTGACTGCACTCTCCTGTGGCACTTCGACTAGGTGAGACATCACCCTCATGGTTTCTCTGCCCCCCTAGAGGTCTCTCTTTGTCTCTGTACGTTCCTGTAAATGCTGTTAACAATTCTGGTGGGGTGCTTCTATTGTCTGCATTTACATAGGAGGATCTGAGGTCTATCTTTTCACATTTTTTGGGGTTGGCTGACCAGACAGTAGGGGTTTTCATCTGGGATTCCTCCCAGACTTCCTTTAACCTGCCCTCTTGGTCACTTTTTCACCTTCTCTTTCTAAACTTTTGCCAGCCGTGTGCCTGCCTCTCCCCTTTTGTTCTTGGTGGGTGCCCCATACAGTTCATCAACCCTCTGCTGGATGGTCCTCCTAACACCAGCACCGGACTTAGGGATGCAGGTTTCACTGTAGGTTGGGGTTTCCCTTCAATCTGGCACATGTCAGCAACCCCTGCAATACTCCACCACATCTTTGAAGAGTTTAGCCAGTCAAACTGCTCTCTTATGCGGGCTTTGGTCTTTCAGATACCGGCATGGACAGCTACTGTTGTCTCATGGGCTCTTCTTAATATTTCTCCCCGGTACCTCTCTGGCACCACTAACTGGTGAGCCACTGTCCACTCCTTGCCCTCAGGTCTGTGAGGAGAACTCCATTTCTTCATCAGTACTTCATTCTTTAAATAGTAACAATCAGGGACTCCGTCTGCTTCACTTTCAGACTGGGCAGCCTGTGCTAACTCTCGCAATATCGGGTCGGCTCGCTGAGCGTCAGCTAGGGAAAATCCATTTAATACATTCCCTGGGTCTCCTAACTTTCCAAAGGAAGTCTCGGACAGACAGACCTCATGGTCATCTGCCTGCAGTGCCAATGCAGCCTCCTCTGGGGGAGCTGGTTTGATCATGGCCTGATCCACTACACATTCAGGGACACTGCAGGGGACTGTCTCCTGCCACTGCCCTGTCTCTCTGACTTCCTGCAGTCTTTCTTTCACTATTGGGGAAGCTACCACATTCACCCCTGCCAGATCATTACCTAGGCGCAGGTCAACCCCGTCCACAGGCAAACTAGGGACAATCCCAATGGTCACCGGTCCCGAAACTAGGTCGCACTCCAGGTGCAGCTGTTGTACAGGTACAGGCATACACTGCCCTCCAATACCATTCACGACCATTTCACTGCACCCTCTGGGGGAGAGGTCAGGCCTTTTCCCTGTAAAAGGGATCTGGTGGACACTGTATCCCTGAGAATCACTATGGGCTTGCTTGCCCCACTCGAGGGGTATTGGGTTACTCTCCCTTCAGACACAAAACCCTGATAACCTTCAGGAATCCTATTAAACTTTCCTCCACTGGCTGTTGTAAGCTTCCTGGGTTGTACGCTTACTGCAGTTAAAACCACAGCTTGCTCTGCTGTGCTTTCCAGCGGGTCCCTGTCTTCACTGAGCAGGTGTGCCCTGATTAACCCTACTGGCTTTCCCTTTAGTTCCTAGCAGTCAGCTTTTAAATGCCGTGCTTTATTACAATGGAAGCACACATGTCTCCGGGTCCTCCTCTTGCTCACAGCACCTTCCCTTTTGGCTGGATGAGAGCCTGCTGTGTCTCCTGCTTTTGTTTCTCTCCCAGGACTGCCTGGGCGGAAATCACCTTCCTAACCTTTGTCCTTTTCGGATTTGTGGGGGTGATTAGGAAAGGTTCTCCCCTGGGAAACTGACTTATAAATTAAAGAAAACTCATCGGCCAGAACGGGCACTTGCCGGGCTCTCTGGACCCACTGCTCTTCTACATGGGTCTTTATGGAGAGAGGGAGAGAGTTTTTAAATTCCTCTAACAGAAGTACTTCTCTGAGATTCTCATAGCTGAGCTGCATTTTTAGAGCCCTCAGCCACTGGTCAAAAGCTTACTTCTTTCAAACATCCAGATAAGTTTGATTAGCCTGCTTCTTGAGTCTCTAACCATCTGGCGCGATAGGCTTCAGGTACTAATTCATATGCCTTGAGGATAGCATTTTTGGTTAGTTCATAATTTGATGAACACTCATCTGGCAACAAGGAATAAACCTCATGGGCTTTTCCAGTTAGCTTGCTTCGTATTAAAAGAGACCAGGTCTCAGCTGGCCATTTGAGCTGCCTTGCCAGTTTCTTGAAGGACACAAAAACGCTTCCACATCTTCCTCGTTGAAGTTTTGAATTAGTTGGGTGAATTTTAGCAATCTTGTACCCAGCCCTGAATTATGCTCCTCCATATTGGCCATGTTTTCACTGGAGTTATCTGTCACCACATCCCACCCACCCCCCCCCCCCCCCACCCTCTTAGTTAACTCAAGCTGCTTCAACTCTCTTTCTTCACATTGTTTCTGAAATATTCTTTCTTTACCTCTCTCTCCTGCCTTTCATTTCTTTCACGTTCCTTCTGGAAGGCTCTTTCTTTCTCCCTCCCTCTTTCCTCAAAATCAAGTTTCCTCTGTTCCAGTTGTAGCTTTGCTAATACTGTTGGAGTCTGCTTCTAACCCTGTTTCTGCCTTGTCAGATTTAAGGGAAAAATGGTTGGCCACTAGTCTTAGGAGTGCAGACTTCCTAGCCTTGCCACGTACAGTGATCCCACACTGCTCAGCCATTTTCCTCAACTCCTCCATAGACAGTGCTTTTAACCTATCCCAAGTTACTACCTCCTGGCTTGGAGAGCTACTCGCTTCAGTTGCAGACATGTTAGTTTTCAATCAAGAAAACTTTTCACGACAAGAAAACCTGTATTAATCTTGCACTTTTTTGATTGGAAAAAATTTGGCTTCCCACTTCCAATTTCTCTCGCTTGTCTGTGGGTAATATTCCGGATGCTAGCACCCAAATATCTGTTACGACCAGGTGAGAAAGGTGTCTGGGGTTCCCTTTCAGCCTTCACTTGGTCTTATTGTAGCAGGTTTAATTTTTAAACACACAGTGTTTTGAGCTCCCTCTGGTGAATCCTTGTTCACCACTTTCCAATTATAAGGCAAAGAAATTAGCACAACCAGGCTTTCTTAGGTTTAAAGAAGAAAAGTAAACATTTATTAAAACTTAAACTCTAATTCTATTAACACCTACACCATGCCCCATGTTAGCATGCATAGTGCGATACGCACATAAAATAGAGACAGAAAAGAGCAGAAGAAAACTAAAGTGGAGTAGTTTGAGGCCATATCAGAAGAGTTTCTTGTTACTGTCCTTTTTTAAAAAAGAAGTTCTTTCTTTACTTCAGTAACAGTTTAAAAATCAATGTTCATGTGGCGAAATTAATATATCTCGTTCTTGGCAGGTGGGGGCCTGCATGACAATGTGTTTACATTTTACAAGGGCAATGTTTAATGCTGCCACATCAATGACCTTTGCCCTGTTGCCCACTGCACAAGGCAAGCAACAAGCACCCAAACATAGCCAAGAAAAGGCATGTGAATGTTACATATTCACACATTCATCGAATGACTGCTGGCCACTGCACTTGGATGGCGCATATTTTCTCTCAGGTTCCTATTTTCTCCACATGCCTCTTTACTATTGGCTTGCAGGTGAAAACTAAACATAATTGGAAGCAGTACATGAAATTGATGAAAGGTCGCCTAATATCAGACCCTTGACTCCTTGCACGGTGAGAAACAATACGGACATGAACACAATAAAGAACTGGCATTTATATAGCACCTTTTATAATCTCAGGATGTCCCAAAGCTCTTTACAGCCAATGAAGTACTTTTGACATGTAGTCACTCTTGTAATGCGGGAACACAAAAACCAATTTACACACAGCAATCTCCTACAAACAGCAATGTGATAGACCACATCATCTGTTTAAGGTGTTGGCTGTGGGACAAATGTTGGCCAGGACAAATTGCCCATTCTTTGAAAGAGTGCCATAGGATCTTTAATTTAAGGGCAGAAGTGGGTTCAGTTTAACATCTTATCCAAAAGACAGCACCTCTGAAATTGCAGCACTGCATTGGATTGTCAGCCTAGATGTCGTGCTTTGATCATTGCAGTAGGACTTTAACCTGTGACATGATCATGTGACTCAGTGGCACAAGTGTTATCAATTGATCCACAACAGAAAGAACTACTCCGTGCTGTGTTGGGGTGGAATTCTCTATCAGAAGTGACTCCAGACACCTGAATACAAAAATCTAGGCTAAGATGAACACAGTACTGAGGGAGCACTGTACTGTTTGGAAGTGTTGTCTTTCAGATAAGACGTTAAACTGCGGTCCTGTCTGCCCTCTCAGGTAAATGTAAAATACCCCATTGCACTATATCAAAGAAGAGCAGCGGAATTGTCCCTGGTGTCCAGGCCAATATTTATTCCTCATTATCACATTGCTGTTTGCAGGACATTGCTCTGTACAAATTAGCTGCTGCATTTCCTACATTACAAAGGTGACTACACTTCCAAAAACTACTTAATTGACTGTAAAACACTTGAAGATTATAAGGTAGTAAAAGGTGATAGATAAATGTAAATGTTTAATTCTTTCTAGGCAGCTGATGCCAATGGTTGAGCAATAAAAAACAGAGGTACACAAGAGGCCAGAATTGGAGGAATGCAGATATCTCAAAGAGTTGTAGGGCTGGAGGAGGATACAGAGATCGGGAGGCGCTATGCTATGGAGAACACACTCAAATTATTTTTGAACACAAAGTAAGTATGTTAAAGCAATAATTCTGTTGTGTCAAGTCACATTCCCATGCAAGCGGAGGAGATGCACCTTCCCTTTTACCTCCTTCCTTTTCACTATCCAAGGCCCCAAATGCTCCTTCCAGGTTAAATGGAGATTTACTTTTACTTTTTTCAACTTAGTATACTGTATTCACTGCTTACAATGCAGTCTCCTCTACACTGGGGAGAGCAAATGCAGATTGGGTGACCGCTTTGCGGAATACCTTCGTCAGTGCACAATCACGACCCTGAGTTTCCAATCACCTGTCATTTTAATTCTCTGCACCACTCCCACTCTGACCTCTCTATCCTCGGTCTCCTACACTGTTCCAATGAAGCTCAACGCAAGCTTGATGAACAGCACCTCATCTTTCAATTAGGCATTTTACAGCCTTCCAGACTCAACATTGAGTTCAACTATTTCAGATCATAACGTCTGCTCATTTTGTTTTTGTTCGGCAGCTGTTGTTGATGATTCTGCCTTTCCATTTACACCTCCTCTAGACACATTTTTTTGTTTCTTTACTTGTCCCGTTATCTCTCTTTTAGTTTTTCACTATCATCCCTTTTGTTATTTAATATCTCCTGTCTTCCACCCTATCACAGGCCAATCCTTTTCTTCTTTCCTCCTCTCTTCCCTTTCCCTGCCTTACTTAAAAACTGTCATTGACCTGAAATGTTAACTCTGTCTCTCTCTTCGCAGACCTGTTGAATATGTCCAGCATTTTCTGTATTAATATTTCAGATTTACAGCATCTGCAGTAGTTTGCTCTTGTATCATTGGTTAATTCACTGCCAGTTATCATCCAAAAATGCCCACCTTGAAAATGTTCTGTTCTTCTCTCCATTGGGATTTCTGGTTGTCTCTTTCACTGTGCTTACCTTCATTGCATTGTGTGTCTGTAATTTTCTCCAGGCCCACAGCCCTCCAAGCTATGTGTGCTCCTCTAATTCTGGCCTTTTCTGCATCCCTGATTTTAATTACTCCCCCATTGGCAGCCGTGCCTTCAGTTGCCTAGGCCCAAAGCTCTGGAATACGCTCCCTACATCGCTCTGCCTCTCTACCTTGCTTTGCTCCTTGAAGATACTTCTCAAAACCTACCTCTTTGACCATTCTTTTGGTCATCTGACCTATTAGCTCTTTTTGTTGCTCTGTGTAATTCTTTGTTTGATAATGCTCCCGTAAAGCGCATTGGGATGCTTTATTGCATTAAAGGCACTATATAAATATAAGGTGTTGTTGTTTTCCTTCTTGCATTTGATCAGGTAGCTACAAAAACTTGCTTTCAAGGGCACTTCTCCTTCCTCAGCAACTGTCTCCAGCTCAGGCTTATTGCACTTGGATTCCAACTGATATTCCACCCTTCATGTTTCGGATCCACAAATGATGACAGGTATCTTCAAGATATGCAGCATTCCTTGAACCAGTGCCCTCACCGCATTCTGAGATGCACATTCAATGCCATGTGCCACATGCATACTGTCTCTTCAGTTACACTAATTCACAACCTGTCCTGGTCCACAGTTTCATTTCATTCTTCACCTCATCCGACACATCAACAAAAACATTTAATCTTCCTTTCAGTTGTTGGTGATCATAAGCTTCAACAACTCATAGATACCAATGCCCCTCTGTATCCTTCTTCCCCTGAATCCATCTCTTCTTCTAATCTCACCCCTTTCTGTGTTTTCATGATTCTCTCTGAGCTTCCCCTCTCTCAGTCTGAACAATCTGTCCGTAGCAAAGGCCTCAGCTTCATCCCTTTACACCCCTACCTCAATAAATTTCGAGCACGGCATGACATTGAGCTCTTCTTCCGTCACCTTCACCTCCACGCCAACTTCTCGGAGTCTTCACCCCTGCATAGTGGACCCTTTCACCCCTCTTCAGAATTCTTCCTCCACCTGGATCCCTCCTTCTGGCTTCTTTTCTAGATCTTTCCATTTCATCAGCTGTCTCAATTTCTCTACTCCCCTCACTCACTTCACCTATCTCCGTCTGAACTTGCAGCATTCCATTCTCTCAGGTGCAACTCTTACATTGTCAGTAAACTCGCTGACAAGGGAGGTGCTGTTGTTGTTTGGCACACCAAACTCTACCTATCAGAGGCTGAACATCAACTCCCGAACACTTCCTCCTGAACCATGAAGCTATTGTTTCCAGCACTTAAGTGTTGGTTGCTCGAGGAACTCAGGCTCAGAGCTCTTCCCTCCATGGCCTCCAACCTAATGCACACGAATCTTGAACAGCCTGCTTCTACCTCCTTCCCAAGATCCACAAACAGGACAGTCCTGGTAGACCCATCGTTTCAACCTGTGCCTGCCTCACTTAACTGACCTCTTCCTATCTCAACTCTAATTTTTCTCCCATTGCCATTCTCTTCCCATCTACATCTCTAACTCACGCTCTCCATTACTTTAACATTTTCCAACTTCTTGGCCCTAACCGTCTCCTTTTTACCATGGACATCGAATCCCTTTACATTTCCCTCCCTCACTATGATACTCTGAAGCTCTCTGCTTCTTTCTTGAATGGAGGCCCAACCAGTTGTTGTATGATCACTTTAAGAGAGATGTCCCTGTAAGAACTTGGTATGCTAATGAGTACTAGGATATAGTCATGTGGCTAGAAACCATAGTCACTCTGTAACACCCTGGACAAAGGATCTGTATATAGTTTGCCCGTATTATATATATGAGGTTAGATGTTAAAAATCCTTCTAGAGATCTTCAAGGAACTGATATCCACGTACCTCATTGTGTTGCTTAAGATAACACAAAAACTCATGACACCAATCCTCATCCACCACCAGCCTTCTCCACCTGACTGAACTTGTTCTTACTTTGAACAACTTCTCCTTTGACTCCATGCACTTACTCCAAATAAAATGTGTTGATATGGAAACCCATGGGGGTCCTAGCTATTGTTGTTTTAACTTGAGCGATGTGGAGCATTCTTTGTTCCAGTCCAACTCAGGTCTCCTCCCTCACCTCTTTTCCGATACATTGATGACTGTGTCGGTGCTGTTTCCTGCTCTTCTCCTAACCTGGAATATTTCATCAACTTTGGTCCAATTTTTACACTTCCCTGGTCTTAACATGATTCTCCAAATCTTCCCTTTGTGAAATTACTGTGCTGTAATTTTCGAGGTGTTTTTTTGAGAGCTGGTGCTTAAAATCATAGGAATTGCTGTCCGTGATATGGGAACTGTGGTGGCAGGGCCTCTTGGTCTGCAACATGACTAGGAGATGGAGAGAGAGGGGAAGCTCTGTGAAGAGGGAGGAAGAGGAGGGCTCTTACCAATGGTTTTTTGGGAGCACTTTTCCTACCTACACCTGACCCAGGAGCAATTGAGGTGACTAAATTGTGCCACCTCCTACAACCTGACCTGGAGTCTCGCACCAGGACAGGGATTGCCCCACCAGCGGCCGTAAAGGTCACTGTTGCCTTACATTTTTATGCGTCCGGGTTCTTCCAGTGAGGTGTGTAAGACATCTGCAATATTTCCCAATACGCCTTCCATCGGAGCATCTAGGAGACCATCTACTTCAGATGAGGACAGTGCGTTGCTTTCTCGCTCAGGGGAGACAAACAGGATGAGAGGGCACATGGATTCACCAGAATAGCAGCATTCCTGATGGTTCAGGTGCCAGCGAATGAACACATGCGGCTCTGTGGTCCCCATGTCAACAGAGAGAGTTTTAATAACTGCAAGGAGCTCCATTCCATAAACAATCCGTTGGTGTGCGACCACTCCCAATACATCGTGTTGGTGGATGGCGCTATCTTTGCAGCAGCCAAGATGCATTCATCCTGCACCAATCGGTCCTACCCACCATCTTCCTGCGCTCCCAGAGGAACCAGAGGCTGGCTGCATAGGGACAAGGGATACTCCTTCTACACGTTATTGATTATCAACATCCACCTCCCCCCGCCACCCCCAGCCATCCCGCCATGTGAGGAGAGCGCACATAAAATGAAAGCCACAGAGCCACACGAAACATAGACAATCAGTGTGCTGAAACAATCCTTCCACAGCCTTGTCCACTCAGGAGAGGCCTACAGTACATGCCAGAGTGGGTCTTGAAGCTCGTGGTGCTCTGGTGCGTCCTCCACAACATCTCTATGAGGGCGCAGCCATTGCCTCCAAGCATTAGGAGGCCACCTCAAGAGGAGGAGGAGGAGGCGAGTAGAAGGATAAAGAGGAGGACAACTGAAGGGGGAGGAATTAGAGAAGACAGGGAGGTGGCATTCTGGACCTCCATCTAACCGGACAGGTCTCAGAGAATGCTAGATCAGATTCCAGTCTCAATGAAACTATTTCCTCTGAGCACCATGGACTCACCAGTCCTCGCTGTTACATCCATCTGAGACATCCCATCACAGCACTCCCTTGGCTACTATCCAACAATAAACACCACCAACAAAAGCCTTCCTATGAAAATCTTTATCAAACAACACATCCAATTACACAAACTGAAATGAACTCTTCACCCTTGTGCATTCCCTTAATGCCTGTCTTGCAGGTGCCTTTGTCTGGCTTGGTGCTCCTATGCAGTATTACCCCAGAGCCTGCAGAATGGCTGGTGGAAGTCTGATGAATTTCACTGGGGGAGACTGCAGATGGCCTTGCAGGACGTCCTCGAACAACTCCGGGACTTGAGGGACAAGCTTTGGACTGCACTATCTTGGCATGCAGTCCGGGCTGGTTGGCTGAGAGGCAATAGTAAGGGAGTGACAGATGCTGTCATCCTGAGAGAAACATGGGTTTTCTTTTTCTGTTCACCTTCAGTGCAGCATCTGTGAGCCTGGAAGCCTGGTGCTCCATATTCCTTATTCAAATTTACACCACTATCAATCTGCAACAGCCTTCTGTTATCCAGTGCAGTTTCCTTTTAAAAGGGACAGAGTGCCTTTAAGAATTGGAGGCTAGCTAGACGCATACTAGCCTCGCACGCTGTTAGGGCTCCTGCTGTGCATGCAGCCAGCCATCATTTAAATGAGGAGGCAGCATGAAATTCACACCCTGCCTGTCTTCACAGCAAAGAACGCAGGCAGATCGTGAATTGCGACCACCCCCAGACTAAAAAACAGTGTGGATCAATTTCCAGCCCCTGGTCTCTTCTCACCAGGACTGTTTGCAGTGCAGCTCAACCCCTGCACCTTCTGACCAGAGACAGGAATGCCATGACTAAACTAAAGAATCACTCCTAATGATGGAGTGATAGAAGTAGACAGATGGGTTACTAGGTATAAGGCTAGAGTGACTGGCAGTAATTCAACATGGTGCACAAGAAAATTTGCTTGATATATATTAGTGACTTAGACTTGGGTGTGCAGGGCACAATTTCAAAATTTGCAGATGATACAAAACTTGAAAGTATTGTGAACTGTGACAAGTAATGTAATAGACCTCATAGGACGTCGGCTGGTGGAATGAGCGGACTCATGGCAGATGAAGTTTCATGTGAAGATTAATAAAGACGTGTGAAGTGATACATCTTGGCATGAAGGACAAGGAGAGCCAATATAGAATAAAGGGGACAATTTTAAAGGGGGTGAGGAACTGAGAGACCTGAGGGTATATGTGTACAAATCGATGAAGTCTGCAAGGCAGCTTGAGAAATTTATTAAAAAGGATACAGGTCCCAGGTTTTATAAATAGAAACGTGGACTACAAAAGCAAGGAAGTTAAGATGAATCTTATAAAATACTGGTTCAACGTCAAAGAGAGTATTGTGTCCAATTCGGCACACCACACTTTAGGATTGGATGTGAAGGCTGTAGAGAGGGTGCAGGAAAGAATTACGAGAATGGTCCCAGGGATGAGGGTCTTCACTTATATGAGTAGATTGGAGAAGTTGGGTTGTTCTTCTTAGAGAATGACATGGACTTAATGTGCCAAATGTGCCATAAATGACTCTATGACTCTAAGGTTGAGAGGAAATTTGATCGAGGTGTTCAAAATGATAGACATGTAGATTGAGAGAAACTGTTCCCATTTGGAGAAGATGGAGAACCAGAAGACACAGATTTCAAGTGATTCACAAAAGAACCATAGGCGACATGAGGAAAAACTTCTTAACACACTGCGTGGCTGTGATCTGGAATGCACTGCCTTAAAGTGTGGTGGAGGCAGATTCAATCACGACTGCCAAAGGGAAATTGGATAAGCACCTGAAGAGCTACAAGGAAAAGGTAGGGAAGTGGGACCAGTTAAATTGCCCTTACAGAGAGTTGGCACAGGCTCAATGGGCCAAATTCATTCTGTGCTGTTACCATTCTATGATTTTAAGATTGTATGAATATGTGACTTTTTGATTTTAAAGCCCCTATATAAGTTAATGTTCTTGCTGTCAACAACTTAAAAACATGTCCCAGAATCACTAGAATGATATCAGGACTAAAAGTGTGAAATTATGAGAACAGGTTGCATGGACTGGACTTGCGTTTCCTTGAGTATGGAAGGTTAAGCGTTGATCAGACCGAGGTGTTTAAGATGATCGAAGGATTTAATAGGATAGATAGAGGAAAACATTTCCTCTGGGTGGAGAATCCAGAACATGAAGGCATTACCTTCAAACTAGACCTAGGCCCTTTAGAGTTCATGTGAGGAAGCACTTCTTCACATAAAGGATAGTGGAGATCACATAGTCTCTCTCACAAAAATGCTGCTGAGGCTGAGATTGAATTGAAAATTTCAAAAGTGGGACTAATAGCTTTTTGTTAGGCAAGACTGCTAAGGGTTACAGAACCAAGGCAGGTGGATGGAGTTAAGATTAAGATCAGCCATGAGCTAAATGAATGGTGGAACAGACTCGTAGGGCTGAATGGCCTAATCCTCTTCCTATGACCCTGGTCAGTTTAAAAAAAAAACATATTAAGTTGATGGCTGTGCTATCATACTTTCAAACTTTTTTTTCAAACTTAATTCAACCAATCTGTATTTATTCTGATAAATTAATCTTAAGAAATCTGGAATAAAAGGGGAAGGAAAGATGTCTCAAGAGATTCAGCTGACCAATATTAAAAATGAAAAAGTGATGGTGCAATTGTTAACAAGAGTACAAAGGGTTTTGTGCCAATCCATGTAATTTAGGAGTGCCCGTTTTAAAAGACGTCCTTGATTAGCAGGCAATCGTTGTGAGATCTGAACTGTTCCTGTATTGTTCCATATGCAAAGATCAAATGATTCTATTCAGTGAAAAATAGGTTAATCAGAGGGACCCGTATGTCTTTTCATCAAACCTTTTTGAGCTCAATGGAAGCAGTTGACACAGCTCATTGCAATGACCAACCCCAACAAGAGAGTCTAACCATCTCCCCTTGACATTCAACAACATTCCCATCGCCAAATAGCCCACCAACTTGCTGGGTGTTATCATTGACCAGAAACATAACAGGACCAGCCACATAAATACTATTGTTACAAGAGCAGGTCAAAGGTTGGGAATTCTGTGGCGACTAACATACCTCCGAGTGTCAAATGCGACAAGGCACAAGTCAGGAGTGTGATGCAATACTCTCCACTTGCCTGGATGGGTGCAGCTTCAACAACACTCAAGAAGATCGACGCCATCCAGGGCAAAGCAAACTGTTTGATCGGCACCCATCTTCAACATTCACTTCCTCCACCACCGATACACAGTGGCAGCAGTGTGTACAATCTACAAGATGCACTGCAGCAACTCACCAAGCATCTTTCGACTGTACCTTCCAAACCCGTGGTCTCTACCAGTTAGAAGGACAAGGGCAGCAGACGCATGGGTACACCACCCATGGCAAGTTCCCCTTCAAGTCACACAGCATCCTGAATTGGAACCAAATCATTGTTCCTTCACTGTTGCTGGGTCAAAATCCTCGAACTTCCTTCCTAACAGCTCTGTGGGTGCACCTACCTCACATGGAATGTAATGGTTCAGGAAGTTGGCTCACCACCACCTTCTCAAGGTTATATAGGGGTGGGCAATATGGTCTGGCCTTGCCAGTGCCACTCATATCTCATATGGATTGCTTAAGAAGGTAAAAGCCCATGGGATCCAAGGCAATTTGGCAAATTGGATCCAAAATTGGCTTAGTGGCAGGAAACAGAGGGTAATGGTGGAGGGTTGTTTTTGTGAGTGGAAGCCTGTGACCAGTGGTGTATCAAAGGCGTCGGTGCTGGGAACCTTGTTGTTTATAGTGTACATTAATGACTTAGATGTGAATATAGGAGGTATGATCAGTTAGTTGGCAGATGACACGAAAATTGGTGGTGTCGTAAATATTGAGGAGGAAAGCCTTAGATTACAGGTCGATATAGATGGACTGGTAAGTTGGGCGGAGCTGTGGCAAATGGAATTTAATCCTGTGAAGTGTGAGGTGATGCATTTTGGGAGGACTAACAAGGCAAGGGAATGTACAATGGATGGTAGGTCCCTAGGAAGTACAGAAGGTCAGAGGGACCTGGGTGTACTTGTCCGTAGATCACTGGAGACAGCAGCACAGGTAGATAAGGTGGTTAGGAAGGCATATGGGATACTTGCTTTTATTAGCGAGGCATAGAATATAAGAGCAGGGAGGTTATAATGGAGCTGTATAAAATGTTAGTTAGGTCACAGCTGGAACACTGTGTACAGTTCTGGGCACCACACTATAGGAAGGATGTGATTGCACTGGAGAGGTTGCAGAGGAGATTCACCAGGATGTTGCCTGGGCTAAAGCATTTCAGCTATGAAGAGAGACTGAAAACGCTGGGGTTGTTTTCCCTGGAACAGAGAAGGATGAGGGGGGACATGATTGAGGTATACAAAATTATGAGGGACATTGATAGGTTAGATAGGAAGAGACTTTTTCCCTTAGTGGAGGCGTCAATAACCAGGGGCCATAGATTTAAGGTAAGGGGCAGGAGGTTTAGAGGGGATTTGAGGACAAATTCTTTCACCCAGAGGGTGGTTGAAATCTGGAATACACTACCTGAAGAGGTGGTAGAGGCAGAAACCCTTACAACATTTAAGGAGTATTTAGATGAGCACTTGAAAAGCCATAGCATACAAGGCTACGGGCCAAGTCCTGGAAAATGGGAGTCGAATAGTTAGGTGCTTGATGGCCGGCACACACACGATGGACCGAAGAGTCTGTTTCTGTGCTGTATAACTCTATGACGCCAGGACTATGACTCGTGAAAGAATAAAAAATAAATATAAAGCCCCATTACACTAATCCTAACTTTGTTTCCCAAAATGTCCAGAGGATCCACAATGATTATACGAGACGAGGAGCTGGGTGAAAAGAATAGAAAAGTTGACATACCAACTCTCACAGGAGTAATTGGTAAGGTTGTATTTGGTCCTATGAAAAATGAGGACAGAGAGTACAAATAAAATTTAAATTTAAATAATTTTAAATTCATACCTTTATTTTTACCAACAATAACTTTCACCTTCCATAGCCTGCTTAATCCTGCAAAAGCAACAGAAGCCAGTCCTCCATGTGACGTCCTCTTCATAAATTCCCATTCTCTGTCACTAGCAAGTCAAGGTAGATAAACTTTTCCACCCGTTAAACTGCAACCCATCCGACTAGAATGTGTATCATCCTCCTGATTTTTCGCAAATGGCAAGTCCTTTATCTTCTTTTTGTTAATGTGTAATCCGAGATTTTTACTCTCCACAGTTAGTTAGTTTATGAAAATCTATAACAGGTGTTACTATGAGATCAATGTCATCAGCAAATGTGAGCTTGTTTAAATTCTTGCCACACATGTAGGCTCCCGCAATATCATCTTTCAATGCAAGTTGATTGAAGTCAATGGAAATAAAAAATCAGGAGAGATGTCAAACAGGCTGAACAATAACACAAAGTCAGGATCGACCACTCTGTGTGATATTTTTAGGAAGGCGTTAATTAATTTCAAGTAACTGGGTTAATGGCAGCTTTTGAGTACCTCAAAGGAGAATGTAGTACCTGGGTGTTAAACGTTCAGCCTTCAACATTTTGATCAGACAGATACATTTGGTGTACAGCATATTCCAGCATTTTGGAATCTATTTTTGAACTGATAAACATTTTAGCTGTCATGGTGGAAGTAGTTAGCTTGCTTCAACTCCTGGACACATTGCAGGTTCCCTCTAACAGGAGTTCCTCCAGCCTGATCTTGCCAGACCTGATAAAGCATGAATGTATCTTCCTTTTTTCAGGATTCTATCCACCTCATCATGTACTTCCAATGTTCCTCTGGCTTATATTTATCCCTCATCAATAAGAACATCAGAAATAGCAGCAGTAGTAGGCCATATAGCCCCTAAAGACTGCACCTCCATTCAATAAGATCATGGCTGATCTGATCTTCGTCTCAACTCCACTTTACTGCCTGCTCCCAATAACTAAGGCCCTACCAAATTCACAGCCATGAAAAATGCATCACGCATCGTGAACTCTTGGATCTTCCGTGAAATTGGCCATTATGTGAACTTCACACATTTTATTCTTTGTCACATAGCTCATCTCGGTGATTGCTGGACATGTTGTAAACTTTGCATTTTAGTGATTGACACAAGGCTCACCTTGCTGATTGGTAGAGGAGGGAGGGTTTCCGATGCAGTTTTGAGAGTAGCAGTCTCGAGCGTTAGCAGACAATTGAGAACGCCAGAATGAGCAAATCAAAAACAGCCACAACCATTATGCAGCATATCAAGCGAAAGAATTTGGAAGTCAAATTCTGCATGTTGATGGTGGGATACTGTTTTGTACAAGCTGCAATGTTCCGTTGGATCACACACGTCAGGCAATGGTTCAGCACCACTTAGAGTCAGAAAGCCATTGCAGCAGAAAGTGAGCATCCGACACTGCACTGCTGGAAAATGAATGCATGAGAAAACCAGCAAAAATTTCACTTCAACTTTAGAAATCGACAGAGAGCTCAGAAAAACGTCAGTCTGTTACGATGGAGTTTGTGGAGGCTTTTGCAAGCGCCAACAGACCATTGAAAATCTTGATCATCCAAAACTGCATATGTTCATTCAACGTCACGTGCAAAATGGTGGTTGCTTGCCAAGTGCAAATAAACTATGACAGAGCTACCTACTGAATGTTTTTGCTACTGCACATTGTGAGGAGATAAAGTCTCCGATGAACGCGTGTGAGTCTGTTGCAATTATTTGTGATGAATCCACTGACGAGCAAGACAACAATATGCTGTATGTTTTATTTGATTTTATGTCTGATAAGGCTGAAGATGTACAGTCAGGAAAGCTAACAACAGTGCTCCCAAACTGTGTCTACCTAGAAGCTTTTAATTGCACCACCGTTTCCCAAACAATAACCTAAATTATTTCAAAATACGGTGCAGATTTCAACAGAGTGTCTGTTTTCATTATTGACAATGTGACTTTTCATGAGAAAATCTTCTAATCTCTGCTCCAAGGTGAAATGATTAATGCTGTCCATATTACATGTAATACATATAATTGGGGGTGGGGTGCATTTTTATGTTGGCAACGGATGTCTCAGCCACAGGCTAAAGAGCCGGGTAGAGCCCTGCGTCATCTCCTCTGGAGAAGACCCACTGGATTATGTGCCAATTAGGCACTTAAGTGGACAGTGGTGGGCCTTCTCCAGGATTAAGGACCCAAGCAACAGAAGACCCACCTGCTGAGTGCTGCCTGCCTGTCAGAGGTTGGCAGCTCTTTAACTGAGCAGCGCTACTGTGCAGGTGGTGGCTGCTGCCGGTAATGCACACACCTGAGATCGAGGATCATCGAGGGACTCAAGCTGCAGGTGAGTCATGGTGGGAAGGGTTTTGCGGGGGTGGGGGTCACAGGGGAGGGGTTGTAGGGGGTTCAGCAGCAAGGGTAGGGGTTTGCCCTCATTGGGCCCCACATTCTCAATGCCTGGTCCCTTGATCATGAACTAAGTGCCTTTTAATGAGGGACACCCCTTCTCCCCCCAGAGCTGGCAAGCAACCCGCACGCGTTGACTTGGCATGCTCCCCACATGCCGACAGGCTACCTGCCCCTGAGCTAATACTAGATGAGGCCCTTAATTGGGCATTAATTGCTTACTTAAGGGCTTCAACTGGTGGCAGGCGGGAAGGCCATCCACGGGCTTTCCCACCACGGACTTAATTGGAGTGGAGGCGGGAAGGTGACATGGTCACTGCCTGCCACCATTCCACCTGATGAAATGCTCTCCCACCTGCAAATTCACGATGGAGGAGAGCATAAAATCCCCCACATAAAATCCTCCCCGGCTCCCCACCAGTGATCTGTGAAAAAGTTGACAAACTGGCCGGCTACATTAAAAAGATCTTCAAATACTGCCCTATCCACAAGCGTCGATACAGGCAAAACATTGCGAATGCAGCTGCAATGGCTGAAATTGGGGAACCAAACATCATCCTTGCTCCAGAGCGAGTAATTACACGTTGGACTTATTGATTTTGGGCAGTACAGTATCATGTACATCACCTGAAATACTATTCAGATTTCATCTTGAAGCAGCTCACACTGACACCAAAATATAGGTTTTAACAGACATTGTAACCTTTCTACATGATGCTCAGCTTAATGAGGAGGTTCAGTTTGTGCCAAGGATGCTGCACAACTGATGGATTTAATCACTTCGTTTGAATCTCAATATATCACAATCCACAAAGCTTACAGTAAAGTAATGGATGTACTGTTCTGGGCTGAAGCACAATCAAATGCACAACACTCTGATGATACTGAATTAAATGCCTGTGCTCAGCAGATGTTTTCTTGCATGGCAAAGAAGCTCAAACATTCTTACTGCTAGAGAGAAGAGACAAGCGATGAAGGAAAAGCAGCTCACAGGTTTCAACAACCTTCTGTGGTGTTCCTGTAAGCTGTGCGTATCTTTGGCCCTGCACAAATGCACCTGTTGATGGTGGATTTAAACTTGTTTGATGCGATTCCTGGCTTTGACAAGAACTGAAGGCTGGAGATTCCTGCTTATAAAAGCATTGCAAAAGAAGCAGATTGTACTTTGACGGTGCTGCAATTTTGGAACTCTGTGGAAAGCAGCACCCCCCACTCTTGCAAGGCTGGCACAGCACTGTCTGACAATTGCAAAAACTCCGTGGACATGGAGCGAGATGTGTCTAAACATGGACAAGTTGTCACAGTGCAGTGATAGGGGATGAAGAAAGAGATAGTTGCAGGTTGCTCCATGCTCACATTCAACCACTGACTTCAGTGAGTAAAGAATGTGGCCTGTTTATAGTTAGCTTTTTACAATGATTTTTGAGTATACGTGAAATGCTATTTGAAACCAGAAACCACTCTTTTGTTTTTTTTTAATAGATCATTTTCATGGTTTGTTGTGACACCATGAAATTGTCAATTTAAATATGTGCAATTATGAAACTCACGATTCTTAAAATGCTGTGACCATGAAATTGATAAAATTTGACTGTGAATTACCCGTGGCCCCCCATAGTTCAACAATCTGTCTGTCTCAGCCTTGAATATATTCAATGACTCAGCCTCCACCGCTCTCTGGGGTAGAGAATTTCAAAGATTCACGACCTCTGAGAGAAGAAATTCCACCTCATCTCCATCTTAAATGGGCAACACCTTATTCTGAAACTATTGCCCCAGGTTCTAGATTCCCCCATCAATGTAAACATTCTCTCAATTGCCCTCAGAATTTTATGTATTTCAATGAGATCACCTCTTATTCTTCTAAACTCCACTGGATACAGGCCCAAACTGTTCAACATTTCCTTATAAGACAACATCTTCATCCCAGGAATCAACATGGTGAGCCTTCTCCGAACTGCCTCCAATGCAAGTATATCTCTCCTTAAATAAGGAGACAAAAACTGTATGGTGTACTCTAGGTGTGATCTCACCAATGCCCTGTAGAGTTGTAGCAATACTTCCCGACTTTTATATTATTATCGGGGGTAGGCGGAAATGTGGAGTAATCAGTTCAGCCATAAACTTATTGAATGACAGAGCAAGCCCAAGGGGTCGAGTGAACTACTCCTGCTCTTAATTTGTATGTTCGTATGTTACTTTAGCTACTCTCTTCCTTTTTATATAGAGACTTTTTATGTAGAAACTCTTACTGTCTGTTTTTATATTTCTTTCTGGTTTATTCTTATAATCTATTTTATCCTTTTTTCGTCATCCTTTGCTGGTTTCTAACCTTTTCCCAATCTTCTAGCTGACCACTAATCTTCGCAGAGTGTACACCTTTTCTTTCAATTTGATACCATCCTTAATGTCCATAATTAGCCTCAGATGGTTTTTCCTTCGCATAGAGTCCTTTTTTCACAATGAAATACATTTTTGTTGAGAATTTTGAAATATCTCTTTAAGTTTCAGCCACTGCTTATCTTTTAACATATTTTCCCAGTCCACTTTAGCCAGTTCTGTCTTATTGCCTTTATTAAAGTTTGAGGCCCAAGTTTCAAACCCAAGTTTCTCCAAACTCAAATTGAATGTGAAATTATATCATAGTATGATCACACCAACATAACTAAAAACAGATTATCTGATCATTATCACATTGCCATTTGTGGAAACTTGCTATGTGTCATTTGGCTGTCATGTTTCCTACATTACAACATTGTATGTGGCTACATTGAATGTAAAGTGCTTTGGAATTTCCTGCGGTCACAAAAGTCACTAAACCTAGCTTTTCCAAGTATTTTCCCATAAATCAGTGCCCTTTGTGACCAAGTGATTAAAGGAAACTGCCCAGTGAGACCTGCAAAACCAGCCTTGATTCCTAAACTGAATGAACTGATCTAATCCAGTGTGGCAGTATGGACAGTATAGTTCAACTCAGTGCTCTTGGACTAGAGAGGGAAAAAAATCAACCAGAGTATCACTCTACTGATCACTGTCGATTGATCCTCAGATCCTGTTGAGAATAAGCCCAGGCTCGTTTGTGATGCCTGCCATTATTCATCGTCTAGGTTCATATATGAGGAACGGCCACTTGGGTGTGATGTTGGAACCAAACTGTGTTAAAACCATAACTGTGTCATAAACTGTGGCCATGTCCTTAATTGTACTGTGTCATGAACAATATCGTGCCATAAACCATGCTATCTTAAACTGTGCTGTGTCCTGAATTGTACTGTGTTGTAAACCATACCCATGACATGAATCATACATGTCATGGATTGTACTGTGATGTGAATCGTACTGTGCTGTGAACCGTACCTGAGTTGTCAGCCGTACCTGCGCCATGAATCATACTGTGTAGAGAACCATACCCTTGCTGTGAATCGTACCCATGTCATGAATCATATTGTGTTATGAATCGGATCCATGTCATGACTCTTAATATGTTGTGAATTGTTGTATGTTGTGAACCATACTCATGCCATGAATTGCATCTGTGCCCTGAGTGTACTGTGTCATAAACTGTACTGTGTCATAAACTGTACTGTGTCATAAACTGTACTGTGTCATAAACTGTACTGTGTCATGAGCCATACCCATGTCGCGAATTGTACATGTGCTGTGAATCGTACTGTGGCATGAATCATACCCATGTTGTTAATCATATTGTGTCATGAATTGTACCCATGTTTTGGATCATACCCATGTTGTAAATCACACTGTTTAATGAGTCATACCCATGAACTCCAGGACAGGAGGGATGAAAGTATGAAAAAAAGCTTAAGATTTGCAAGGAGCTGAAGCAATGTCTTGGTTAGCAAAATATTTTCAAAACTCGCATATTGTGCAAATGCGGTCCAGTTACACAAGTTCTTGCATAAATTATTTTTTGACGTTTCAGGGGCCTGGTGCTTTTCAAAATGGAAACTGCAAAAAATTGTCAGTTTCTATAAAGCAGACTTTCCTGTTCAATTAATGTACAAAACAAGGCATAAACGAAGTTAAACAAAAGCAAAATACTGCAGATGCTGGAAACCTGAAATAAAACTGGAAATTGCTGTAAATACTCAGCAGGTCTGACAGAATCTGTGGAGAGAGAAACAGATTTACCGTTTCAGGTTGATGATGAAAGGTTCTGATGAAAAGTCATCGATCTGAAACATTAAATGATGCCGACCTGGATCTAATGCTCGAGCCTGTGAGGGAGAGGAGGGAGGTCCTCCTCCCAGAGGATGGCAGGAGGCAGCCATCTCGTTGTGCAGCAGGGGCACCTCTCTTTTCAGTGTCATCTCCATCCACCTCCTCTTCCTCCTCCTTGCTCACCTCCTGCCCCAAAGTGCTGTCCCCTTCCAGGGCCTCACTATCCTCAAGGTCCACACCTCTCTGGAGATCCATGTTATGGAGAGTAGAGCAGACCACCACAGTGACCATGACCCGTGCAAGTGCGTATGGAAGGGCGCTACCCGACCAGTCCAGGCACCACAATTGCATCTCCAGAAACCCGATGGTCTTCTCAATGTTTGTCCTGCTGAGCAGGTGGCATTGGTTGTATCTCCTTTGTACCTCTGTCTGGGGCTCCTGTAGAGGGCTCAGTGGCCATCTCTTGAAGGGATTTCCTTTTCCCCAAGGATCAGTCTATGCACTTTGGGGGTTGGAAGATCTGACGGAGCCTGGATGACAGAGAATGAAGGATTCATGGAGGCTGCCAGGTAGCTGAATGCACACATGGAGGAAGCTCTTGCTGTGGTCACAAACCAGTTGGACGTTGAGGAAGTGTAAACCCTTTCTATTGATGTATCACAATGGCCAGTCGCTGGGTGCCTTGATGGCCACATGGGTGCAATTGGTGATGCCCTGGACTTGGGGGAATCCAGTGATGGAGGTGAGACCCAATGCCCTCTGTGCCTGCGAGGTCATATTTGTTGTGAAATGAATCGGCCTGCCGCAGTGTTCCAGTGAAACTCAACACAAGCTTGAGGAACAGCACCTTATCTTCCAATTAGGCTCTCTACAGCCCTCTGGACTCAACATTGAGTTCAGACCATGACTGCCATTTTCATTGTTTTTCACCAAGTAGCAGGCTTAAACTTGTTTTTCATGTTTTTGCTTTCAGATAGAGCTGTTCATTATTCTCCATTAATACTCTCTCTATACAAATGCTTTGCCTTTTATTCCATGACATCTTCATCATTTAATCTCTCCTTTCCTCCACCCCATCACAGACATTCTATTTTGTTGTTCTTCCCTCACCTCCCCCCTTGCACAAAGTACTTTTTGAAGTGTAGTCAATTGTGATGCTTTCGGGACTTGAGTGAGTTTTAACCAAGTTTGGTAAAAGATGTGAGGCAGAGATTGAAACAGAGGCATCAGGCTGTTGAACATAATGAGTGTTCTTTATTCTGTTTTATTTTCACTTGCCCTTTAATAGCATGTGTGTTCTACAGCTGCCCCAAGTGTACAGAATGCACAATGCAATTGTAATTTCAAAGCACTACAACATTAGAGTCAATGTTGTAATGTAGGGAACATAGCAGCCAATTTGTACACAGCAAGCTCCCTCACACAGCAATGTGACAATAACCAAATATCTGTTTTAGTGATGTTGATAGTAGGATAAGTATTAGCCAGGACATACAAGAGCACAGCTGATGGGAGATGCAGATGTCTGCTTTGCTCAGCTACACTGCATATTAAAAAGTGTGTCAAATGTCCCAGGGGGTTAAATGAGCTGATGACTGCATTTACACCCGATTTGGTCTTTGCACTACGCAATAGAGCCCAATGCGACAAGTACATGACTAACGGCTACAAGGTGGTGCAAGAATACCACTCTTACTAACTGGGAAAAGTGAAAAAAAGGAAATGTAAAAATAAGATTCAATGAGTGTTCCGGGAAAAATTTCAACTCACTGTGTTTGTTGTTCATGATGCAGTCTCCTTTACAATGGAAAGACCAAACGTAGATTGTGTGATCACTTTGCCGAATACCACCATTGCGTCTGTAAATGTGACCCTGAGTTTCCATGCGTTTGCCACTAATTCACCTTCTCACTCCCACTCTGATCTGGGCCTTCTCCGCTGTTCCAGTGAAGATCAACAGAAGCTCAAGGAACAGCATCTCATCCTTTGATCTCACCTTCCGGCCTCAACATCAAGTTCAGCAACTTTTGATCATAACCACTGCTCTCATTTTCTCGGACAGTAGGTGCTGGTCATCGTTCCACTATCACTATTTACACCTCATCTGGGCCCATCTTTACTTGTCCCATTTTCACTCCTTTTTTCCTTGCATCATCATCCCCAGAGAAATCTGGAACTCACTCCCCAAAATGCTGTTGAGGCTGGGAGTCAATTAGAAATTTTAAAACTGATAGATTTTTGCTTGGCACGATTATTAACAGATATGGAACTGAATGAGTTAAGATACAGATCAGCTACAATTTAATGCAGATGCTCTGAAACTTTACTTATAGTGTCCCCCTTCCAAATTTACCAGCTGCCCACGTACCCATGCCAGTGTGCAGGTTTAATATCTTCACCCATAAAATGCCCCAGCATTGTACAAAATGTACAAATTATAATACTCATATACAACTTATACAATGCCTTAATGAAGAGGTTATCTGTTCAAACATAGATGCATAATGTTTGGAGTAATTTTTTTAATATCCTTTCAAGTGATATGGGCGTCACTGGCAAGGCCAGCATTGGTTGTCCATCCCAAATTGCCCTCGACACCTGAGTGGCTTGCTCGGCCATTTAAAAATCAACCACGTTGCTGTGAGTGTAGAATCACATGTAAGCCAGACCAGGTAAAGATGGCTGATTTTCTTCCCCAAAGGACATTACTGAACCAGGTGGGTTTTTAACAACCATAAATGAAAGTTTTATGGCAGCATAATGAGACTAGTTTTCAACTCCAGATTTATATTAATTGCTGCAGTGGTGGTAGATGAATCCATGCCCCCAGGGCATTAGCCTAGGCCTCAGCATTACAAATGCAGTGACATTGCCACTGCACCACCATCTTCCCCTCGGTGAAAGAGTCAAGTTATTTTCTACACATTAGCTCCGCTCTCCCCCTGAACCTCCTCTGCATGTCCACCAGTCTCTGCTCCTTTAAAAGTCTTCTCATAAACCCATCCTATTTGCCAGGTTCCTGCCATCCCTGACAAATTGCTTCCTCCATGGCTCACACTCTTTCCCTGCCAACTTCCATTTGTGAAATACCTTGGGGCCTTTTTCTTTAAGTTAAAGGTGGTACATATTTTTGTTTGAATTTGCTATTCAGATTATTGTATTATATCTGCACACAAATCAACTGAACTTTGTTTTTATCAAGTCGATACCCCTTTAAATGTTGGTGACATCATGCATACACTTATATAAAATGCAGGCTGAGAGGGTCACTGATGACCAAATGGGACCCTGGGACTCCTGGGCCATGCCGCATGCCCTTGGCTTTGGGAAAAACACAACAGGCAGAGCAAAAATCCAGCGGGAAGCTGGATAAAGGTCTTCTTCTTCTTCTTTGATCTCCTTGTCTCGAGAGACAATGGGTAAGCGCCTGGAGGTGGTCAGTGGTTTGTGAAGCAGCGCCTGGAGTGGCTATAAAGACCAATTCTAGAGTGACAGGCTCTTCCACACGTGCTGCAGATAAAATTGGTTGTCGGGGCTGTTACACAATTGGCTCTCCCCTTGCGCTTCTGTCTTTTTTCCTGTCAACTGCTCAGTCTCTTCGACTCACCACACTTTAGCCCCGCCTTTATGGCTTCCCTCCAGCTCTGGCGATCACTGGCAACTGACTCCCATGACTCGTGATCAATGTCACAGGACTTCATGTCGCATTTTCAGACGTCATTAAAGCGGAGACATGGATGGCCGGTGAGTCTGATACCAGTGATGAGCTCGCTGTACAATGTGTCCTTGGGGATCCTGCCATTTTCCATGCGGTTCATATGGCCAAGCCATCTCATGGATAAAGGTGAGTTGAAGATTAATAACACAAAGCACTTCTTCATATAAAGAAAGAAAGACTTGCATTTATATAGCACCTTGCATGACCACCAGACATCTCAAAGAACCTTACAACCAATGAAGTACTTTTGACGTATAGTCATTGCTGTAATATGGGAAACGCAACAGCCAATTTGCACACAGCAAGCTCCCAAAAACAACAATTCAATAATGACCAGATAAACAGTTTTTATAAAGGCAAAATACTGTGAATGCTGGAAATCTGAAATAAAAACAGAAATTGCTGGAAATACTCAGCAGCTCTGGCAGCAGCTGTGGAGAGAGCAACAGAGTTAATGTTTCAGGTCGCATATATCCCTGCTTCAGAACCAAAAGAAGGTAAAAATGTGATGGAATTTATGCTGTTGACAGTGGGGTCATGGGAGGAAGATCAACAGGGAAGGTCAGTGATAGGGTCGAGGGCGGGAGAGATTAAATGTTAAAGATGTCATGGAATAAAAGGCAAAGGGAGTTGTAATAGTTAATAGTGGTAACTGTTTTTGTGATGTTGATTGAGGGATAAATATTGGCCAGGACACCAAGGAGAACTCCCCCACTCTTCAAAATAGTGCAATGGGATTTTTTATATCCACCTGATAGGACAGGCAGATCCTTGGTTTAATGTCTTATCCAAAAGGCAGCTACTCTGACCATGCAGCACTCCCTCAGTACTGCACTGAGGTGTCAGCCTTGATTTTTCTGCTCAATTCTTCTATGGGATCCTAGTTCTATCACCTTCCTGACTTAGAGATAAGTGTGCTACTAATTGAGCCATGACTGACACTGAGCAAGTGGCTAATAGCTGAAGTGGCCTTTCACATAGAGTAACAAAGGGAAAAATACTGAGGACAGGGTCTATTTACATTTCAACTGCAGCACTGGTGCAAATTGGTTTGGCTTTGCATTGATAGTGCAGTGATATTCCTAATTGATCCAGAATCAAAGGTCAGAGCCTGGCATTAGAACAAAGTGGGCTGAGACGTCCAGGGAGAGGTCAGTTTGGGTCTTACCATCTGACCAATACCATACAGCCAAAAACTCTTCACAATGATAATAAGCTTGCATGCTAAATGTACCCTTTGATGTTGTAATAGGAGGTGTGGAGAACCACAGCATTCTATAGAATGATGGGCTGAATGGTCTCCTTCATTGATTCTTATTTTTGTGAACTCAGACTGTTCTGGAGACTAAAATTGCTTTTACCTCTTGCTTTTGCAAGTGATAAACCACAAGAAATAAAACAGAAGGTCTCTATCTCCCACTGGAGGGCTATAACCAGTTTTATTGAATCAAACACATTAATACAGCAGCCCATTGCTGTTTGTAGGAATGGCAAGAGTTTCTAACTGACTCCCTGCTAATAAACAGGGCTTAGTTATATCCTGCAGTGCAGGTGAAGTTTCATAACATTATGGTCTGATTCCAGTAAGAAAAGGCCTATAACTGTGGCTGCAACTGGGGAACAATGATATTTAATAAGATATAAGAAATGAAAAACAGATTGTGAAACAAGGCTTCTCACAATATTTGAATATAATTGCAACACTTTCCTTATGAATAACTTCATAATATGACCTTTTGCAATGGGATAAGGAGACCTGGATTCTTTTGATAATCGTTTGAGGATGTATACATTGAAGAGTTGAGAGAGGCCGAAATCCCAATGTGATAATTAGTAGCAATCATTGTTAAAAAAAAGCCAAATGAAATACTCCCACCTCCCACACAATGCCATCTAAACTCTAAGCTGTTGCCTCTGCCTTAGCCTATCTGCCACTGAAACCTTCATCCATGTCTTATTCACTTTCGGACGCAGGTATTCCAGTGCACTTCTAACTAGCTTCCCGTTCTCCACCCTTTGTAAGCTTCAGCTTATCATATCCTGTCTTGCTTATTCATTCCCTTTTCTTGCTGACCTACCTGGTTTCCTAGTCCCCCAAAACCTCAAGTTTAAAATTCTCATTCTCATCTTAAAACCTCATCAAAAACTTGCTCCTTTTTTCTGTAATCACCTTCCCAAAAGCCCCAACCCTCAAAATACACATTTCCCTGTCTCTGGCCTCTTGCCCATCCCCACCGCAGTTGTCCCACCATTGGCATCCAGCCGTCTGGGCTCCTCTCTCTGGAATTCCCACCCTAAACACTTCCGTCTCTCCATCTCCCTCTCCATTCTTTAACGTCTACCTTAAAACCCACTTCTGTTGCCCTTCCCTCCAATATGTCCTTACTTGTCTCGACACTCATTTTTATCTGATTACATGTCTGTGAAGCCATTTTTTAAATCTTCATGCTGCTATATAAATGCACTTGACATTGTTAAGGAGATAAAGATCTGAAAATAATAAAGTCAATATAACAATGATAATAATTGCTTTAAAATATTTGGCTGCCACATTTTCCTACATCATAACAGTGATTACGCTTTAGAGGTACTTAGTTGGTTGTAAAACTTTGAGGTCATGAAAGTCACCATATAAATGCAAGTTCTTTCTTGTTCTTTATTTTGTAGATCATTGTCCTACAACTGATCTAAGCATGGCAGGAAATGAGATTAGTAAGTAATTAAGTGATGCATTAGGTTAACCTACCCTCTGTTAACCTCTCAGAATCAAATTCAAATGCAGCTCAATCTGCTGGGATTAAAGTTTTCCCTTTCATTATGGGATTAACTATGCTGGGTCCTGATACCAGGGTCTAGTGCAGTCTGTGGATCCACAGCAAGGACTTACTGAATTCGCCAAAGTTCCGGTGCTTGGTCTTACTGGATCCAATGGGTATACCTTGGGCTTGTAGACAGTTGTGCAAGAATGACGTATTGGAAATTGGCATCACTCACGTGGGTGTCTTGCAAGGGTCCTTTGTGAAATTAGTTTAAGTTATTCTCCAGACCAGAACAATTGAGCAGTGAGATGAAACAAAGCTGGGTGGGGGTGTGAGCTGTGAGGAGGATGCAGAGAAGCTCAAGTGTGATTTGGACAGGTTGAGTGAGTGGGCTAATGCATGACAGATGCAGTATAATGTGAATAAATGTGAGGTTATCCACTTTGGTGGTAAAAACAGAAAGGCAGATTATTATCTGAATGGCGATAGATTGGGAAAGGGGGAGGTGCAGTGAGACCAGTTAAGAAGTCAAATGGTATGTTGGACGTCATAGCGAGAGGATTCGAGTACAGGAGCAAGGATGTCCTGCTGCAATTATACAAGGCCTTGGTGAGACCACATCTGGAGTATTGTGTGCAGTTTTGGTCTCCTTATCTGAGGAAGGATGTTCTTGCTATGGAGGGAGTGCAGCGAGGGTGAAGACTGATTCCTGGGATGGCAGGACTGATACATGAAGAGAGATTGGGTCAAATAGGCTTGTATTTTCTAGAGTTTAGAAGAATGAGATGGGATCTCATAGACACCTACAAAATTCTAACAGGACTGGACAGACTAGATGCAGGAAGGATGTTCCCAATGGCAGGGCAGTCCAGGACCAGGGGTCACAGTCTAAGAATAAGGGGTAAGCCATTTAGGACTGAGATGAGGATGGTTTTCTTCATGCAGAGAATGGTGAAGCTGTGGAATTCTCTACCACAGAATGCAGTTGAGGCCAAATCATTAAATATATTCAAGAAAAAGTTAGATATAGTTCTTAGGGCTAAAGGGATCAAGGGATACAGGGAGAAAGCGGGAACGGGGTACTGAGTTTGGATGATCAGCCATGATCGTATTGAATGACGGAGCAGGCTCGAAGGGTCGAATGGCCTACTCCTGCTCCTATTTTTCTATGTTTCTATGGTTCTATCATCTGTACCCGATCTATATAGGCATCGATCTGTCAGTGCCACTGCTAAATTCATGAAGTCTATATTTTTAGGTGCCCTGGTTAAGGCCAGCCCCACTCAAGGGTCTTCAACCAGCCTGTCAGTCAGCCATAGGAACATAAGAACATAGGAACATAGGAACAGGAGTAGGCCATTCAGCCCCTCGAGCCTGTCCCGTCATTCAATGAGATCGTGGCTGATCCGCGGCCTAACTCCATATACCTGCCTTTGGCCCATATCCCTTAATATCTTTGCTTAACAAAACTCTATCGATCTCTGATTTAAAATTAACAACTGTTCTAGCTTCAATTGCTGTTTGTGGGAGAGAGTTCCAAACCTCTACCACCCTTTGCGTGAAGAAATGCTTCCTAACATCTCTCCTGAACGGTCTGGCCCTAATTTTTAGACTATGCCCCCTAGTTTTAGAATCTCCAACCAGTGGAAATAGTTTATCTTTATCTAGCCTGTCTTTTCCTGTTGATATCTTGAAGACTTTGATCAGATCACCCCTTAACCTTCTAAATTCTAGCGAAAACAGGCCTAATTTGTGTAATCTCTCCTCGTAACTTAACCCCTGTAGTCCAGGTATCATTCTTGTAAACTTACGTTGCACTCCCTCCAAGGCCAATATATCCTTCCTAAGGTGTGGTGCCCAGAACTGCTCACAGTACTCCAAGTGGGGTCTAACCAGGATTATGTACAGCTGCAGCATAACCTCTGTGTCTTTATACTCCAATCCTCCAGATATAAAGGCTAGCATTCCATTAGCCTTTTTGATTATTTTCTGCACTTGTTCGTGGCATTTTAAAGATCTATGCACCTGAACCCCCAAGTCTCTTTGGACATCCACTGTACTTAACCTCTTCCCATTTAGAAAGTACCCTGCTCTATCCTTTTTTGGTCCAAAATGGATGACATCACACTTGCCCGCATTGAAATCCATCTGCCACAATTTTGCCCACTCACCGAGTCTGTCAATATCTCCTTGCAATTTTATGCTATCATCTAGACTGTCTACAATGATGCTTAACTTTGTATCATCAGCAAATTTGGATATATGACTTACTATGCCATCATCCAAGCTGTTAATGAAAAATGTGAATAGTTGAGGCCCCAACACAGATCCCTGTGGGACACCACTAGTCACATCCTGCCAATCAGAGTACTTACCATCAAAGATAGGCAGTGACATTTTCTTTCTAAATTAAACAAGAAGTTCCCATAGTGTGAGAGGAGCTTGAATGCTGCCCTGACTTTGCAAGACTCATGATTGTCTCCTGCCCCCTAGCCCAGCCCACAACCAGCCCTACCCTGCTCCGCACGCAGCATGAAGTTGAAGCCTTTGCTCTGGAGAGATGCCTGTGAGGGTACGGCCACAGTGTACGCTGATGGGGCTTGAGGACCAATTTCTGTCAGTCCTTCGGGCTCTTGCTTCGGGAATGTGCTGGTCACACAGCACCCAGTTGAATGTGTTCGGACTAATTTCAACCGCAATAGCCTAGAATTGAGTTACTGATATTAGAGGATGAACATTTGTTTTAAAACAGCAGCCAACGGAATATTGTACAAGCATGTTAATAATTCATCTGGTGAAGAACACTAGCAGCAAATTCCAAGATAATAATTTACTAGAAGCAAATTTATTCAAATATGCTGTAAAACGATAGTGTCACGCAAACGCCTCACCTGCCAAAACTGAGGCACACATTATTTCGCCACATGAACAAAAACTTAATATTGCAAGGCCTGCCTGGAAGGACCTTTGCATACTACCAGACGATGTTGAAACATTGGGGACCCAATAGCTGCTTCTCCAATACACAGAAGTGGTCAAACCACTTTTAGTCACATGACTAGCTGGCTGGCATTTCTGAATTTGAACTTCCAACAAAGGATTTGAACTCAGAACGCAATGTGCTTGTGGACTGAGAACTTCTCCTCTTCCGTTTGCCTGCCTTAATTTTTTCCCATGGAACTGAATCTTGTGAAAAAATGTGAAACTCAACTAGAGAAAAGTTTCCTATGTGAACAAGGTTTTAAGAAGATGACTGGGCCCCAACGAAACACAAGACCATATCTCCAATCAAGGACTACAGCAAGCTTGAGAAACAGTAACAAGATATTGCCTCAAACTGTTCTATGTATCTTTTCTTCTGCTGTTTTCTGTCCCTATCTGCATGCTTATATTGCGTGTGCATGCTAGCGTGGGCGTATCATATATCCGTAGGCGTGAACTGTATTAAAGTTTAAGTTTAAGGTTTAATAAATTTCATCTTTCTTCTTTAAACCAAAGAAAGCCTGTTTGTGCTCATTTCTTTGCCTTATAATTGGAAAATGGTGAACAAGGATTCACAAAAAGGAGCTCAAAATACAATGTGTTAAAAATTAAACCCTGCTACAATAAGACCAAGTAAAGACAGCACAAGACCCCTCGACTCCTTTCGCATCTGGTCGTAACACTAGGGATACACCAGGTGGGGTTCTTGAGCTTTTTGCCATCCGGTCGTCTGGGGTACAATACCAGCAGTGGAGGGTAAATGACCTTAAGTGCCAGTTAATTGGCCACTTAAGGGCCTTGATTGGCCGAGAGCAAGTGGGCCATTTCTCACAGCCGCCCACCCATGTAAGATTGCAGCGGGGGTGAGAGGGAGTCAGGAACAGCCCCTCGCCTCCCACTCAATTTTACACCACCTCCACCCCATGCCACCAGCTGGTTTGTTTGGGGGCCGTAAAATTCCAGCTTTAGTGTAACTGTGTCTCATTTTAGTAGTTATACTTCTTGATTTGGGTGTTGGCATTACCTACATAAGATCAACTATATTATGTTATATATTCACATTCCCTATGTTATGAAAGAACTTCAATTTTTTGTATTTTTGAGGACTTATATTTCAATTGTGAAGCTTTTTATAAATGCTGTACTTTGTGTTTTTTTTAAAAAAGAGGTTATTGGAAGGTCCTTTGGACTTGGTTTGTAAACAACCCTTACTAGAAGTCAGCTGTCTTCAGATAAGTATCCAGCAAGGACTTTTTGAACAGGGAAAGATGTTTACAGAGAAGTGACAGGTCAAGATTTATGGGGGTCAGGCGGCTTGACTCTTGAGATATTGTTTTGCTTTCACTTTGATCAGTGGGTGTATGGACAATGTTTTGAAAGGAGTTTAAAATTAACCTGAAGGACAAAACCCTAGCTCAGCCTATTTCAGCTCTTTGAAAATCCTGCCAGCTTTTCCATCTCTTTGATAAGCTCTTCGAAGTGAGGGAAAGCAATAGAGAGATTGATGCTACATTCTTCCTGAAAGGTCTGCCAACCTGATCTTCAACGTCACCTGAAAAGAACTGTTCTAGGAAGATCCCAGTGACAGCTGTCTATACATATTTGGGACACCAGAATAAAGGGACAACTCACATTTTTCCATAACTTCTCTTTTTTCTTCAAGAATTAGGAAGTACGTGGCCAAAATATTCTTTTTTGTCTTTTTGTTGTAACAGAGCTCGAAAGAGAAAATCTCTTTATTTTTCAGTTAACCAGTGTCTATGTATGCATATGTATGTGTTTGGGGGCTAATGTAAAAAGGGAACTTTCAAAATTCAATCTGTGTGTTAATGCTTTGCTTCGTTACTGGTTAATTTATAATAAACTGATAATTTTGAAGTTTATTAAAGAAACCTTGTTGGTGTGTTTTATTCAAGGATAAAAAGTAGCGTGTATGATTGGCCATATCGGTATCTGGATAAACATTTAAATATATATTGTGACCTTTGGAGAAGTGGAACTAGAAAAGAAAATGCACTCCTCCCACCTCGGTCGTAACACCGAGCAGTGTAGTAGGCAGATATTAGCTATGCTCCCTTGTGGTCTGGAGAGGTTTCACACTGCTCTATCATGAGAGTTGCAGCTCCTTTCGTCGGCTCCCATGCTGATCATCCACTAGCATGGGGGAGTCTGCTAGATATCTGGGTTTGATTGGTTCTGAGGATAGGGGTTTCCCACTTGCTACATATCAGAACAAAAAGCTGAAAAAGGAAAGCCTCTTTTCAACAACCTATTACCCCCCTCTCCCCCACCTCTCCTGCCATTGGCCAATGGGGATGGTGAAACTTCAAAGTCTTTCAGTGGTGGGAGGGGGAGCTCTGTGTCTCTCCCACCATTGGAATTTCATCTTGTCATGATATTTCAGTGCTCCGGAACATTTGTTTGGTATTGGGTGGTACAGGGGAAGACATTTCCAGTTGCACCCTGACCCTCACCTTCACCAGTCTGACATTCACGCTTCTGCCATGTTCAAAACCAATAGGAATGAAAGTGAAATAAAACAAGCTGGCATAAAAATTAAACTGGAAACAAAACCATATAGCTAATCTGGACACTACCAGCTTCTCGAACCATGGGCACACTTGGCAGAGCCTATTCTGTATTTGATAGATTTTTTCATCCATGATATGACCAAATCAAATCTTTTTGGGTATTCTGAATAACTGAAGATGGAGATTAAGGCTGCAGATTTATCACAAGTCAATATTGCAGTGTGAATGAATGCAAATTTTACTTTTTATGAATTTCATTGAGACTTGCACCATTTTCATGTTATTAATTATCCAATCAATCTTCTGTGTACCGCTAAGAGATGTGAACAGTGTATATTCATTTAACTCGGACCTGTGAGAACCAGAGGACACGATTATAATTAACATAAGCTTCAAGCGTAAATAGAAGTATTCCCCTCTCCTTCTTAATATAGAAAATTAATTATGATTCAAAGGTTAGATTTTCACCTTGCCCCTGGGTGTAAAATACTCAGGGTTGTAGATCTTTGGAATTCTCTACCCGAGAGGGATGTGGACAATCAGTCATTGAATATATTGAAGACAGAGATTGATAGACTTCTAGATAGTAAAGATATCAAGGGATATGGGGATAGCGTGGGAAAATGGCGTTGAGGTAAAAGATCAGTCATGATCTAGTTGAATGGCAGAGCAGGCTCGAGGGGCTGAGTGACCTATTCCTGCTCCTATTTCCTATGTTCCTATGTTCAGTGGAAAGCAAAACCAGACAGTGTGTGTAACTTAGTGGATCATCTGTTTTATGCCTGGGTAGCAAGTTGAAAATCTACCCCGATGTGTCAAATGAAATCTCCAATAAATACTGCTTCAAGATTTGTTTAGGAGCAGGATTGAAGCAATAAAGTTTAAGCTCAGATACTGTTACACAATGCTATAGGAAATTGTTGACCTGCACTGCTGAGATTTTGGAAATACCTGGGTTAAAATCATGCTGTGCAATAGCAGAAAGAACACTGTCACTTCTTTTTCTGCTATTTTAGCATTTTTTATTGGCTAATGTATCATAGTTCAACTTGAACTATCAAGAAAAACAATTGGTGTGGGATGAATAATATGACCATTTGAGTTAAAAGCAGAAGTAGGCCATTCTGCCCATCGAATCTGCTCCACCATTCAATAAGATCATGGCTGATCTGATTCTGTTTCGAATTCCACACTCCCATCTACCCCCAATAATCTTTGATTCCGTTGCCGAACATGAATCTATCTACCACCGCGTTAAAAATATTCAATGACCCCACCTCCACCATCTTTTGAGGCAGAGAATTCCAAAGTCGCACAACCCTCTGAGAGAAAAAATTTCTCCTCGTCTCTGTCACCCACAAGAGGAAACATCCTTTCTACATCCACCTTGTCAAGACCGTTCAGGATCTTATATACTTCAATCAAGTCTCCCCTCACCCTTCTAATCTCCAGTGAAAACAAGCCCAGTCTGTCCAACCTTTCCTCATAAGAGCATAAGAAATCCCAGAGCAAACACAAAGTCAATCAGCCTATTACCCTGACTCCAATCTGACTCCACGCTTGATTATTCAAACATGGACCCTTCTCCCACACCATCTTTTGTTCCCTTGTTTCAGGAGAACTTAGTTCCTTGCTTTACTATTCTGGAAAAGATAGTAAGCAGTGCCCTTAATATTGCTCAATTGCACCCGGTTCCTCAAAAGATGATGATTCAGTTCTGTTTTAAAAAGTGCCAATTGATCCCAATTCAATCACCTTCTCTGAATATCTCTTCCACATGCCCACTATCCTTTGGAGGTACTGAAAAGTGTTTTCCTATTCTCTATCCTTGCTTGAGACTATGTAGAATGATACAGATTGGGTCGAGTTCACTACAGAATGGATGGTTCATGAATGGATTGGGTGCATCAAATGGCCTTTTCTGCCTCCTAAAATTCCTCTGAATATATCAACTCCAAATGAAGGACAAAGAATAGCAAAACTAATCATTTTCCCACACAATTAATATACCAAGCCTCCAAACAGCAAATTATCATTTATTTGAATTCAACATCACAATAGTTTTTCAGACCTTATTTATGTACAGATGACTGAGTTAGAAAAGTAATAGATTGTACTCTGTATCTAAAATATTCCCAAATCAAAATCTTCAAATTATAAAAATATTCCTATTTTACATTTTTGTTTACATTGAAGTTACCATGCTACTGGACAGGGCGCAATCAAAAAACGAGTTACAAAGATGATACCAGAAATGCATGAGTATTGCTATCAGGAGAAGGCTAAGGGGTGAGCTAATTGAGGTCTTTAAAATTAGGAAAGGTTTTAGTAGAGTAGTCACAGAGAGAATGTTTCCACTTGTGGGAAAGAGCAAGACCAGAGGACATCAATATAAGACAGTCACCAAGAAATCAAATAGGGAATTCAGAAGAAACTTCTTTACCCAGAGAGTGATCAGAATTGGAACTTGCTACCACAGGGATCAACTGAGATGAACAGTATAGGTACGAGATTGGCATATGTGGGAGAAGGGAATAGTGGGTTATGCTGATAAAGTTAGATGAGGAATGAGGTTCGAGTGGAGCATAAATGCTGACATAGACTGATTGGACCAGATGGCCTATTTCTGTGTATTATATCCTGAGCAATCATAGATAGCTTTGGAGGGCAAGGGAATCTGGAGGCTAAAACCAGCACAGAACGGCTTCCACCTGTACAAAGATTTCTAGGATTCCACAATACAACCTGCCACCACATAACACAAAATGATTTCACATCACTGTGTTGCATCATCGCAATGAATATCATGTCTAACTGTTGCTACTCTTTTGTAATCTGAGTTAGTTTGATTGTCATACTATGATATATAATATAAAAAAAGTTGTGCATGACATATATTTTTGAATACAAATCACAAGTGAATGGCATGCAGTGCACTTCCTTCAAAAATGTTTGTGTTTACACTGTTCAAAATATTTGCCTGTTTTTCACTTTTGATGCTGTGTGCTTGCAAAACTCATTTTTAAATTCCAGTATTTTCCGTGTCTTTCTTGAAGGTAGTAATTGCTTGAAGGGAGGTGGTCCTACAGGCCACTATTCACATTGATGACTATTCATCTGCAGGATGCTTTGAAGGGGAGAAAATTGCAGGGCTATGGGAAAAGATCAGGGGAGTGAGACTGATTGGACAGCTCTGTGAAATCGCTGGCACAGGTGGGATCGTCCAAATAGCCTCCTTCTGCCTGGTAAGATTCTATGATTTTGCAGTTCATCTGTGTAGAAACCTGGGTGCGACTCATCACTGTTATCAACTTCAGTTTTCGAGAAAGCCTCCAATGATGGACAATTGTGGCCTTGGAAGAAAGGCTAATGTGACCAAATAGCAAAAGTCTGTTTACTGTTTAATACAATTGACACACTTGGCCACTGGGTGGTTAGGAGTCTTCATGTAGATCTACAACTTGCTGTGTATAAAACTGGCACTGCCATTAGATTGGTCAATAATTATAGAATCTGTTTGATTTTCATTTCCATTGAAATAACAACTTGCATTTACATAGCATCTTTAATGTAGTAAAAAGTCAGAAGGAGCATTATCAAACAAACTTAGAAACTGAGCAACGTAAAGAGATATTAGGACAGGGAGTCGAAAGCTTGGCCAAAGAAATAGGAGCATCTCAAAGGAGAAAACTGAGGTAAAGAGGCAGACAGGTTTAGGGAGAGAATTCCAGAGCTTTGGGCCCAGGCAACTGAAGGCAAGGCCGCCAATGGTAGAGCGATGAAAATTGGGGATGCACAATGGGTAGAATTTGGGGAACGCAGAGACAGAGTTATAGAGTTGTACAGCACAGAAACAGGCCCTTTGGCCCATCATGTCATCACCGGCCATCAAGCACACAACCCAAGATCTCAGAGGGTTATAGCGCTGGAGAAGTCACAGATACTGGGAGCAAGGCCTTGGAGAGATTTCAATACAAGGATGAGAATTTTTATGTCGAGGTGTTGCTGAAGTAAAAGTGGAGGGCACCTATAATGGGTAGTCGATCAGTATCTGTAGTTTTATGCATGAGCAGCAAAATTAGAAAATCTACTTTATTTGGCTACAGAAGGGGGAAACTCCAGGAATTGTTTTAAGCCATGCCAGAAACTACTTAAAAGCATACTTACATACTTCAGCTAAATTTAGCTCGATAATCTCATTGGGAAATTCCCTTGTTATATTAAATATCGTTTCAGTCTACTGGATTGCAATTAATAAAAAGGTTGTGTCTTCCATATGGGAACCAGATTACATTGCAGGTAAATTATGTGCTTGATGTTTGAAAACAAGGGACAATAGCATGAGGACCAATGCTCTGGAGGTGGTGGGTGGGGATGGTTTATTATTCATTCTTGGTATATGGATGTTGCTGGCAAGGCCAGCATTTATTACCCATCCCTCATGCCCTTGAGAAAGTGGTGGTGGACCACCATCTTGAACTGCTGCAGCCACGTGGTGAGGGCGCTTTCATGGTGCTCTGAGGTAGGTAGTTCCACAATTTTGACCCAGTGACCATGAAGAATCAACCAATCAATGTCCAATGTCAAGATGTTTTGTGACTTGGGGGCATCTAGGAGGTGATGGTGTTCCCATGCACCTGCTGCCCTTGTTGTTCTAGGTGGTGTACGTCACGAACTTGGGAAGTGCTGATGAAGAAGTCTTGGCGAGTTTTTGCAGTGCATCCTGCAGATAGTACACACTGCACCTGCAATGTACCAGTGGAGGAGGGATGGCCCCAAGTGAAGTTTTTTTTCAACAAAAAAGCTGATAAGCAAGATCAGCACATTATAATATCGTAAAGAGCATCTGAGGGTGGGCGGAGTGGGTATCTCGTTTTAGGGATGGGGGTCCCAGCAAGCAAGGAACATGGCAATATAAGAAAGACCCCAAAAAAGTTGATAAAGACGTAAGTCAAATAGGACTGGAGAAAATTCTGCAGGCTGTCTTTGTAATGGGTTGTGAGCAACTGGACTGTGATTCAGATGGTCCATGAATGGTATGGGAAACAAGCTAACTGCACAGTACCATTGCTTGAAGTGCTTTATCACTCAACATTCATAATTAATGTGCAGACATTCCAGGGCTGTTAGGCATGGGTAAAGGGTCTTTTCCAGTGCAAACGGGAGGCCCAAGACCCAGACCAAAATTGGTCATCAGGCCTCATTAATATTTTTGTGCCTGTCATTCCTGCGCAGACAGCTTGCATGCTGAGGATGACAATTTTTATGATGCTTGCCTCACTGTCTAATTGACTTTTCAATGGTTACTTATCTTAAATTAACCATGCCTGAATGTTGCTGTGGTTTTCTCACCACTCCATTTCAACGACAATTTGCATTGGTATTTCAGAGTGTGTTTCCTCTCTTTCCTCACTTCCCCTCGTTCAGCTCCTTTTTAAATATTGTTCATCTATAAGATCTTTCAATTTTGAGGAAGAATTTATAAGCTATTTGCATGACACCTGACCAAGGGTATCCTGTTCTTGTTCGACATGTGATCTATCCTAGAGAAGGAAGAATGTCAGAATGCTCGTGGTGAAAATCCAGAGCATTACAAGAATACTTTAACTGCACAGACTATAGAAGAAGAGAAACACAATGGATGCTATTATCATATTGAAACTTACTTTTCACAAAGGTTGAAATTTACAATAATGTTTATAAGTGAACTATTGTGTGAAGGGTTAGGAAGATCGAAATTACTAGATGAAATTTGCCTTCTACTATCCTGGTGGTCACATGGTAGAATAATAATGGAGTTGTTAACTAATCACAGCAATTAATCTCTATCACCAGATCCAAACATGAGGTGAGGAAAGCCACTAGTCATGGAGAACTTTGGAAAGCATGGGTTTTAGTTACAAAATGATTTCCTCTGAGCCTGTATTTAACCCAGTGGGCTTGGTGGTACTATCTTCTTTCTGATAGGTGGTCTCAGAATTTCTTAAGAAGATGGTTTTCAGCTTGTTGAAAAATTGCTCTCTGAACCTGTCCCCCAACATGAAGTAGAAAATGGGGTTTGTAATCGAGTTGAGGAAAGCAATGGGCCGACTGATAGCGTAAAGAGCCTTTACAGTTAATTTGGCACATTCTGACATGCTGTTGTTCTCCATTCTGGAAGCAATGCGGACATTACGCATGATATGATAAGGGGTGAAGAACATCAAGAAAATGACGATGGCCAATATGATCAATGTAAGGGGCTTTTCCACCTGAATCTTGGTGCGCTGTTGCTGTATTTTCTTCAGGCCACGTGCAGTTTGGATGTAGAAGAAAAGCATGATGCAGAGTGGTAGGAGAAATCCAAAAACTGTGAGATACATGCTGTAAATCAGATTGTCAGAGGCATTTCCTGAGCTGGCATAATCTAAACACAGTAGGAGGGACTTATTGCTTGTGGTATTGATATGATCAGCCTCGATGAAAATGAATATGGGCACTAACTCCAGTGTTACAAATATCCAAATACCAACACAGATGACAATGGCGTTCCACTTCTTCTGAAAAAAGTGAAGTTTCAGCGGGCTCATCACCAGTAGGTACCGATCGAAACTGATGCAACTGAGAAATAAGATGTTCGTATACAAGTTAGTGTGAAGGATGTATCTATTTAATACACATGTTACCTGGCCAAATGTCCACTTGTTGCCTTTGCCGTAGTAGACTACGAGCATGGGAATGGTGCAAATGAGTATCAGGTCTGTGATGGAAAGATTGAAAAGGTAGATGTTGCTACACTTCCATTCCTTCAGACAGAATATATAGCCCCATATCACACTAAGGTTGCCTACAAGTCCTAATATAAACTCCATCCCATACATGGTTGGAAGGTAGTACTTCTCCAGTTGAGGATTGATGTTCAAACATGTGTCATTCATTTCCTAGAAAAAAAAAGACATAACACAGCATGGGCATCGCAAAATGGCTTATGATATATGACATGAACATCTTATAGTTTTAGAGAAATAATGTTGATATTCCAAACTGAAATATGTGATACTGTTCTTATCATTTCAGTTTTTATATGTACAATAGTTTCACTGTATCAGGAGATAACTGGTTCGTTATTACTCAATTGACAAATTCATACAGTAGAGGACAATCAAGATCAGTTACATTCAACTGATGGTTCAATCAACTTGGAGCCAAAGAACAATATAAGTTTACGACACAGGAAAAGGCCATTTGGCCCATTAAGGCTGTGCCAGCTTTCTGATGCAGCAATCTAAAAACTAACCTCTCTGCCCTGCTCTCTCCCCATAACCTTCATTCTTCTTCTATCTCAAATGCATACTCTCTTTACCTTGATCCCTGCCTCAACAATTCCCCATGACAAGGCATTCCATGCCCCAGCAATCCTCTGAGAAAGGAAAGCTCTCCTAACCTTACTCAAGATAAGGACTTGTGGTATTGGTGGGGTGGGGGGGGACACATATTAGCATGGATTGAGGATTGGTTGACAAAAAGAAAACAATGTGTAGAAATGGATGGGTCATTTTTGGATTGACAGGTTGTAAATAGTGGGTTGCCACCAAGATTAGCTCTTGGGGATCAGCTATTTACAATGTATATCAATGACTTAGATGAGAGGACTGAACACAACATAAAAACACAAGAAATAGGTGTAGGAATACATCATATGGCCCATCGAGTCTGCTCCGCCATTCAATACAATCATGGCTGATCTTAGGCCTCAACGCCACCTTCCCGCCCGCTCGTCATATCCCTTGTTTCCCTGAGAGACCAAAAATCTGTCTATCCCAGCCTTAAATGTATTCAATAATGGAGCAGCCACCACCCTCTGGGGTAGAGAATTCCAAAGATTCGCAACTCTTTGAGTGAAGTCATTTCTCCTCATCTCAGTCCTAAGTGATCGGTTCCTTATCCTGAGACTGTGCTCCCATGTTTTAGATTCCTGTACTAGCAGAGACAATCTCTCAGCATCTACCCTATCCAGCCCCTTCAGAATCTTATCTGTTTCAATGAGGTTGCCTCTCATTCTTCTAACCTGCAGAGAATTTACTCAGTCTCTCATCATAGGACAACCCCCTCATCCCAGGGACCAATTTAGTGAACCTTCACTGTACCATCTCCAATGCAAGTATATCCCTTCATAAATGAGGAGACCAAAACTGCACATGGTATTCCAGATATGGTCTCACCAGAACCTTGTACAACTGAGTGTAATGTATCCAGGTTTGTTGATGATACAAAGCGAGAATGGTGATAGATTGGGAAAGGGGAAGGTGCAACGAGACCTGGGTGTCCTTGTACACCAATTGCTGAAAGTAAGCATTCAGGTGCAGCCAAGTAGTTAGGAAGGCGAATGGTTTGTTGGCCTACATTGCAAGAGGATTTGAGTACAGGAGCAAGGATGTCTTACTGCAGTTATACAGGGCCTTGGTGAGACCACATCTGGAGTATTGCATGCAGTTTTGGTCGCCTTATCTGAGGAAGGATGTTCTTGCCATAGAGGGAGTGCAAAGAAGATTTACTAGGCCGATTGCTGGGGTGGCAGGATTGACGTATGAGCAGAGATTGGGTCGACTGGGCCTATATTCACTAGAGTTTAGAAGAATGAGAGGGGATCTCATAGGAACCTATAAAATTCTAACGGGACAAGACAGGCGAAATGCAGGGAAGATGTTCCCGATGGCTGGGGAGTCCAGAACCAGCGGTCACAGTCTCAGGATATGGGGTATGCCATTTAGAACCGAGATGAGGACTAAGCTTTTCACTCAGAGGGTGGTGAACCCATGGAATTCTCTACTGCAGAAGGCAGTGGAGGCCAAGTCATTAAATGTATTCAAGAAGGAGATAGATATATTTCTTAATGCCAAAGGGATTAAGGGATATTGGGAGAAAGCGGGAACAGGGTACTGAATTAGATGATCAGCCATGATCTCTTTTGAATGGTGGAGCAGGCCCGAAGGGTCAAGTGACCTACTCCTGCTCCTATTTTCTCTGCTTCTATTTTTCTGGATGGGAAAGGAGAGGGATAAAGACATGCCGGGGGAAATTTATAACCACAAGCGAGGTGGATGGTGCGGGTGTTGGTGTGTGATGGAGGGGTGCGGGGGTGTTAAAGATAGAAAAATTGCTGGGATGTCGGAAACCTGGGGCTGGATTTTCAATCAGGGTTTGGGAACTGGAAATGGGAGCTGGTGCCAAGTCCTGACACCGCACAGCGTGCTTCAGACACGACCACAGGGATTTTCAAATCCTCAGCCAATTAAAGGCCAGGGAATGGGCTTGGCATCCAATCAGGGAAGGTGGGCAGATTCCCGATACTGAAGGGCCAATGGGAGGCCCTCTAGTACCCAGTGATTAGCAAGCCCACTGAAGATGGAGGGAGGGAGAGAAGGCTGGCTACCTGGCCATGATCCTGAAGTGGGTGACCCATCCAGGGGATGGCCAACAGCCAGAGCTGTGGACCAGTGGCCATTATGGGTCGGGAGGGGGGGTTCAAAGTCGACGTGGACTGTCCGCATTGCTGGTTGGAAACTTCAGCCCCTGACATGAACCTGCTGACTTCCGGATTTAATTGGTGCACGTTTCATGTCACGCAGGGACAGGAAAACAATTCGAAAGTAAATGGTATGTTAGCCTTTATTTGAATTGGGTTATAGTATAGGAGTAAGGAACCCTTGCTTCAATTATATAGGCCATGGCGAGACCACACTGCAGTAAACTTTTAGTATCCATATCTAAGGAAAGAGATTCTTGCCTGAAAGGGGGTGCAACAAAGGTTCACTAGATTGATTCCTGGGATGAGAGGGTTGTCCCATGAGGAGAGAGTGAGTCGAATGGGCCCATTCTCTCGAATGTTCAGAAGAATGAACACTGACAGGCTGTTTTCGCTGGCTGAGTCTAGAACTCAGGTCACAGTCTCAGGATAAGAGGTCGGCCGTTTAGGTCTCTACCACAGGGGGCTGTGGCTGCTCACTTGTTGAGTATATTGGGAGGAGGATGGGGGAGGAGGGGGGTGTGGGGGTGGCTGTACAGATACACCTGAATGATGACTGGACTAAAAAGGTTAAATTATGAGGTCAGGTTGCATCGACAGGCCTTGTATTCCCTTGAGTATAGAAGATTAAAGGGTGATCAAATTGAGGAGTTTAAGAAGATTAAAGGATTTGAAAGGGTAGATAGAGAAAAACTATTTTCTCTGGTGGGAGAGTCCAGAAGCTGGGGGCATAATCTCAAAATTAGAGCAAGGTCAATCAAGGGTGATATCAGGTGGCACGTCTTCACACAAAGTGTACTGTAAATTTATAATTCTTTCTCCCAAAAAGCTGTTGAGGTTGGAGGTCAACCGAAAATTTCAAAACTGAGCTTGATAGATCTCTGTTAGGTAAGGATATTAAAGCTTACAAAACCAAGTTGGATAGATGGAGTGAAGATACAGATCAATCATGATCTTCTTGAATGACAGAACAGGCTCAAGGGAATGAACAGGTTCCTCCTGTTCCCATGTTCCTCGTAACCTTGATCTGAAACTGCCGCTTTGTTGAGCTTTTATCCTCATTTTCCATGAAGGCACTTCAATGATCACTTTTCATATTTTCTTCACCCCTCCCCCTGTTCCCCCTGCCCCCGCTGTTTTCTCCCTGACTCTCAGGAAAGGTGTGAAACAGCTACGGTTCCTCTGTCACTGCCTTTCACTTCAAGTGGCCATTGTTCGTGCATCAACCTCGGCTGTGAGTGTTGGCACAGCCTTCAACTGAGGTGAAAGTTGAAAGTGAGACATCGCACATAAGTCAGAAGCAAAATACTGCAGATGCTATAAAGCTGAAGCAAAAGCAGACAATGCTGAAAATACTCAGCAGGTCAGTTCTGATGAAAGGTCGCAGACCTGAAACGTTAACTCTGTTTTGCTCTCCACAGATGCTGCCTGACCTGCTGAATATTTCCAGCATTTTCTGTTTTTGCATCTAAGTCAGATCCTGGTCCTCCCCTGACATCCAGACATAAACCCTTTCCCACAGGAACTCTTGATAATAATCAGAATTCTTGATTTCCCAGAAATGCTGACATGATTCATCGTAAATTAGGCAAAACTAATTTGCATTTATACAGTGCCTTTCACAACCTTACGATGTCTCAAAGCACTTCCTGGCCAATGATATCCTTTTATGAAGTGCAGTCACTGTTTTCATGCAGTGAAATGTGGCAATCAAGGTCCCACAAGCAGTAATGTGATAATTGACAAGATAATCTATTTTAGTGATGTTGGTTGAGAGCTCCCCTGCTTTTACATGCACCTGAGTGGGCAAGAAGTGCCTCAAAAAGTTGTAGCTACAGTAATGAGGAGGGACTTGGAATACTGACACTATTCCAATGGTGCAGGGAAGACTTTAAGGCAGTGATGGTGAAAACAGATGGATGAGATCGAACAGGCTGAATGGATTTACCTGTCCATATTTATCTTGTTATATTAAACATATATTAAATTGGAAAGATGCATATTGAAAAAGTTCATTCTTCTATCTAATGAAGGTAGTCAATTGTCATCACAGTGCTGAAGTTAGAAAATACAAAATGTGTTATCGTACTATATTGGGGTGTAGTTTCTCCCACTTAGTCAGAAGCTGGGAGGTTGAAAACGTAGACCACGCCTCGGTTACTATGCCCGACGTTCGGTACAATGGCCTGATCCTAGATATTCACAATGTTCTGTTTTCATAAGCTGGAAGAATGTGGAATAATGTTTATATTCTGAAAAGAATGCTTGAACTCCTCTCAAAACATTTAAAAGATGCTGTCGCCATGGAGAAGAGTTATTACCATGGTCAACAAAGTGTTTTTTAATGACTGAAGTCATCATCATTAAGAGGTAATAAGGCCCCATTCTTAAAGATTTTGGCAGTTCTTTCACGTCTCCTGAGACCAATTCAAAGTGTACCACAGCTCTTAGAAATTCACTTCAATTTCCTTAATTTCTCAGCTGCCTGCCGAGGTACGAGATCACCTCCCATAATGGGCTGAATGGCTTGTTTCTGTGCTGCATAACTCTCGGATTCCATGACTGTATGACTCCCAATTCTGGATTTCCCAGCTTCAGCACGAGCCTGCCTCAAAACAGAAACACCCCTGGTTCCCGATAGCCTCTTTGCTCTTGGGTCCAGCTGCTCCAAAAGCCACTGCTTGTCTGAAGCTAACTGCTTTTCCAAAAACTAACTGACTAATTGTGTCAGCAAGCATCAGATCAAAAAACCAACAGGCACTCCCGCATCATCTATCTCGAAAGAAATGTGGTACAAATGGGATGTCCCTGATAGCAACTGAAGCAAATTACCACCAACTCCAAATCTTCTGTTTGTTCTGGGAAACCATATGAATAATTTAAACGCTTGACTGAGATAGCTGCAGACACACTGTCTCCATCAACAAGGGGAGTTCCCATTGTGTAAGGTCTTTGCACTTCACAACATCATGACCTTGTTAAATAAACATGGGACACGCTTTGAATTGTAACTCCCTAGGTTTAGTTTTAGTTTTAGAGATACAGCACTGAAACAGGCCCTTCGGCCCACCGAGTCTGTGCCGACCATCAACCACCCATTTATACTAATCCTACACTAATCCCATATTCCTACCACATCCCCACCGACCCTATATTTCCCTACCACCTACCTATACTAGGGACAATTTATAATGGCCAATTTACCTACCAACCTGCAAGTCTTTTGGCTTGTGGGAGGAAACCGGAGCACCCGGAGAAAACCCACGCAGACACAGGGAGAACTTGCAAACTCCACACAGGCCGTACCCAGAATTGAACCCGGGTCGCTGGAGCTGTGAGGCTGCGGTGCTAACCACTGTGCCACTGTGCCGCCACTTGTTTGCCAGTTTCTCAAACCAGGTGTTTTATTTGTCTTGCATTAAAATAAAATCAATTCCCAAATTAAAAGTTACCTCTAGAAAATTAATATAAACCATGAACCAGGTAATTATAACACTTTGCAAGAGCAACTCACCTAGTGCGACTCCCCTGCCATTTTGTACTCCACACCTCTATTTACAAAGCTCAGGATCCTGTATGCTTTATTATCCACATTCTCAACCTACCCTGCAACATTCAATGATTTGTGCACATATACCCCCATCTGCTCCTGCACCCCTTTTAGAATTGTACTCTTTAATTTATATTGCCTCTTCTCATTCTTCTGACCAAAATGAATCACTTCACACTTTTCTGCATTAAATTTCATCTGCCATTTGTCCACCCATTCCATCTGCCTGTCTACATCCTCTTGAAGTTAATCACTATCCTCCTCACAGTTCACACTTCTTCCAAGTTTTGTGCCATCCTCAAAATTTGCAATTGTGCCATGTACACCAAAGTTAGATCATTAATATAGATCAAGAAAAGCATGGATCCCAACACCGTCTCCTGGGGAACCCCACTATGTATCTCCTCCAGTCCAAAAAACAAGCGTTCACCACAACTCTCTTTCCTGTCACGCAGCCAATTTCATATCCATGCTGCTATTGTCCCTTTTATTCCATGGTCTCTAACTTTTCTGAGAAACCTGTTATATGGCACTTTATTAAGTGCCATTTGGAAGTCCATGTACACCACATCAACTGCATTACTTCATCAACCCTCCTCTGACCTCATCAAAAAGCTCAAGCAAGTTAGTGAAACATCATTCGCCCTTAACAAATTCATGCTGGCTTTCCTTAATTAATCCATATTTGACTAAGTGACGATTCATTTTGTCCCAAATTATCATTTCTAAAAGCTTTCTCACCACTGAGGTTAAACTGACTGGTCTGTAATTGCTGGGTTTGTCTTACACCCTTTTTTGAGAGGTGCAGTTCATCTTTGGTGAATACTGATGCAAAGTACTCATTTAGCACCTCGCCCATTTCCTCTGGCTCCACGCATAGATTCCCTTCTCTGTCCTTGAGTGGGCCAACCCTTTCCCTAGTTCCCCTCTTGCTCTTTATATACGTAGAAAAAGCCTTGGGATTTTCCTTAATCCTGTTTGCCAAGACTTTTCATGACCCCTTTTAGCCCTCCTGACTCCTTACTTAAGTTCCTTCCTACTATCTTTATATTCCTCAAGGGATTCGCCAGTTCCTACCCTTCCAGCCCTTACGAATGCTTCCTTTTTCTTTTTGATGAGGCTCACAACATCCCGCGTTATCCAAGGTTCCCGAAACTTGCCAAACTTATCCTTCTTCCTCACAGGAACATGCTGGTCCTGGATTCTAATCAACTGACGTTTGAAAGACTCCCACATGTCAGATGTTGATTTACTCTCAAACAGCCGCCCCCCATCTAAATTCTTCAGTTGCTGCCTAATATTGTTATAATCAGCCTTCCCCCAATTTAGCACCTTCACCCAAGGACTACTCTTATCCTTATCCACAAGTACCTTAAAACTTATGGAATTATGGTCACTGTTCCCAAAATGCTCCCCAACTGAAACTTCGACCACCTGGCTGGGCTCATTCCCCAATACCAGGTCCAGTACTGCCCCATCCCTAGTTGGACTATCTACATATTGTTTCAAGGAGCCCTCCTGGATGCTCCTTACAAATTCTGCCCCATCCAAGCCCCTAGCACTAAGTGAGTCCCAGTCAATATCGGGGAAGTTGAAATCACCCACTACTACAACCCTGTTACCTTTACATCTTTCCAAAATCTGTCTACATATCTGCTCCTCTACCTCCCGCTGGCTGTTGGGAGGCCTGTAGAAAACTCCCAACATCGTGACTGCACCCTTCCTATTCCTGAGCTCCACCCATATTGCCTCGCTGCACGACCCCTCCGAGGTGTCCTCCCGCAGTACAGCTGTGATATTCTCCTTAACAAGCAATGCAACTCCCCCACCCCTATTACATTCCCCTCTATCCCGCCTGAAGCTTCTAAATCCTGGAACATTTAGCTGCCAATCCTGTCCTTCCCTCAACCAAGTCTCTGTAATAGCAACAACATCATAGTTCCAAGTACTAATCCAAGCTCTACGTTCATCTGCCTTACCTGTTATATTTCTCGCATTGAAACAAATGCACTTCAGACCACCAGTCCCGCTGTGCTCCGCAACATCTCCCTGCCTGCTCTTCCTCTCAGTCTGACTGGCCTTATTTACTGGTTCCCCCTCATTTATTTCGCTTGCTGTCCTACTGCTCTGGTTCCCACCCCCCTGCCACACTAGTTTAAACCCTCCCGAGTGACGCTAGCAAACCTCGCAGCCAGGATATTTGTGCCCCTCCAGTTTAACTGCAACCCATCCTTCTTGTACAGGTCCCAGCTGTCCCTGAAGAGATCTCAATGGTCCAGATATCTGAAACCCTCCCTTCTACACCAGCTGTTCAGCCACGTGTTTAGCTGCACTATCTTCCTATTTCTAGCCTCACTGATACGTGGCACATGGAGTAATCCTGAGATTCCAACCCTCGAGGTCCTGTCTTTTAACTTTCTACCTAACTCCCTAAACTCCCCCTGCAGGACCTCGTCACTCTTACTGCCTATGTCGTTGGTACAGATGTGTACCACAACCTCTGGCTGGTCACCCTCCCCCTTCATAATGCTCCCTGTCCATTCAGAGACATCCTTGACCCTGGAACCAGGGAGGCAACATACCATCCTAGTGTCTCTTTCACGTCCACAGAAGCGCCTATCTGTGCCGCTGACTATAGAGTCCCTTATAACTATTGCTCTTCTGCGCTTTGTCCCTCCCTGCTGAACAACAGTGCCAGCCATGGTGTCACTGCTCTGGCTGCTGCTGTTGTTTTCCCCTGATAGGCCATTCCCCCCAACAGTATCCAAAACGGTATACTTGTTAGAGAGGGCGATAGCCACAGGGGATTCCTGCACTGACTGCCTGCCTCTTCTAGCGGTCACCCATCTATCTGCCTGCACCTTGGATGTAATCACTTCTCTAAAACTCCTGTCTATGATGCTTTCTGCCACCTGCATGCTCCTAAGTGCATCCAGTTGCCGCTCCAACCGATCCATGTGGTCTGTGAGGAGCTGCAACTGGGTATACTTCCTGCAGATGTAGTCATCCGGAACGCTGGAAGCGTCACAGACCTCCCACATCTCACAGGGGAAGCACTTCACCCCTCTAATTCACATTTCTAGCATTAATTAATAAATTAATTTGAAATAAATAAATACTTTTTAAATCCTTGCTAAATTGTTTTAATTAACTCTATGGTCCCTAGTGCTAGATTCCTACTATAAATATTAAATGCTAACTAAACACAGTGATCTCCTCCTTCTGGTTTAGTTACTCTACTTATTAATTAGTTAATTAGGGTTTTAATCAATTTTTATCAATGTTTTATTTTCAAATTTCGTTAAAAAATTCCCTACCAGCCAATCAGGTCACAGCTTTTCTGTGACATCACTTTTTGAGTTGTTTTTTTACCAGAGGTAAGTTTTTTATACGTCCCGGTCTGGAACTCCGCCCTCCGAGTCTTCTCCCAGTCAGCTGTGCTCTTTGTAAGTTCTCAGCTCCCCTCACTCTGAGGACAGGTAGGAAATGAAAGGAGCTCCTCGCTCCCTCCTTACCGAACTTCCTCAGTTACCAAACTTCCACTGTACCACTCTAATGCAACCCAAGTCAGCACTCCTGTGCAAACAAAAACATGCTGAAAGTCATGATAAGCTAACTATTGTCATAGTTTATTGCTCATGTAACTTTATGATCATCTGCAAGGAGGTTCGTGGGATAATTCCCTTGAGGATGGTTGGTCTTCCAACTGTCCCTCAGGTCCTCACAAAATAAAGTGACAGGAACAAACTGAGATACAACCACCTTATTGTCACCTTGTAATCTAATAAATGGATAACATGAGGAGGTAATTTTACCTTCATCCCTTGATTGTAAACTGGTGTCAAAATAAAACCAGTCCAATTTTCTTTGCATTGAAATATGGCCAGTGAGTCCATTTCAAAAGTAGTTTGTGATGAAATATAGATATAATAGGCTTAATTAGGTAGAATTTAGATATAGTTAATATATCATACCTTTTCGAATTAAGGATTGAATAAATGGTCAGTTTTCAAGACTCACTGAAATTCCCCTTTAAGAAGGTAGAGTTAGAAATTTCAAGGTCATTCAAGGTCCCTGTTACAACAGAATGTCAACCAGAAACACCTTTTAAGTTGGGAAATCCATTTCAGCGTTTCTGTTGCCAGGGAATTGGACGATAAACACACATTGAAACATCCTGTGTGACATCAGTAAGAGATAGCTATAAACTTAATTAGTTGATAGTGTTGGTGATGTAGAAAAATTGACTCAAAAGAAGGGTTCAAGGTACCATAAAAAAATTTTGGATATTAAAATTAATAAAACGAAGTGGTACTTACAGAAACAGATGCCAATTAAACCCAATTATCAACATTTTGACCAGATGAAAGCTCATAGCTTCATGAGCTGGGGATTTCCAGCAAATAAGTTAAGTGGGGATGGTAGCTAATGATGTTATCATATATGGATCTCAAAAGCAGAAAAACACACACAGAAAGGTAACACCTATATGCTAAAAGGTCAGATGATAGCTTAGAAACAGTATAAACATGAGGGTTTTTGAAGCAAGAAACTAGAAGTATTGAATTCCTCATCGACGCTTCCCAACCTATGACATACAGGGGGAATTTAAGATAAAAGTTTACTTTAAATTTTGATGGCTATTCGAAGATATTTTGCCGTAACATTATCAACTTTTGGATTCTATTTTAGAAATAAGATTATGTGTTACATCTCTTAGTAATCTTTGATATTGTGGTATACTTATCCACTTAAAGTGTATTGCATGTTCAATTCTCTAATAAATATATAAAAGTTAATAAATCATCTCATGTATTATTCTGTATACAACTACAAGAAGCTTCTCTTTGTGTCTCTTTAAGTGGAGAGATACATATTGAAGAGAGTTTCCCAGGCCATTATAATATTTGGGATATTTATGACTTAGCCATAAGTATTAGAAAATAGGCTAGCCGAAAGATTGTAATATTCTATGTTAGTTTTCTTCCTTTGAGGGAAGACAAGTTCAGTTATTTAAACCCAAATAAGTGTCTATAAGAATTTATCTGGTTTGAACTTAATTAAAGGAGGTTCATAGGGATATACGCTTGATTTGGTTTAGTCCCTATAAGGGATAAAAATCATTAACCACTTCAACTTCATTGGCTGTGAAGCACTTTGGGGTTTCCTGAGTTCGTGAAACATGCAAGTTCTTTCTTTATATCAAATTGATGTCAAAAATCTCCACATGAAGTATCGACATGTGGAGAAATTGCACTACTGGTTTAGAGCAGAATTATCATTTAATTGTCTTTTTTCTAACCTTTCAGTACTTTGAAGGTGAAGTCAGTAAAGCAGTACATGCAGCTAAGGATTACTCACCATAACGGAACAAATCCCAGAAGGAGCAGGCAAGTTGCTCTGGTATTCCTATAGATCAGTTCTTGTTGTTGTCTGATTGTGCTTGAGCGCAGTCTTTGCGGAACAAGAGGAGAAGTGAAGCAAACACAAGACCAACAAAGAGGAAGTGGATATGATGCATCTGATGAGTGCTCCATTAGCAATCTTTGTGTGCAATCTCTGGTAACTGTCCCAGTACAGTGACACCAAGACCACTGCCCTCTGGGTGCAGCATGTTCCTGAAGTGCAGAGGATTGTCGTCGTACGATACTGCGAGTTCAGTTCCTTTGGTTAAAGTTGTACAGCTAGACAGCACATGGTGCACATGGAACTAGGAGCATTCTGGGATCAGTGGGTAGATGATTCAGCACCAGCAGCTCTTAAAGGGATGTCTGTTACTCCCAAGGGGGGGCTGAGGAGTTGTTGCTGCCATCATCTGCAGTAAAATGGCACCAGATAATGAAGCAGCTTTGGAGGTGACACTAGGAGATGTCCTGCAAGGTAGGTTGGTGTTCCTTGGAACTGACGGCCACGCTTCGGAGAAGAGGAGCACCAGAGCAGTCATAGTGGAGGTGGCTGAAAGAGGAAGTGTTGTCTTTGTTGTGTCACTGGGTTCTTCACACAAACTTAACAATCACACATTGATGAATGGTAACAAATACATTATGTTCCTTTTATTGAGGTTTAACGCTATATCATTTCTAATGACTTGTGATCCATTTCCACAATGAACCGCTTACCAAAAATGTAGCGTGGAACGTCGTAATGCCAAACACTTGAGCAAGTGTCTTGTGCTCGATATTTGAGTAATTGACTTGCGTTGGTGAGAGACTCTTTGAACCAAATGCTATCAGTTTCCTTTCCTGCATAAAGCAAGCTCCCAGCCCTTTCTGAGATGCATCGACTTCCAGGACTGTTTCCTTTCTTGGTCACAGTGGGATCACCACTGACTTTTCAGCAGGTGGACAGGGCCTCTGCCGCCACATAAAATTCTGGCCATAATGTTGATTGTAAAAAATGCCTCTCGCTGTCTGATCACATCCAGACATCGTGCCACATTAACATTAACCCGTTCTTTTTTTCCAATAGGTCTCTCTGGAAGGCTTCGATTGACGTTAAAGCAATCAGAGAAATCACAGGTTCTGCCCTTACCACGACATTGGCGTACAAACTATCAATTGACTCCTTAGGCTTATATCTCAATGCCATTAACTCTAAATGGTGGATCCTGAAATTCACCTTTACGTGGAATTGATCTTCCAGTATACTCCAGAGTTTCACTGGGTCTTTTTGATCCTCATCAAATAGACCTGTTGTATTAATTTGATGGAGTCCCTCATTTCCAATGGCTAATTTAATCTTCACTGCCTGTCTGTCAGGTTTCGCGATGGGGGAATCCGAGAAACATAATTCCATTCTCTGGCGAATAAGTTTAAACTCAGATGGGACATCGGTGGCCTTCCAATTCATGACAGGAAATTTAATAGTCATCATTCCAATGTTCCTTGCTTCTCAAAGATTCTTCTGGTTTCTGGTGTGGGTTGGGTTTCCTTTGATGGATAAACTACACAGTGCTGCAGAACTGTTGTGTCTGCAGCTTGAATCTTTGCCAGGCTCAGCCCTGGGCTCTGTATCACTGCAGCTCTCTGGTGCTGTACGGACGCTTTTTCTTTGGCTCCACCCATGAAGCTGCTGTTGCTGGGAACCGCATCACGATGCCCCCATGGCTTTGCAACCTTTCAGTCTGATTCCAAACTCCCCTTTGCAACCCGATCCTGAACCGACTGAATATTCTTACTGACCACGGTTATCCTCCTAGTCACTTACTCACTGTTCTTTCAAATTCTGATCCTCCAGGGTGCCTCCTTGTGTCTCACTGTATTGCTTCTCCTTTTGTAACACACCACTTGTGTTGTCCCAATTTTCTTTCTCTGGCTTCTCCTGATCTTTGGACAGTCTCCATTCTGTAACCTCTGCACTAAAGCGAATAAACGTTATTCCGATCTTCCCAGTTGCGCTTCAATTTTTGCAACATAGTCTTCAAAAATACACAGCTGCCACCATATTGTGTTACCGGGTTTTCTTCACACAAACTTAACAATCACACACTGATGAATGGTAACAGAAACTTTGGGTTATTTTTATGTAAGACTCACAATACTATATACAAGTTACAGGAGATCTCTACCTGCTTTGAGCTCACTGCAGTCCTTTTGTAGGTAGTTCTTGATTGTCGGTAATACTTGCTTTTCTTTGGGGCCCAATATTCTTCTTCAACCTTGTTCACTGTCAGAAACTTTTCTCTCTTGGTATTCCTGTGTCTTCAATGGTTTCCGAAGCTGGTGAGAGAGATGAGAGCAGGCAGGAGAGAGATGTTCTCAGTCCAGGAGCAAAGAGCTTTCTGAGTCTTCGAAATGTGTGGCAAGTTCAAACTTAGTCATGTGACTAAACTGGTCTGACCACATCTGTTTGTGTATTTGGCCATCTTACCAGTTAACCTGGAATGCTAGCTTCTCCACCTTCTACGTCTGGTAATCAAAAGTCCATTGTGGATTAAACTGGAGCAGGGAGTGGCCCCTTTGTCCTTTCTAAGTACTGTCTGTTACTATGCAAATGTTGTTCCAGGCAAGAGTCTGGTGGGGTTGGGGTGGAATTCTCTATCAGAAAAGACTCCAGACACCTGATTACAAAAATCTAGGCTAAGATGAACGCAGTACTGAGGGAGCACTGTACTGTTTGGAAGTGTTGTCTTTCAGATAAGATGTTAAACTGCAGTCCTGTCTGCCCTCTCAGGTAAATGTAAAATATCTCATGGCACTATTTCAAAGAAGAGCAGGGGAATTGTCCCTGGTGTCCAGGCCAATATTTATTCCTCCATCAATATCACTAAAACAGATTATCTGGTCATTATCACGTTGCTGTTTGCAGGACATTGCTCTGTGCAAATTAGCTGCTGCATTTCTTACATTACAACAGTGACTGCACTTCCAAAAACTACTTCATTGACTGTAAAACACTTTTGAACATTATAAGGTAGTAGGTAAGTTAAAGCAATAATTCTGTTGTGTCAAGTCACATTCCCATGCAAGCGGAGGAGATGCACCTTCCCTTTTACCTCCTTCCTTTTCACTATCCAAGGCCCCAAATGCTCCTTCCAGGTTAAATGGAGATTTACTTTTACTTTTTTCAACTTAGTATACTGTATTCACTGCTTACAATGCAGTCTCCTCTACACTGGGGAGAGCAAATGCAGATTGGATGACCGCTTTGCAGAATACCTTCGTCAGTCCACAAACAGACCCTGAGTTTCCAATCACCTGTCATTTTAATTCACCGCACCACTCCCACTCTGACCTCTCTATCCTCGGTCTCCTACAGTGTTCCAATGAAGCTCAACGCAAGCTTGGGGAACAGCACCCCATCTTTCGATTCGGCATTTTACAGCCTTCCAGACTCAACATTGAGTTCAACTATTTCAGATCATAACGTCTGCTCATTTTGTTTTTGCTCAGCAGCTGTTGTTGATGATTCTGCCTTTCCATTTACACCTCCTCTAGACACATTTTTTGTTTCTTTACTTGTCCCGTTATCTCTCTTTTAGTTTTTCACTATCATCCCTTTTGTTATTTAATATGTCCTGTCTTCCACCCTATCACAGGCCAATCCTTTTCTTCTTTCCTCCCCTCTTCCCTTTCCCTGCCTTACTTAAAAACCGCTAAACTCTCAGCACTCCCAGTTCTGACGAAGAGTCATTGACCTGAAATGTTAACTCTGTTCTTCTCTCCACAGACCTGTTGAATATTTCCAGCATTTTTATATGTGTTTTTATATTTCAGATTTACAGTATCTGCAATATTTTGCTCTTGTATCAGTGGTTAATTCACTGCCACTTCTCATCCAAAAATGCCCAACTTGAAAAAGTTGTGCTCTTCTCTCCAATGGGATTTCTGTTTGTCTCTTTCACCGTGTTCACCTTCATTGCTTTCTATCTCTGTAATCTCCTCCAGCCCCACAACAATCCAAGTTATGTGTGCTCCTCTAATTCTGGCCTTTTCTGCATCCCCGATTTTAATCACTTCTCCCATTGGCAGCCGTGCCTTCAGTTGCCAAGGTCCTAAGCTCTGGGACACGCTCCCTATACCGCTCCGCCTCTCTACCTTGCTTTGCTCTTTGAAGATACTCCTCAAAACTTATCTCTTTGACCCAGCTTTTGGTCATCTGACCTCATAGCTCTGTTTGTGTCTCGGTGTCATACTTTGTTTGATAACACTCCTGTAAAGCACCTTGGGATGCTTTTTTGCATTAAAGGTGCTATATAAATATAAGGTGTTGTTGTTTCCCTTCTTGCATTTGTCAGATAGCTAGAAAACTTACTTTCAAGGGCACGTTTCCTTCCTCAGCCACTGTCTCCAGCTCGGGCTTGGATTCCAACTGATTTCCACCCTCCATGTTTCGGATCCACAAATGATGACAGGTACCTTCAAGATATGCAGCATTCCTTGAACCAGTCCCCTCACCGCATTCTGAGATCCACACTCAATGTTATGTGTCACACGCATACTCTTCAGTTTCATCAATTCACAACCTGTCCTGGTCCAGAGTTTTATTTCATTCTTCGCCTCATCCAATACTTCAACAAAAACATTTTATCTTCCTTTCAGCTGTTAAGCTTCAACAACTCATAAGTACCATTGCCCCTCTGGATCCTTCTTCCCCTGAACCCATCTCTTCTTCTCACCTCATCCCGTTCTATGTTTTCATGAACTTCCTGTCTCTGAGTCCGAACAATCTGTCCTTAGCAAAGGCCTCAGCTTTATCCATTTACACCCCTACCTCAAAGAATTTCAAGCACGGCATAACGCAGAGTTCTTCTTCACCTCCACGCCAACTTCTAGGAGTCTTCCCCCTTGCATAGGATCATAAAAACATAGAAAATAGGAGCGGGAGTAGGCCATTTGGCCCATCGAGCTTGCTCCGCCATTTATTATGATCATGGCTGATCATCCAACTCAGTAGCCTGTTCTTGCTTTCGCCCCATATCCTTTGATCCCTTTAGACCCAAGAGCTACATCTAACTCCTTTTTGAAAACATTCAATGTTTTGGCCTCAACTGCTTTCTGTGGTAGCGAATTCCACAGGCTCACCACTCTCTGGGTGAAGAAAGTTCTCCTGCTCTCAGTCCTGAAAGGTTTACCCCGTATCCTTAGACTATGACCCCTGGTTCTGGACTCCCTCACTGTCGGGAACATCTTTCCTGCATCTACTCTGTCAAGTCCTGTTAGAATTTTATAGATTTCTATGAGATCCCCCCTCACTCTTCTGAACTCCAGTGAATATAATCCTAACCAACTCAATCTCTCCTCATATGTCAGTCCTGCCATCCCAGGAATCAGTCTGGTAAACCTTTGCTGCATTCCCTCTATAGCAAGAACATCCTTCCTCAGATAAGGAGACCAAAACTGCACACAATATTCCAGGTGTGGCCTCAACAAGGCCCTGTATAATTGCAGCAAGACATCCCTGCTCCTGTACTCGAATCCTCTCGCTATGAAGGCCAACATACCATTTGCCTTTTTTACTGCCTGTTGCACCTGCATGCTTACCTTCAGTGACTGGTGTACGAGAACACCCAGGTCTCACTGCATATTCCCCTCTCTCAGTTTATAACCATTCAGATAATAATCTGCCTTCCTGTTTTTGCTATCAAAGTGGATAACCTCACATTTATCCACATTATACTGCATCTGCCATGCATTAGCCCACTCACTCAACTTGTCCAAATCACCCTGAAGTCTCTCTGCATCCTCCTCATAACTCACCCTCCCATCCAGTTTTGTGTCATCTGCAAATCTGGAACTATTACATTTAGTTCCTTCATCTAAATTATGAATGTATATTGTGAATAGCTGGGGTCCGAGCACCAATCCCTGCGGTACCCCACTAGTCATTGCCCACCATTCAGAAAAAGACCCATTTATCCCTACTCTTTGTTTCCTGTCCGCCAACCCATTTTCTATCCATCGCAAAACACTACCCCCAATCCCATGCGCTTTAATTTTACATGCTGGTCTCTTATGTGTGACTTTGTCGAAAGCCTTCTGAAAGTCCAAATAAACCACATCCACTGGCTCCCCGTCATCAACTCTACTAGTTACATCCTTGAAGAATTCTAGTAGATTTTTCAAGCATGATTTCCCTTTCGTAAGTCCATGCTGACTCTGTCCAATTCTACCACTGTTCTCCAAGTGCTCTGCTATAAAATCTTTGATAATGGACCCTAGAATTTTCCCCACTACGGACATCAGGATGACTGGTCTATAATTCCCTGCTTTCTCTCTACCTCCCTTTTTAAATAGTGGGATTACATTAGCTACCCTCCAATCCACTATTTCTAGGGCCATTTCCTTAAGTACTTTGGGATGCATACCATCAGACCCTGGGATTTATCGGCCTTCAATCCCATCAATTTCCCCAACACCATTTCTCTACTAATACTGATTTCTTTCAGTTCCTCTCTCTGTTGTTCCCCAACATTTCTGGTATGATATTTGGATCCTCCTTTATGAAGACAGAAACAAAGTATGCATTTAGTTGGTCAGCTATTTCTTTATTCCCCATAATAAATTCCCCTGTTTCTGACTGTAAGACATTTGTCTTCACCAATCTTTTTCTCTTCACATACCGATAGAAACTTTTACAATCAGTTTTTATGTTCCCCACAAGCTTACTCTCGTACTCTATTTTCCCCTTCTTAATCACTCCCTTGTTCTTTCTTTGCTGAATTCTAAACTGCTCCCAATCCTCAAGTCTGTTGTTTTTCCTGGCAAATTTATATGCCTCTTCCTTGGATCTAATGCTATCTCTAATTTCCCTTGTAAGCCATGGTTTGGCTTCCTTTCCCGTTTTACTTTTGCGCCAGACAGGGATAAACAATTGTTGCAGATCATCCATGCGCTCTTTAAATGTTTGCCATTGCCTATCCATCCCTTTAAGTAACGTTTCCCAATCCGTCACGGCCAACTCGCGCCTCATACCTTTGTAGTTTCCTTTACTAAGATTCAGGACCCTTGTCTCAGAATCAACTATGTCACTCTCCATCTTGGTGAAGAATTCTATCATATTATGGTCGCTCGTCCCCAAGGGGTCTCGCACCACTAGATTGTCAATTATTCCTCTCTCATTACACAATACTCAGTCTAGGATGGCCTGTTCTCTCGTTGGTTCCTCAACGTATTGGTCCAGAAAACCATCGCGTATACACTCCAAGAATTCCTCCTCTACGGTATTGTGACTAATTTGATTTGCCCGATCTATATGCAAGTTAAAGTCACCCATAATTACAGCTGTTCCTTTATTGCATGCATCTCTAATTTCCTGTCGAATGACATTCCCAACATCACCACTACATTTTGGGGGTCTATATACAAACCCCACTGACGTTTTTTGCCCCTTAGTGTTTCTCAGCTCTACCCATACAGATTCCACATCTTCAGAGCTAATATCTTTACTCACTATTGCGTTAATTTCCTCTTTAACCAGCAATGCAACTCAACCACCTTTCACTTTTTGTCCGTCCTTCCTAAATACTGATTATCCCTGGATGTTCATTTCCCATCCCTGGTCATCTTGCAGCCATGTCTCCGTAATCCCGACTATATCAAACCCATTTACATCTATTTGCGCGATTAATTCATCCAATTTATTGCGAATGCTCCGCGCGCTAAGGCACAAAGCCTTGAGGCATGTCTTTTTAACATTACTTGTCCTCTTCCCAATATTTTTCACTGTGTCCCTCTTTGATTCTGGCCCTTGATTTCTCTGCCTATCACTTTTCTTATTCCCTTTACTGTCTTTTGTTCTTGTCTTTGATCCTCCTTCCTCTGACTCCTTGCATAGGTTCCCATCCCCTTGTCATTTTAGTTGTAACCCTCCCCAACCACTCTGGAAAATACTCCCCTGAGGACATCAGTCCCATCCTGCCCCAGGTGTAACTCTTCCAGTTTGTATTGGTCCCACCTTCCCCAGAACCGGTCCCAATGCCCCAGGAATCTAAAACCCTCCCCCTCACACCATCTCTTCAGCCACGTATTCATCCGATATATCCTGCTATTTCTACTCTGACCAGCACGTGGCACTGGTCGTAATCCTGAGATCACTACCTTTGAGGTCCTATTTTTCAACTTACTTCCTAGCTCCCTATATTCTGCTTTTAGGACCTCATCCTTTATAAAAAATCTTTGTTGTTTGTACCAATGTGTACCACGACCACTGGCTGTTCACCCTCCCCCTTCAGAATGTCCTGTAACTGCTCTGAGTCATCCTTCCCTAGCACCAGGGAGGCAACATACCATCATGGAGTCTCTTTTGCGGCCACAGAAATGCCTATCTATTCCTCTTACAATTGAATCCCCTATAACTATTGCATTCCCACATTTTTTACTCCTCCCCTGTGCAGCAGAGCCAACTGTGGTGCAAAGAATTGGGCTGTTGCTGCTTTCGCCTGAGAGGCCATTTCCCCAAACAGTATCCAAAGCAGTATATCTGTTTTGCAGGGGAATAGCCACAGGAGATTCCTGTACTGCCTGCCTGGACCTCTTGCTCTGTCTGGTGGTCACCCATTCCCCTCCTGCCTGTGGGGTCCAAGCCTGCGGTGTGACCACCTCTTTATACGTGCTATCCACGATACACTTCGCCTCGTGGATGCTCCACAGTGTCCCCAGCTGCCGCTCCAGCTCCGAAACCCGGGCTTCCAAGAGCTGCAGCTTGAGACACTTCCTGCACACATGCTGGTCCAGGGCACTGGAATTGTTCCCGGCTTCCCACATGAAGTACGAAGAGCACACCACAGCTTTGAGCTCTCCTGCCATAACTGAATCCTTTAAATTAAACTAAACCTTCTGGAAGATCTTAATCTCCAATAATATCAGTTACTCTAGGGCCCTTCTTCCCTGGTCCTCGTTACTACAGAACTCCCTAAAAAAAAACTACTTACTTTATTTGAAACCTTTCACCCCTCTTCAGAATTCTTGCTCCACCTGGATCCCTCATTCTGGCTTCTTGTCTGGATCTTTTCATTCCATCAGCTGTCTCAGTTTCTCTGCTCCCCTCACTGACTTCACCTATCTCCCTCTGAACTTGCAGCACTCCATTCTCTCAGGTATAGCCCTAACATTGTCAGCAAACCTGCTGACAAAGGAGGTGATGTTGTTGTTTGGCACACCAAACTGTACCCATCAGAGGCTGAACGTCAACTCCCTGACACTTCCTCCCCCACCAACAAACATCAAGCTACGGTTTCCAGGACTGTCACTGACCTCATCTCATCTGAAGCTCTTCCCTCCATGGCCGCCAACCTAATGTACACCCCAACTCGAACAGCCTGCTTCTATCTCCTTCCCAAGATCCACAAGCAGGACTGTCCTGGTAGACCCATCGTTTTATCCTGTTCCTGCCTCACTGAACTGACCTCTTCCTATCTCAACTCTATTTTTTCCCGCCTTCCGATCTACATCTGTAACTCTTCTGAAGCTCTCCATTACTTTAACATTTTCCAGTTTCCGGGCCCTAACCATCTCCTTTTCAACATGGGCATTGTCAAGGAACTGTATTTATTTCCCCCTTGGATTAAAACAGTGTTCCATTACGACTCTGTTTAAAAACAGTGTGCCTTTAAAAACTAAGAGGCAAACTGTGCCAGCTGCACTTGTTACCTAGGCAACCACAGGAGAGTGAAGAAGTCACTTTTTTAAAATTCATTCATGGGATGTGAGTGTCACTGGCTATGCCAGCATTTATTGCCCATCCCTAATTGCCCTTGAGAAGGTGGTGGTGAGCTGCCTACTTGAACCACTGCAGTCCATTTGGGGTAGGTACACCCACAGTGCTGTTAGGAAGGGAGTTCCAGGACTTTGACCAAGCGACAGTGAAGGAACGGTGATATAGTTCCAAGTCAGGATAGTGTGTGACTTGGATGGGAACTTGCAGGTGGTGATGTTCTCATGCATTTGCTGCTCTTGTCCTTCGAGGTGGTAGAGGTCACAGGTTTGGAAGGTGCTGTCTAAGGAGCCTTGGTGTGTTGCTGCAGTGCATCTTGTAGATGGTACACACTGTTGCCACTGTGCGTTGGTGGTGGAGGGAGTGAATGTTATAATGGCATAATGTTTCAATTTAACTATGTAAAAACTAGCTAAAACCAGTTTAGAGATAGACACCAGCGAAGTGTGATTACTTTTTTAAAAATTCATTCAGGTGATGTGGGCATTGCTGGCCAGGCCAGCATTTATTGCCCATCCCAAATTGCCCTTGAGAAGGTGGTGGTGAGCTGCCTACTTGAACCGCTGCAGTCCATTTGGGGTAGGTACACCCACAGTGCTGTGAGGAAGGGAGTTCCAGGACATTGACCAAGCGACAGTGAAGAAACGGTGATATAGTTCCAAGTTAGGATGGTGTGTGACTTGGAGGGGAACTTGCAGGTGCTGGTGTTCCCATGTATTTGCTGCCCTTGTCCTTCTAGTTGGTAGAGGTCACGGGTTTGGAAGATGTTGTCTAAGGAGCCTTGGTGCGTCGCTGCAGTGCATCTTGTAGATGGTACACACTGCTGCCACTGTGCGTCGGTGGTGGAGGGAGTGAATGTTTGTAAATGAGGTGCCAATCAAGCGGGCTGCTTTGTCCTGAATGGTGTCGAGCTTCTTGAGTGTTGTTGGAGCTGCATCCATCCAGGCAAGTGGGGAGTATTCCATCACACTCCTGACTTGTGCCTTGTAGATGGTGGACAGGCTTTGGGGAGTCAGGAGGTGAGTTACTCACCTCAGGATTCGTAGCCACTGACCTGCTCTTGTAGCCACAGTATTTATATGGCTACTCCAGTTCAGTTTCTGGTCAATGGTAGCCCCTAGGATGTTGATAGTGGGAGATTCAGCGATGATAATGCCATTGAATGTCAAGGGGAGATGGTTAGATTCTCTCTTGTTGGAGATGCTCATTGCCTGGCACTTGTGTGGTGCAAATGTTACTTGCCACCTATCAGCCCAAGCCTGGATATTGTCCAAGTCTTGCTGCATTTCTACACGGACTGTTTCAGTATCTGAGGAGTCACGAATGGAGCTGAACATTGTGCAATCATCAGCAAACATCCCCACTTCTGACCTTATGATTGAAGGAAGGTCATTGATGAAGCAGCTGAAGATGGTTGGGCCTAGGACACGACCCTGAGTAATTCCTGCAGTGATGTCCTGGAGCTCAGATGATTGACCTCCAACAACCACAACCATCTTCCTTTGTGCTAGGCATGACTCCAGCCAGTGGAGAGTTTTCCCCCGATTCCCATTGATTTCAGTTTTGCTAGGACTCCTTGATGCCATACTCGGTCAAATGCTGCCTTGATGTCAAGGACAGTCACTCTCACCTCACCTCTTGAGTTCAGCTGTTTTGTCCATATTTGAATCAAGGCTGTAATGAGGTCAGATGCTGAGTGGCCCTGGAGGAACCCAAACTGAGCGTCACTCAGCAGGTTGTTGCTAAGCAAGTGCCGCTTGATGGCACTGTTAATGGCACCTTCCATCACTTTACTGATGATTGAGAGTAGGCTGATGGGGCGGTAATTGGTCGGGTTGGACTTATCCTGCTTTTTGTGTACAGGACATACCTGGGAAATTTTCCACATTGCCGGGAAGATGCCAGTGTTGTAGCTGTACTGGAACAGCTTGGCTCGGGGCGTTGAAAGTTCTGGAGCACAGGTTTTCAGTACTATTGCTGGAATATTGTCAGGGCCCATAGCTTTTGCAGTATCCAGTGCCTTCAGTCGTTTCTTGATATCACGCGGAGTGAATCTAATTGGCTGAAGTCTGGCATCTGTGATGCTGGGGACTTCAGGAGTAGACCGAGATGGATCATCAACTCGGCACTTCTGGCTGAAGATTGTTGCAAATGCTTCAGCCTTATCTTTCACACTGATGTGCTGGGCTCTCCCATTATTGAGGATGGGGATATTTGTGGAGCCACCTCCTCCAGTTAGTTGTTTAATTGTCCACCACCATTCATGGCTGGATGTGGCAGGACTGCAGAGCTTAGATCTGATCCGTTGGCTATGGAATTGCTTAGCTCTGTCTGTTGCATGCTGCTTACGCAGTTTGACACACATATAATCCTGTGTTGTAGCTTCACCAGGTTGATACTCATTTTAGGTATGCCTGGTGCTGCTCCTGGCATGCCCTCCTGCACTCTTCATTGAACCAGGGTTGGTCTCCTGGCTTGATGGTAATGGTAGAGTGGGGGATATGCTGGGCCATGAGGTTACAGATTGTGGTTGAGTACAATTCTGCTGCTGCTGATGGCCCACAGCGCCTCATGGATGCCCAGTTTTGCACTGCTAGATCTGTTCAAAATCTATCCCATTTAGCACGGTGGTAGTGCCACACAACACGAAGGAGGGTATCCGCAATGTGAAGGCGGGACTTTGTCTCCGCAACGACTGTGCGGTGGTCACTCCTACCAATACTGTCATGGACAGATGCATCTGCAGCAGGCAGATTGGTGAGGACGAGGTCAAGTATATTTTTCCCTCTTGTTGGTTCCCTCCCCACCTGCCGCATACCCAGTCTAGCAGCTATGTCCTTTAGGACTCGGCCAGCCTGGTCAGTAGTGGTGCTACCAAGCCACGATGACATTGAAGTCCCCCACCCAGAGTACATTCTGTGCCCTTTCCACCCTCAGTGCTTCCTCCAAGTGCTGTTCAACATGGTGGAGTACTGACTCATCAGCTGAGGGAGGGCGGTAGGTGGTAATCAGCAGGAGGTTTCCTTGTCCATGTTTGACCTGATGCCATGAGACTTCATGGAGTCCAGAGTCGATGTTGAGGACTCCCAGAGCAACTCCCTCCCTACTGTATACCACTGTGCCGCCACCTCTGCTGGGTCTGTCCTGCCGGTGGGACAGGACATACCCGGGGATGGTGATGGCAGTGGCTGGGACACTGAAGGAAGTAGCTGTCTTTTCTCTCACTAGAAATTCTACAAAGAGCTACAGGCCATGTTAATTGCCTAAGCAGGAAAAAACACTTTGAGGAGACTATTTGTATTGCTGGAGGTAGCAAAATTCCTTTTCTTTACATCCAATCTAAGCATCTTTGCTTCAAGATTGACTGATTGTATTTTCTGGAATTCACAGTAAAGTTTTTACCAAAAGAATGCCGATTTTTTAAAAATTCAAGGAGACCTACCACTGTGCTCATTTTTGAAAGAACTGTTTATTGCCTGTTGCTGCTGAAGTGCTTTGAATGCCTATATATTGATGGACTGTTTTATCAAATCCGTGTGGAGACTTTGAATGGCATTTGATTATTTTTACACTTGGATACCTCACCCTTTGGGAACGTAACCCACAAAGACTAACAATCCCATTATTTATTTATTTATTCTTCAGATATTTAATATTTAAAATATCATTTTTTTAAGTAACTAGTTAACCGTGATTTTTGACCGTATGTGTGTGAATGGGGGAGTTAGCTTAAATAAGAAAGTATAAGGTCTTTCGCCATTTCAGGTTTATCTTAGTAGTGTTTAAGATTTAGTTTTAATAAATAGTTAATTTGTTGTTGTCTAAAGATACCTGGTTTGGTTTGTTTTATTCTGGGGGTTACAAGACTGCTTAATTTGGCTGTTTTCCGGTTGGGTGGAAAAACTTTAATAATATGCTGTGACCTGTGGAGTGATGGGACTGAATTGACAGTGCATCTTCCCCCGCCTCGTTCGTAACAGCATTCAACCCCTTTACATTTCCATCCCTCACTATGATAGTCTGAAGGCTCTCTGCTTCTTCCTTGAATGGAGGCCCAACCAGTTGTTGTATGATCACTTTAAGAGAGATGTCCCTTTAAGAAATTGGTATGCTAATGAGTTAAGTACCAGGATGTAGTCATGTAACTAGAAGCCATAGTCACTCTGCACTGTAACACCCTGGACAAAGGTTCTGTATATAGTTTTCTCGATATTGTGTGTATTAGTTTAGCTGCTAATAGAGCTAAAGATCTTCAAGGAACTGGAATCCATGCACCTCGTTGTGTTGCTTAAGATAACACAAAAACTCATGACACCAGTCCCCATCCACCACCAGCCTCCTCCACTTGATTGAACTTGTTCTTACTTTGAATGACTTCTCATTTGGCTCCTTACACTTACTCCAGATAAAAGGTGTTGCTATGGAAACCCATAGGGGTCTAGCTATTCCTGCCTTTACATGGGCGAAGTGGAGCATTCTTTGTTCCAGTCCTACTCAGGTCCCCTCCCTCACCTCTTTTCCAACACATTGATGACTGTGTTGGTGCTGTTTCCTGCTCTCCTACTGACCTGGAAAATTTAATCAACTTTGCGTCCAATTTCTATACGTCCCGGGTCTTCCCAACTCTTCCCTTTGTGAAATTACTGTGCTGTGTTTGTGGAGGTTTTTTTGAGAGCTGGTGCTTAAAATCAGCGTGGACGTAGGAATTGCTTTCCGAGATATGGGGACTGTGGTGGCAGGGCCTTTTGGTCTGCAACATGACTAGGAGATGGAGAGAGAGGGGAAGCTCTGTGAAGAGGGAAGAGGAGGAGGGCTCTTCACAGAAGGCCCCACTTACCAAGGGTTTTTCGGGAGCAGTTTTCCTACCTACACCTGACCCACGAGCAATTTAGGTGACTAAATTGTGCCACCTCCTACAACCTGACCTGGAGCCTCGCACCAGGGCAGGGATTGCCCCACCAGTGGCCGTAAAGGTCACTGTTGCCATACATTTCTAGGCATCCTGGTTCTTCCAGTGAGGAGCGTAAGACATCTGTAATATTTCCCAGTATGCCGTCCATCAGAGCATCAAGGAGACCATCTACTTCAGATGAGGACAGTGCATTGCTTTCTCGCTCAGGACATACAAACAGGATGAGAGGGCACATGGATTCACCAGGATAGCGGGATTCCCAATGGTTCAGGTGCCAGCGACTACACACATGCGGTTCTGCAGTCCCCATGTCAACAGAGAGAGATTTAAGAACTGCAAGGAACTCCATTCCATAAACATGCCGTTGGTGTGCGACCACTCCCAATGCACCATGTTGGTGAATGGAGCTATCTTTGCAGCAGACATGAGGAAAAACCTCTTTGCACACTGCGTGGCTGTGATCTGGAATGCACTGCCTTAAAGTGTGGTGGAGTCAGATTCAATCACAGTTTCCAAAAGGGAATTGGGTAAGCCCTGTTAAGAAAAAAAAATCTGCAGGTCTACAGGGAAAAGGTAGGGAAATAGGACTAGCTAAATTGCCCTTGCAGAGAGCTGGCACAGGCTCAATGGGCCAAATGGCCTCCTTCAAGGCTGTAACCATTCTATGATTTTATGATTATGATTATTATGCCGCTGGGGCGGTACAGTGGCGCAGTGGTTAGCACCGCAGTCTCACAGCTCCAGCGACCCAGGTTCAGTTCTGGGTACTGTCTGTGTGGAGTTTGCATGTTCTCCCTGTGACCATGTGGGTTTCTACCAGGTGCTCTGGTTTCCTCCCACCGCCAAAGACTTGCAGGTTGATAGGTAAATTGGCCATTGTAAATTGTCCCTAGTGTAGGTAGGAGAATGGTAGGGAATATGGGATGAATGTAGGATTAGTATAAATGGGTGGTTGATGGTCAGCACAGACTCAGTGGGCCAAAGGACCTGTTTCAGTGCTGTATCTCTCTATGATTGTGTAACTTTTTTAACTTTAAAGCCCCTATATAAATAATGTTCTTGCTGTCAACAACTTAAAAACTTGTCCCAGAATCACTAGAATGATACCAGGACCAAAAGGGTGAAATTATGAGAACAGGTTGCATGGACTGGACTTGCGTTTCCTTGAGTATGGAAGGTTAAGCGTTGATCATACTGAGGTGTTTAAGATGATCGAAGGATTTAATAGGATAGATAGAGGAAAACATTTCCTCTGGGTGGAGAATCCAGAACATGAAGGCATTACCTTCAAACTAGACCTAGGCCCTTTAGAGTTCATGTGAGGAAGCACTTCTTCACATAAAGGATAGTGGAGATCACATAGTCTCTCTCACAAAAATGCTGCTGAGGCTGAGATTGAATTGAAAATTTCAAAAGTGGGACTAATAGCTTTTTGTTAGGCAAGACTGCTAAGGGTTACAGAACCAAGGCAGGTGGATGGAGTTAAGATTAAGATCAGCCATGAGCTAAATGAGTGGTGGAACAGACTCGTAGGGCTGAATGGCCTAATCCTCTTTCAATGATCGTGTGCATTTAAAAAAAACAGATTACATTTCTGGCTGTACTATCATAATTTCAAACTTTGTTTTTCAAACTTAATTCAACCAATCTGTACTTATTCTGATGAAATAATCTTAAACAATCTGGAATAAAAGGGGAAGGAAAGATGTCTCAAGAGATTCAGTTTATCAATATTAAAAATGAAAAAATAATGGTGCAATTGTACTTCATTGTTGGCAAGAGTACAAAGGGTTTTGTGCCAATCCATGTAATTTAGGACTGCCTGTTTTAACAGGCGTTCTTGATTAGCAGGCAACCGTTGTGAGATCTGAACTATTGCTGTATTGTTCCATATGCAAAGATCAAATGATTTTATTCATTGGAAAATAGGGTCATCTGAGGGACTCGTATGTCTTTTTATCAAAGCCCTTCGAGCTGAACAGAAGCTGTTGACACAGCTCAATGCAATGATCATCCCCAACAAGACAGTCTAACCATCTCCCCTTGACATTCAACAACATTACCATCGCTGAATCCCCGACCATCAACATCCTGGGGGTTACCATTGACCAGAAATTTAACAGGACCAGCCACATAAATACTATGGCTACAAGAGCAGGTTAGAGGCTGGGAATTCTGTGGCGAGTAATTTATGTCCTGACTCTCAAATGCTTGTCCAGCATCTACAAGGCACAAGTCAGGAGTGTGATGAAATACTCTCAACTTGCCTGGATGGGTGCAGCTCCAACAACACTCAAGAAGATCGACACCATCCAGGGCAACGCAGCCTGCTTGATTGGCACCCCATCTACAAACATTCACTCCCTCCACTACAGACGCACAGTGGCAGCAGTGTGTACCATCTACAAGATGCACTGCAGAAACTCAACAAGCCTCCTTCGACTGCACCTTCCAAACTTGCAATCTCTTCCAGCTAGAAGGATAAGGGCAACAGATGCATGGGTACACCACCAGCTGCAATTTCCCCTTCAAGTTAGACAGCAACCTGACTTTGAACTATATCGTCCTTCTTTCACTGTTGCTGGGTCAAAGTCCTGGAACTTCCTTCCTAACAGCACTGTGGGTGCACCTACACCAGATGGAATGTAATGGTTCAGGAAGGTGGCTCACCAACACCTTCTCAAGGGTATGTAGGGGTGGGCAACATGGTCTAGCCTTGCCAGCGCCACTCATATCTCATGAAAGAATAAAAAATAAATATAAAGTCCTGTTACACTAATCCTAACTTTGTTTGGCAAAATGTCCAGAGGATCCACAATGATTATACGAGACGAGGAGCTGGGTGAAAAGAATAGAAAAGTTGACACACCAAATCTCACAGGAGTAATTGGTAAGGTTGTTTTTGGTCCTGTGAAAAATGAGGACAGAGAGTACAAACAAAATGGTGCAATTTTAAATTCATACCTTAATTTTTACCAAAAATAACCTTCACCTTCCATAGCCTGCTTAATCTTGCAGAAGCCAGTCCTATCCTTCATGTGACGTTCTCTTCATCACTTCCATTCTCCGTCACTAACAAGTCAAGGTAGACAAACATTTCCACCTGTTAAACTGCAACCCATCCGACTAGAATGTGCATCATCCTCCTGATTTTTCCCAAATGGCAAGTCCTTTATCTTCTTTTTGTTAATGTGTAATCCGAGATTTTTACTCTCCACAGTTAGTTAGTTTATGCAAATCTATAACAGGTTTTACTATGAGATCAATGTCATCAGCAAATGTGAGCTTGTTTAAATTCTTGCCACACATGTAGACTCCCGCAATATCATCTTTTAATGCAAGTTGATTGAAGTCAATGGAAATAAAAAATCAGGAGAGATGTCAAACAGGCTGAACAATAACACAAAGTCAGGATCGACCACTCTGTGTGATACTTTTAGGCAGGTGTTAATTAGTTTCAAGTAACTGGGTTAATAGAAGCGTAGAAACATAGAAAATAGGAGCAGGAGTAGGCCATTCGGCCCTTCGAGCCTGCACCACCATTCAATACGATCATGGCTGATCGTCCAAACTCAGTACCCTGTTCCCACTTTCTCCCCGTATCCCTTGATTCCATTAGCCCTAAGAACTATAACTAACTCTTTCTTGAATATATTTAATGATTTGGCCTCAATTGCTTTCCGTGGTAGAGAATTCCACAGGTTCACCACTCTCAGTGTGAAGAAATCCCTCCTCATCTCAGTCCTAAATGGCTTACCCCTTATGCTTAGATTGTGACCCCTGGTCATCGGGAACATCCTTCCTGCATCTAGTCTGTCCAGTCTTGTTAGAATTTGTAGGTTTCTATGAGATCTGCTCTCATTCTTCGAAATTCTTGCGAATACAAGCCTAATCGACCCAATATCTCTTCATACATCAGTCCTGCCATCCCAGGAATCAGTCTGGTGAACCTTTGCTGCACTCCCTCCATAGCAAGAACATCCTTCCTCAGATAAGGAGACAAAAAGTGCATACAATACTCCAGATGTGGTCTCACCAAGGCCTTGTATAATTGCAGCAACACATCCTTGCTCCTGTACTCGAATCCTCTCGCTATGAAAGCCAACATATCATTTGCCTTCGTAACTGGCTGCTGCACCTGCACGCTTAATTTCAGCGACTAGTACACAAGGACACCCAGGTCTCGCTGCACATGCCCCTTTCCCAATCTATCGTTGTTTAGATAATAATCTGCCTTTCTCACTCACTCAACCTGTCCAAATCACACTGGAGCTTCTCTGCATCCTCCTCACAGCTCACACTCCCACCAGCATTGTGTCATCTGCAAACCGGTCTATAATTCCCTGTTTTTTCTCTGCCTCCTTTTTTAAATAGTGGGGTTACATTACCTACCCTCCAATCCATTGGATCTGTTCCAGAGTCTATAGAATTTTGAAAAATGACCAGCAATGCATCGACTATTTCAAGGGCCACTTCCTTAAGTATTCTGGAATGTAGATTATCAGGCCCTAGGGATTTATCAGCCTTCAATCCCAGCAATTTCTCTAACACCATTTCCCTATTAATACTGATTTCATACAGTTCCTCCTTCCCACTAGACCCTATGTTCCCCAACATTTCTGGGAGGTAATTTGTGTCCTCCTTTGTGAAGACAGAACCAAAGTATGTATTTAATTGGTCTGCCATTTCTTTGTTCCCCATTATAAATTCCCCCGTTTCTGACTGTAAGGGACCCACATTTGTCTTCACTATTCACAGCTCGTCACTGGTATCAGACCCACCGGCCGTCCATGTCTCCACTTTAAAGACTTCTGCAAACGCGACAGGAAGTCCTGTGACATTGATCACAAGTCATGGCAGTCAGTTGCCAGCGATCGCCAGAGCTGGCGGGCAGCCATAAAGGCGGGGCTAAAGTGTGGCGAGTCGAAGAAACTTAGCAGTTGGCAGGAAAAAAGACAGAAGCGCAAGGAGAGAGCCAACTGTGTAACAGCCCTGACAAACAAATCTTTCTGCAGCACCTGTGGAAGAGTCTGTCACTCTAGAATTGGCCTTTATAGCCACTCCAGGCACTGCTCCACAAACCACTCACCACCTCCAGGCGCTTACCCATTGTTTCTCGAGACAAGGAGGCTAAAGAAGAAGAAGAATTATTTTTCTCTTCACGTATCTATAGAAGCTTTTACAGTCAGTTTTTATGTTCTCTACAAGCTTACTCTCATACTCTATTTTCTCCTTCTTAATCAATCCCTTTGTCCTCCTTTGCTGAATTCTAAACTGCTCCCAATCCTCAGGCTTGCTGCTTGTTCTGGCCATTTTATATTTCTCCTCCTTAGATCTAATACTATCCTTAATTTCTTTTGTTAGCCACAGTTGAGCCACCCTTCCTGTTTTATTTTTGCACCAGACAGGAGTGAACAATTGTTGTAATTCATCCATGTGCTCTTTCAATACTAGCCATTGCCTATCCACTGTCAACCCTTTAAGTAATGTTCCCCAATCTATCATAGCCAACTCGCGCTTCGTACCTTCATGGTTTCCTTTATTTAGATTCAGCACCCTAGTTTCGGTATCAACTCTTTCACTCTCCATCTTAATGAAGAATTCTATCATGTTATGGTCATTCTTCCCCAAGGGACCCCGCACTACAAGATTGTTAACTAATCCTTTCCCATTACACAATACCCAATCTAGGATGGCCTGTTCTCCAGTTGCTTCCTCAACATATTGGTCCAAAAAACCATCACGTATGCATTCCAGAAATTCCTCCTGTACAGTATTGTTGCTAATTTGGTTTGCCCAATCTATATGGAGATCAAAGTCACCCATAATTACAGTTGCACCCTTATGCATGCATCTCTAATTTCTTGTTTAATGCTATCCTCTACATCACCACTGCTGTTTGAGGGTCTATATACAATCCCCACCAATGTTTTCTGCCCCTTGGTGTTTCTTAGATCCACCCATACTGATTCCACATCAGGATTCTCTGAGCTAATATCCTTCCTCACTATTGCATTGATTTCCTCTTTTATTTACAACGTTACTCCACCTTCTTTCCTTTTTTTGCCTACCCCTGGATGTCCAGTTCCCATCCTTGGTCACCCTGCAGCCATGTCTCAGTAATCGCAACTATATTGCATCCATTTACATCTATTTACGTGATTAATTCGCCTACCTTATTGCGAATACTCCATGCATTGAGTCACAATGCCTTTAGGCTTGTCGTTTTAACATTCTTAGTCATCTTAGCATTATTTCACACTATGGCCCTATTTGTTTCTTGTCCTTGATTTCTATGCCTTCCATTTTTGCCTTTTTGTTTCTTGTCTTTCACTTCTATCCTTGTTTCATCCTCCTCAGTCTTCCCGCTCAGGTTCCCATCCCCCTGCTATTCTCGTTTAAATCCTCCCTAACAGCACTAGCAAACACCCCTGCGAGGACATCAGTTGCAGTCCTGCCTGGGTGTAACCTGTCCCGCTTGTACAGGTCCCACCTTCCCCAGAACCAGTCGCAATGTCCCAGGAATCTAAATCCCTCCCTCCTGCACCATTTCTCCAGCCATGCATTCATCTGGTCTATTCTTCTGTTCCTATACTCACTAACACGTGGCACAGGAAGTAATCCTGAGACTACTACCTTTGAGGTCCTGCTTTTTAATTTAGCTCCTAACTCCTTAAATTCATCTTGCAGGACCTCATTCCTTTTTCTACCTATGTCGTTGGTACCAACATGTACCATGACCAATGGCTGTTCACCCTCCCCCTTCAGAATGTCCTGCAGCTGCTCCGAGACATCCTTGACCCTAGCACCAGGGAGGCAACATACCATCCTGGAGTTTTGTTGCGGCTATAGCAACGCCTGTCTGTTCTCCTTACAATTGAATCTCCTATCGCTATGGCCCTCCCAGTCTTTTTCCTCCCCTGCTGTGCAGCAGAGCCATCAGTGGTGCCATGAACTTGGCTGTTGCTGCTTTCCCCTGGGAGGCCATCACCCCAACAGTATCCAAACTGGTATATCTGTTTGAGAGGGGGATGGACACAGGGGACTCCTGCACTACCTGCCTGCACCTACTACTCCGCCTGGTGGCCAACTATCCCTTTTTGGCCTGTGCAGCCATTATCTGCAGTGTGACCACCTCGCTAAACGTGCTATCCATGACATCAGCTTTTGAGTACCTCAAAGGAAAATGTAGTACCTGGGTGTTAAACGTTCAGCCTTCAACATTTTGATCAGACAGATACATTTGCTGTACAGCATATTCCAGCATTTTGGAATCTATTTTTGAACTGATAAACATTTTAGCTGTCATGGTGGAAGTAGTTAGCTTGCTTCAACTCCTGGACACATTGCAGGTTCCCTCTAACAGGAGTTCCTCCAGCCCGATCTTGCCAGACCTGATAAAGCATGAATGTATCTTCCTTTTTGCAGGATTCTATCCACCTCATCATGTACTTCCAATGTTCCTCTGGCTTATATTTATCCCTCATCAATAAGAACATCAGAAATAGCAGCAGTAGTAGGCCATATAGCCCCTTGAGACTGCACCTCCATTCGATAAGATCATGGCTGATCTGATCTTTGTCTCAACTCCACTTTACTGCCTGTTCCCCACAACTAGGTCCCTACCAAATTCACAGCCATGAAAAATGCGTCACGCATCGTGAACTCTTGGATCCTCCATGAAATTGGCCATTTTGAAAAATTCACACATTTTATTCTTTGTCACATAGCTCATCTCGGTGATTGCTGGGCATGTTGTAAACTTTGCATTTTAGTGATTGACACAAGGCTCACCTTGCTGATTGGTAGAGGAGGGAGGGTTTCCGATGCAGTTTTGAGAGTAGCAGTCTCGAGCGTTAGCAGACAATTGTGAACGCCAGAATGAGCAAATCAAAAACAGCCACAACCATTATGCAGCATATCAAGCGAAAGAATTTGGAAGTCAAATTCTGCATGTTGATGGTGGGATACTGTTTTGTACAAGCTGCAATGTTCCGTTGGATCACACACGTCAGGCAATGGTTCAGCACCACTTAGAGTCAGAAAGCCATTGCAGCAGAAAGTGAGCATCCGACACTGCACTGCTGGAAAATGAATGCACGAGAAAACCAGCAAAAATTTCACTTCAACTTTAGAAATCGACAGAGAGCTCAGAAAAACGTCAGTCTGTTACAATGGAGTTTGTGGAGGCTTTTGCAAGCGCCAACAGACCATTGAAAATCTTGATCATCCAAAGTTGCATATGTTCATTCAAAGGCACGTGCAAAATGGTGGTTGCTTGCCAAGGTGCTTGGGGTGGCACAGTGGTTAGCACCGCAGCCTCACAGCTCCAGCAATCCGGGTTTGGTTCTGGTTTCTGCCTGTGCAGAGTTTGCAAGGTCTCCCTGTGATCGTGTGGGTTTCCGCCGGGTGCTCCAGTTTCCTCCCACAGCGAAAGACTTGCAGGTTGATAGGTAAATTGGCCATTATAAATTGTCCCTGGTGTAGGTAGGTGAATTGAGGGAATGTGGTAGAGAATATGGGATTAATGTAGGATTAGTATAAATGGGTGGCTGATGGTTGGCACAGTCTCAGTGGGCCAAAGGGCCTGTTTCAGTGCAGTATCTCTCTACGACTCTAAACTACGACAGAGCTACCTACCGAATGTTTTTGCTACTACACATTGTGTGGAGATAAAGTCTCTGATGAACGCCTGTGAGTCTGTTGCAATTATTTGTGATGAATCCACTGATGAGCAAGACAACAATATGCTGTATGTTTTGTTTGATTTTATGTCTGGTAAGGCAGAAGATGTAGAGTCAGGAAAGCTAACAGTGCTCACAGACTGTGTCTACCTAGAGGCTTTTAATTGCACCACCCAGGCGATAACCTAAATTATTTTAAAATACGATGCAGATTTCAACATAGTGTCTGTTTACATTATTGACAATGCAACTTTTCATGAGAAAATCTTCAATTTTAATCTGTGCTCCACGATGAAATGATTAATGCTGTCCATATTACATGTAATACATACAATTGGGGGTGGGGAACGGTTTTATGTTGGCAGCGGATGTCTCGGCCACAGGCTAAAGAGCTGGCAAGAGCCCTGCATCATCTCCTCTGGAAAAGACCTGCTGGATTACGTGCCAATTAGGCACTTAAGTGGACAGTGGCGGGCCTTCTCCAGGATTAAGGACCCAAGCAACAGAAGACCCACCTGCTGAGAGCTGCCTGCTTATCAGAGGTCGGCAGCTCTTTAACTGAGCAGCGCTACTGTACAGGTGGTGGCTTCTGCCGGTGAGGCACGCACCTGAGGCCTAGGATAATCGAGGGACTCAGGCCACAGGTGAGTCATTGAGGGAGGGGTTTTGTTGGGTTGGGGTCACAGGGGAGGGGGTTGTAGGGGGTTTAACAGCAAGGGAAGGGGGTTTGCCCTCATTGGGCCCCCTCTTCTCGAAGCCGAGTCCTTTGATCATGAACTAAGTGCCTTTTAACAAGGGACACCCTCTTCTCCCCCCAGAGCTGGCAAGCAACCTGCATGTGTTGACTTGGCATGCTCCCCACATGGCAATTGGCTGCCTGTCCCTGGACTAATACTGGCATTGGCAGGATGAGGCCCTTAATTGGGCATTAATTGCCCACTTAAGGGCTTCATCTGGCGGCAGGCGGGAAGGCCATCCATGGACTTTCCCACCACGGACTTAATTGGAGTGGAGGCGGGAAGGTGACATGGTCACTGCCTGCCACCATCCCACCTGATGAAATGCTCTCCCCACCTCCAAATTTGTTGCAGAGGAGAGCATAAAATCCCGAACATAAAATCCTCCCCCCGCCCCCTCCACTCCAGTGAGCTGTGAAAAAGTGAGTTTGGTAAAGGTGACAAACTATTCGATTACATTAAAAGATCTTCAAATACTGCCCTATCCACAAGCGTCGATACAGGCAGTACACTGCAAATGCAGCTGAAATGGCTGACATTGGCGAACAAAACATCGTCCTTGCTCCAGAGCGAGTAATTACACGTTGGACTTCTTGATTTTGGGCAGTACAGTATCATGTAGAGCACCTGAAATACTATTCAGACTTTGTCTCGGTGCAGCTCACACTGACACAGAAAACACAGGTTTTAACAGACATTGTAACCCTTCTACATGATGCTCAGCTTAATGAGGAGGTTCAGTTTGTTGCCAAGAATCCTGCACAACTGATGGATTTAATCACTTAGTTTGATCTCTATATATAACAATCCACAAAGCTTACAGTAAAGTAATGGATGCACTGTTCTGGGCTGAAGCACAGTCAAACCCACAACACGCTGATGACACTGAATTAAATGCTTGTGCTCAACTAGTGTTCTCTTGCATGGCAAAGAAGTTCAAACAATATTATGGCTACAGAGAAGAGACAAGCGGTGATGAAAAAGCAGCTCATAGGTTTCAACAACCTTCGGTGGCATTCCTGTAAGCTGTGCGTATCTTTGACCCTGCACAAATGCAACTGTTGATGGTGGATTTAAACCTGTTTGATGTGATTTCTGGCTTTGGCAAGAATGGTATTCTGGACATTCCTGCTGATAGAAGCATTGCAAAAGAAGCAGATTGTACTTTGCGTGTGCTGCAGTTCTGTAACTCTGTATTGCAGCATTCCCCACCTAGCAAGGCTAGCACAGCACTGTCCGACAATTCCAACAAATTCTGTGGACACGGAGAGAGCCTAAACACAGACAGGTGTTCACAGCGCAGAGACAGGGAATGAAGAAAGAGACAGTTGCAGGTTGCTCCATGCTCACATTCAACCACTGACTTCAGTGAGTAAAGAATGTGGCCTGTTTATAGTTAGCTTTTTACAATGGTTTTCAAGTATACATGAAATGCTATTTGAAACCAGAAACCTCTCTTTTTTTTTGTTTTAAATAGATCATTTTCATGGTTTGTTGCAACAGTGTGAAATTGTCAATTTAAATACGTGAAATTGTGAAACTTATGATTCTCAAAGTGCTGTGACCGTGTAATTGGTAAAATTTGACTGTGAATTATCCTTAACTCCCCAGTAGTTCACCAATCTGTCTGTCTCAGCCTTGAATATATTCAATGACTCAGCCTCCACCGCTCTCAGGGGTAGAGAATTCCAAAGATTCACGGCCTCTGAGAGAGGAAATTCCACCTCATCTCCACCTTAAATGGGCAACACCTTATTCTGAAACTATTGCCCCAGGTTCTAGATTCCACCATCAATGTAAACATCCTCTCAATTGCCCTCAGAATTTTATGTATTTCAATGCGATCACCTCTCATTCTTCTAAACTCCCACTGGATACAGGCCCAAACTGTTCAACATTTCCTCATAAAGACAACATCTTCATCCCAGGAATCAACATGGTGAGCCTTCTCTCAACTGCCTCCAATGCAAGTATATCTCTCCTTAAATAAGGAGACAAAAACTGTATGGTGTACTCCAGGTTTGGTCTCACCAATGCCCTGTAGAGTTATAGAACATAGAACATAGAACATAGAACATACAGCACAGAACAGGCCCTTCGGCCCACAATGTTGTGCCGATCCTTTGTCCTCTGTCAAGGACAATTTAATCTATACCCCATCATTCTCCTTTATCCATATACCTATCCAAAAGCCTTTTGAAAGTCCCTAAAGTTTCTGACTCAACAACTTCCCCGGGCAAGGCATTCCATGCCTCGACCACTCTCTGGGTAAAGAACCTTCCCCTGACATCCCCCTTATATCTCCCACCCTTCACCTTAAATTTATGACCCCTTGTAACGCTTTGCTCCACCCGGGGAAAAAGTTTCTGACTGTCTACCCTATCTATTCCCCTGATCATCTTATAAACCTCTATCATGTCACCCCTCATCCTTCTCCTTTCTAATGAGAAGAGGCCTAGAATGTTCAGCCTTTCCTCGTAAGACTTATTCTCCATTCCAGGCAACATCCTGGTAAATCTCCTCTGCACCCTCTCCAAGGCTTCCACATCCTTCCTAAAATGAGGCGACCAGAACTGCACACAGTACTCCAAATGAGGCCTTACCAAGGTCCTGTACAGCTGCATCATCACCTCACGGCTCTTAAATTCAATCCCTCTGCTAATGAACGCTAACACCCCATATGCCTTCTTCACAGCCCTATCCACTTGAGTTGCAACTTTCAATGATCTATGCACATAGACCCCAAGGTCTCTCTGCTCCTCCACATGCCCAAGAACCCTACCGTTAACCCAGTATTTTGCATTCATGTTTGTCCTTCCAAAATGGACGACCTCACACTTTTCAGGGTTAAACTCCATCTGCCACTTTTCAGCCCAGCACTGCAACCTATCCAAGTCCCTTTGCAGACGACAATAGCCCTCCTCGGTATCCACAACTCCACCAACCTTTGTATCATCTGCAAATTTACTGACCCACCCTTCGACTTCCTCATCCAAGTCGTTAATAAAAATCACAAACAGGAGAGGACCCAGAACTGATCCCTGCGGCACGCCACTGGTAACTGGGCTCCAGGCTGAGTATTTACCATCTAAGACCACTCTCTGCCTTCTATCAGTTAGCCAATTCTTAATCCAACTGGCCACATTCCCCACTATCCCATGCCTCCTGACTTTCTCCATAAGTCTACCATGGGGGACCTTATCAAATGCCTTACTAAAATCCATGTACACCACATCCACTGGTTTACCCTCATCCACTTGCTTGGTCACCTGCTCAAAGAATTCAATCAGGCTTGTGAGGCAAGACCTACCCCTCACAAAACCGTGCTGACTGTCCCGAATCAAGCAGTGTCTTTCCAGATGCTCAGAAATCCTATCCCTCAGCACCTTTTCCATCAACTTGCCTACCACCGAAGTAAGACTAACTGGCCTGTAATTCCCAGGGTTGTTCCTATTCCCTTTCTTGAACAGGGGCACAACATTTGCCACCCTCCAATCACCTGGTACCACCCCCGTCAGCAGAGAAGATGAAAAGATCATTGCCAGCGGCTCTGCAATTTCATCCCTTGCTTCCCATAACATCCTTGGATATACCCCGTCAGGCCCGGGAGACTTGTCTATCTTCAAGTTATTCAAAAACCCCAACACATCTTCCCTCCTAACGAGCACTTCCTCGAGCTTACCAGTCTGTTTCACACCGTCCTCTTCAGTAATACACCCCTTCTCATTCGTAAATACCGAAGAGAAGTACTCATTCAAAACCTCACTTATCTCTTCCGGCTCAACACACAGTCTCCCGCTATTGTCCTTGACCGGACCTATGGTCCCCCTAGTCATCCTCATATTTCTGACATACGCGTAAAAGGCCTTGGGGTTTTCTTTTATCCTACCCGCCAAGCATTTTTCATGCCCTCTCTTAGCTCTCCTAATCCCTTTCTTCAGATCCTTCCTGGCCATCTTGTATCCCTCCAGAGCTATGCCTGTGCCCTTTTTCCTCAACTTTATATACGCATCCTTCTTCTTCCTAACAAGACTCTCAACCTCTCTTGTCAACCACGGTTCCCTCACATGACCATCCCTTCCCTGTCTGACAGGGACATGCTTATCAATGGCCCCTACTATCTGCTCCTTGAAAAAGTTCCACATTTCGACCGTGCCCTTCCCTGCCAGCATATGCTCCCAACTTATGCTCCTCAGTTCCTGCCTGACAGCATCATATCTACCCTTCCCCCAATTGTAAACCTTGCCCTGTTGCACATACCTATCCTTCTCCATTACCACAGTGAATGCTACAGAATTGTGATCACTATCTCCAAAGTGCTCGCCCACCAACAGCTCTATCACTTGCCCTGGTTCATTACCTAGTACCAAATCCAATATTGCCTCCCCTCTGGTCGGGCAGTCTACATACTGAGTCAGAAAAGCTTCCTGGACATACTGCACAAACACTACCCCATCCAAACTATTCGATCTAAAGAGTTGCCAATCAATATTTGGGAAGTTGAAATCCCCCATAATTACTACCCTGTGACTTCTGCTCCTTTCCAAAATCTGTTTCCCAATCTGCTCTTCCACCTCCCTGCTGCTATTGGGGGGCCTATAGAAAACTCCCATCAAGGTGACTGCTCCTTTCCTGTTCCTGACCTCAACCCACAGTGCCTCAGTCGGCAGATCCTCCTCGAAAATTCTTTCAGCAGTTGTTACACTATTTCTAACTAACAATGCCACCCCCCCACCTCTTTTACCACCATTCCTAATCTTATGAAAACATCTATAACCAGGTACCTCCAAAAACCATTCCTCCCCCTCACCTATCCACGTTTCAGTGATGGCCACAACATCGTAGTCCCAAGTGCCCATCCACGCCTTCAATTCACTCACCTTATTCCTGATGCTTCTTGCGTTGAAGTATACGCACTTTAACCCTTCTCCGTGCCCATCTGTCCTCTGTGACAGTGCTACCTTCCCCAATACCTCACTACACTCTTTGTCTTTCTGAGTGGACCCACTGGTCCCTGGATTACAAGTCCGGTTCCCATCCCCCTCCCAAACTAGTTTAAACCCTCCCGAACAGTACTAGCAAACCTCCCTCCCAGGATATTGGTGCCCCTCTGGTTCAGATGCAGCCCGTCCTGTTTGAACAGGTCCCATCTTCCCCAGAATGCAGTCCAATTATCCAAGAACTGGAAGCCCTCCCTCCTACACCATTCCTGCAGCCACGTGTTCAGCTGTGCTCTCTCCCTATTCCTAGCCTCACTATCACGTGGCGCCGGCAACAAACCAGAGATAACAACTCTGTCCGTCCGAGCTTTCAGCTTCCAGCCTAACTCCCTAAACTCACTTCTAACATCTGTGCCACCCTTCCTTCCTACGTCGTTGGTGCCAATGTGCACCACGACCTCTGGCTGCTCCCCCTCCCCTTTAAGGATCCTGAAGACGCGATCACAAACATCACGGACCCTGGCACCAGGGAGGCAACAAACCATCCGTGCGTCTCGCCTGCGCCCACAGAACCGCCTGTCCGTACTCCTCACCATCGAGTCCCCGATGACTAGTGCTCTCCCATTCTCCCTCCTTCCCTTCTGAGCCACAGTGCAGGACCCCGTGCCAGAGGCCCGGTCACTGCAGCCTGCCCCCGATAGGCCGTCCCCCCCAACAGTATCTAAAACTGTATACTTGTTGTTGAGGGGAACGACCACAGGAGATCCCTGCACTGACCTCTTCCCACCTCTAACTGTTACCCAGCTGCCTTTGATTTGTGGAGTAACGACCTCCGTGTAGCTTCTATCTATCACCCCCTCAGCTTCCCGAATGATCCTCAGTTCATCCAGCTCCAGCTCCAATTCCCTAACACGGTCTGATAGGAGCTGGAGACGGATGCACTTCCAGCAGGTGACGTCGGCAGGGCCACCGGAGGTTTCCCTCACCTCGAACATTCTGCAGGAGGAGCACTGCACTACACTGGCTGCCATTTCTTTTATTCAATTACCCCTTAGTTAAGTACAACTATAGATATTAACAAAAACAGTAAATAGCTTACCTGCTCAGTCCTTTTTGGTTAGAGGAGGAGGGTAAAAAGGGTCTTATTATTATGTTAGAGGAGGAGGATGGGTGGGAGACACTACATGTGTAGCGGCTCGGGTTTACTCAGCTCCGCACCTTTAAGGAAAATACCTACCCAGGAGTCCTCGCTGCCGACCAGCTTCCGGTTCCTCCGGCGCCAAAAGAAACTCAAAGACAAGGAAAACAGTAAGTAAAACAGTAAGTACTTACTTTTAAAACACAGCTCCTGATGCCTTCACTCACCCACCGAAGAGTCGCTACCTTCTCCTGCTGCTCCGCCGGGAAATGAGGCCGAGTCCACGGAGCTCCGCACCTTTAAGGAAAATACCTACCCAGGAGTCCTCGCTGCCGACCAGCTTCCGGTTCCTCCGGCGCCAAAAGAAACTCAAAGACAAGGAAAACAGTAAGTAAAACAGTAAGTACTTACTTTTAAAACACAGCTCCTGATGCCTTCACTCACCCACCGAAGAGTCGCTACCTTCTCCTGCTGCTCCGCCGGGAAATGTAGCAATACTTCCCGACTTTTATATTCCATGCCCCTTGCAATAAATGCCAATATTCCACCTGTCTTCCTAGTTACTTGCTGTATGCTAATATTTTGGGGTTTCAAATCGAGGACACCCGGATCCCTCTGTACTGCAGCATTCTGTAGGCTTTCTCCATTTAAATAATATTTTGCTTTTCTATTCTTCCTACCAAAGTTGCTAACCTTATATTTTCCTACATTATACTCCATATCCCAAATTTTTTGCCCACTCACTTAACCTTTGAATTCTTTGAATCCTCCTCACAACTTGCTTTTCCACCTATCTTTGTATCTTCAGCGAATTTGGCTACAATACACTCAATCCCTTCATCCAAGTTATTAATATAAATTGTAAACAGTTGAGGCCCCAGCACTGATCCCTGTGGCACCCCTGCTAGTTACAGTTTGCCAGCCTGAAAATGAGCCATTTATCCCAACTCTCCAATTTCTGTTTGTTTGCCAATCCTCTGTCCATACTGTTGTAATATCCACATGAGATTTTATCGAGTGCAGTAACATGTTATGCCTTTTGGAAATCCAAATACACTACATCTACTGGTTTCTCTTTATCCATCCTACTTCTTACATCCTCAAAGAACTCTAATAGGTTTGTCAAACATGGTTTCCTTTTCATAAATCTATGTTAACTCTGCTTTTTTTTCATTCCTTTTGTGGGATGTGGGCATCGCTGGCTTTATTGCCCATCCTGAATTGCCCCTGAACTGTGTAGCTTGCTTAAGTGATTTCAGAGAGCATTTTAGAGTCAAGCACATTGCTGTGGGTCTGGAGTCACACATAAGCCAGACCAGGTAAAGATAGCAGATTTCCTTCCCTAAAGGACATGAGTAAGCCAGATGGGTTTTTACAACAATCAACAATTGTTTCATGGTCACCATTAGACTAGCTTTTTAATTCCCAGATTAATTTAATTCAAATTTCACCATCTGCCGTGGTGGGATTCAAACCCAGGTCCCCAGAGCAGTAGCTTGGGCCTCTAGGTTACAAGTTCAATGACATGCCCACTCCGCCACTGCCTCTCCGTAATTATAGTGATTATATTATGTTTTTCTAAATGTCCTGCTGTTACTTCCTCAATAATGAATCCCAACATTTTCCCAAGACAGATGTCAGGCTAACTGGCCTATAGTTTCCTGCTTACTGTCTCCCTCCTTTCTTGAATAGAGGTGTTACATTTGTGGTATTCCAATCCATTGGGACCTTTCCAGAAACTAGGGAATTTTGGAAGATTACAACCAATGCATCCAGTCTCTCTGCAGTCACTTCTTCGAAGACCCCAGAATGCAGGCCATCAGGTCCAGGGGACTTGCCAGCCTTTGATCCCTTTTGTTTGCCGAGTACTTTTTCTCTCGTGATAATGATTGTTTTCAACTCCTCCGTCACTTTTGCCCCCTGATTTTCTACTATTATTGGGAGACTTTTAGTGTCTTTTACCATGAGGACAGATGCAAAATACTTGTTCAAAGTCTCTGCCATTTTTGTTGTTTCCCATTATTAATTCCCCAGTCTCATCCTCCAAGAGACCAATGTTTACTTTAGCTACTCTCTTCCTTTTTATATACTTATAGAAGCTCCTACTGTCTGTTTTCATGTTTCTTCCCAGTTTATTCTTATAATCTATTTTAACTTTTTTTTTCATCCTTTTCTGGTTTCTAACATTTTCCCAATCTTCTAGCTTACCACAAACCTTCGCAGAGTGTACACCTTTTCTTTCAATTTGATACCATCCTTAATGTCCATAACAGCCATAGGGCGGCACAGTGGTTATCACCGCAGCCTCACAGTTCCAGGGACCCGGGTTCGATTCTGGGTACTGTCTGTGCAGAGTTTGCAAGTTCTCCCTGTGTCTGTGTGGGTTTTCGACGGGTGCTCCGGTTTCCTCCCACATCCAAAGACTTGCAGGTGATAGGTAAATTGGCCGTTGCAAGTTGCCCCCAGTGCAGGGAGGTGGTAGGGAATATGGGATTACTGTAGGGTTAGTATAAAAGGGTGGTTGTTGGTCGGCACAGACTCGGTGGGCCGAAGGGCCTGTTTCAGTGCTGTATCTCTAAATAAAATAAATAAAAATATAAAATAATTAGCCTCAGATGGCTTTTCCTTCTCGTAGAGTCCTTTTTTCACAATGAAATACATTTTTGTTGAGAATTTTGAAATATCTCTTTAAGTTTCAGCCACTGCTTATCTTTTAATCTATTTTCCCAGTCCACTTTAGCCAGTTCTGTCTTATTGCCTTTATTTAAGTTTGAGGCCCAAGTTTCAAACCCAAGTTTCTCCAAACTCAAATTGAATGTGAAATTATATCATAGTATGATCACACCAACATAACTAAAAACAGATTATCTGATCATTATCACATTGCCATTTGTGGAAACTTGCTATGTGTCATTTGGCTGTCATGTTTCCTACATTACAACATTGTATGTGGCTACATTGAATGTAAAGTGCTTTGGAATTTCCTGCGGTCACAAAAGTCACTAAACCTAGCTTTTCCAAGTATTTTCCCATAAATCAGTGCCCTTTGTGACCAAGTGATTAAAGGAAACTGCCCAGTGAGACCTGCAAAACCAGCCTTGATTCCTAAACTGAATGAACTGATCTAATCCAGGGTGGCAGTATGGACAGTATAGTTCAACTCAGTGCTCTTGGACTAGAGAGGGAAAAAAATCAACCAGAGTATCACTCTACTGATCACTGTTGATTGATCCTCAGATCCTGTTGAGAATAAGCCCAGGCTCGTTTGTGATGCCTGCCATTATTCATCGTCTAGGTTCATGTATGAGGAACGGCCACTTGGGTGTGATGTTGGAACCAAACTGTGTTAAAACCATAACTGTGTCATAAACTGTAGCCATGTCCTTAATTGTACTGTGTCATGAACAATATCGTGCCATAAACCATACCGTCTTAAACTGTGCTGTGTCCTGAATTGCACTGTGTTGTGAATCGTACCCATGACCTGTACTGAACTGTGTTGTAAACCATACCCATGACGTGAATCATACACGTCATGGATTGTACCCATGTCGTGAATTGTATGGTGATGTGAATCGTACTGCACTGTGAACCGTACTTGAGTTGTAAGCAAAACTGTGTCATGAATCATACTGTGTTATGAATCGTATTCATGTCATGAATCTTAATGTGTTGTGAATTGTTGTATGCCATGAATCGCATCTGTGCCCTGAGTGTACTATGTCATAAACTGTACTGTGTCATGAATTATACTGTGTCATGAGCCATATCCATGTCGTGAATTACACACGTGCTGTGAATCGTACTGCGGCATGAATCAGACCCATGTTGTAAATCACACTGTTTAATGAATCATACCCATGAACTCCAGGACAGGAGGGATGAAAGTTTGAAAAAAAGCTTAAGATTTGCAAGGAGCCGAAGCAATGTCTTGGTTAGCAAAATATTTTCTAAACTCGCAAATTGTGCAAGTGCGGTCCAGTTACACAAGTTCTTGCATAAAATATTTTTTTGATGTTTCAGGGGCCTGGTTCTTTTAAAAGCAGAAACTGCAAAAAAATTGTCAGTTTTGAAAAGCAGAGTTTCCTGTTCAGTTAATGTACAAAACAAGGCATAAATGAAGTTAAACAAAAGCAAAATACAGCGGATACTGGGTAGGCAGTGGCATAGTGGTATTATTACTGGACTAGTAACCCAGAGACCCAGGGTATTTCTCCGGGGACATGGGTTCGAATCCCACCACAGCAGAAGGTGGAATCTGAATTTAATTAATAAATCTGGAATTAAAAGCTAGTCTAATGATGGCCTGGTCTGGCCTACATGTGACTCCAGACCCACAGCAATGTGGTTAACTCTTACATACCCTCCGAAATGACCTAGCAAGCCACTCAGTTGCACCTAACCACTACAAAGTCAATAAAAAGGAATGAAACCGGACGGCCCACCCGGCATCAACCTAGGCAACGGAAGCGACAACGGCAAAGCCAGCCCGGTCGACCCTGCAAAGTCCTCCTTACTAACATCTGGGAGCTTGTGCCAAAGTTGGGAGAGCTGTTCCACAGACTAGTCAAGCAACAGCCTGACATAGTCACAGTCACGGAATCATACCTTACAATGTCCCAGACACTGCAATCACTATCCCTGGGTATGTCCTGTCCCACCGGCAGGACAGACCCAGCAGAGGTGGTGGCACAGTGGTATACAGTAGGGAGGGAGTTGCCCTTGGAGTCCTCAACATCGACTCTGGACCCCATGAAGTCTCATGGCATCAGGTCAAACATGGGCAAGATAACCTCCTACTGATTACCAACTACCGCCCTCCCTCAGCTGATGACTCAGTACTCCACCATGTTGAACACCACTTGGAGGAAGCACCGAGGGTGGCAAGGGCACAAAATGTACTCTGGGTGGGGGACTTCAATGTCCATCACCAAGAGTGGCTCAGTAGCACCACTACTGACCGAGCTGGCCGAATCCTAAAGGACATAGCTGCTAGACTGGGTCTGCGGCAGGTGGTGGGGGAACCAACACAAGGGAAAAACATACTTGACCTCATCCTCACCAATCTGCCTGCTGCAGATGCTTCTGTCCATGACTGTATTGGTAGGAGTGACCACCGCACAGTCCTTGTGGAGACGAAGTCCTGCCTTCACATTGAGGATACAGTCCATCGTGTTGTGTGGCACTATCACCGTGCAAATGGGATAGATTTTGAACAGATCTAGCAATGCAAAACTGGGCATCCATGAGGCGCTGTGGGCCATCAGCAGCAGCAGAATTGTACTCAACCACAATCTGTGACCTCATGGCCCGGCATATCCCCCACTCTACCATTCCCATCAAGCCAAGAGACCAACCCTGGTTCAATGAAGAGTTCAGGAGGGCATGCCAGGAGCAACACCAGGCATACCTCAAAATGAGGTGTCAACCTGGTGAAGCTACAGCACAGGACTATCTACGTGCAAAACTGCGTAAGCAGCAGGCGATAGACAGAGCTAAGCGATCCCACAACCAACAGATAAGATCGAAGCTCTACAGTCCTGCCACATCCAGCCGTGAAAGGTGGTGGACAATTAAACAACTAACTGGAGGAGGTGGATCCACATACATCACCATCCTCAATGATGTGGGAGCCCAGCTTATCAGTGCGTAAGATAAGGCTGAAGCATTTGCAACAATCTTCAGCCAGAAGTGCCGAGTTGATGATCCATCTCGGCCTCCTCCTGAAGTCCCCAGCATCACAGGTGCCAGACCAGCCAATTCGATTCACTCCGCGTGATATCAAGAAACGACGGAAGTCACTAGATACTGCAAAAACTATGGACCCTGACAATATTCCGGCAATAGTACTGAAGACCTGTGCTCCAGTACTTGCCGCGCCCTGAGCCAAGCTGTTTCAGTACAGCTACAACACTGGCATCTACCCTGCAGAAAATTGCCCAGGTATGTCCTGTCCACAAAAAGCAGGACAAGTCCAACCCGGCCAATTACCGCCCCATCAGCCTACTCTCGATCATCAGTAAAGTGATGGAAGGTGTCATCAACAGTGCCATCAAGCGGCACTTGCTTAGCAATAACCTGCTCAGTAACGCTGAGTTTGGGTTCCGCCAGGGCCACTCAGCTCCTGACCTCATTACAGCCTTGGTTCAAACATGGACAAAAGGGCTGAAATCAAGAGGTGAGGTGAGAGTGACTGCCCTTGACATCAAGGCAGCATTTGACCGAGTATGGCATGAAGAAGCCCTAGCAAAACTGAGGTCAATGGGAAAACTCTCCACTGGCTGGAGTCATACCTAGCGCAAAGGAAGATGGTTGTGGTTGTTGGAGGTCAGTCATCTGAGCTCCAGGACATCACTGCAGGAGTGTCCTAGGCCCAACCATCTTCAGCTGCTTCATCAATGACCTTCCTTCAATCATAAGGTCAGAAGTGGGGATGTTTGCTGATGATTGCACAATGTTCAGCACCATTTGTGACTCCTCAGATACTGAAGCAATCTGTGTAGAAATGCAGCAAGACCTGGACAATATCCAGGCTTGGGCTGATAAGTGGGAAGTAACATTCGCGCCACACAAGTGCCAGGCAATGAGCATCTCCAACAAGAGAGAATCTAACCATCTCCCCTTGACATTCAACAGCATTACCATCGCTGAATCCCCCACTGTCAACATCCTAGGGGCTACCATTGACCAGAAACTGAACTGGAGTAGACAAATAAATACCGTGGCGACAAGAGTAGGTCAGAGGCTACGAATCCTGAGGCGAGTAACTCACCTCCTGACTCCCCAAAGCCTGTCCACCATCTACAAGGCACAAGTCAGGAGTGTGATGGAATACTCCCCACTTGCCTGGATGGGTGCAGCTCCAACAACACTCAAGAAGCTCGACACCATCCAGGACAAAGCAGCCCGCTTGATTGGCACCCCATCTACAAACATTCACTCCCTCCACCACCGACGCACAGTGGCAGCAGTGTGTACCATCTACAAGATGCACTGCAGCAATGCACCAAGGCTCCTTAGACAGCACCTTCCAAACCCGCGACCTCTACCAACTAGAAGGACAAGGGCAGCACATACATGGGAACACCACCACCTGCAAGTTGCCCTCCAAGTCACACACCATCCTGACTTGGAACTATATCACCGTTCCTTCACTGTCGCTGGGTCAAAATCCTGGAACTCCCTTCCTAACAGCACTGTGGGTATCCCTACCCCAAATGGACTACAGCGGTTTAAGGAGGCAGCTCACCACCACCTTCTCAAGGGCAATTAGGGATGGGCAATAAATGCTGGCCTGGCCAGCGTCACCCACATCCGATGAATGAATAAAAAAAAAAGGATGCTGTAAATCTGAAATAAAAATGGAAATTGCTGTAAATACTCAGCAGGTCTAACAGAATCTGTGGAGAGAGAAACAGATTTACCATTTCAGGTTGATGATGAAAGGTTCTGATGAAAAGTCATGGATCTGAAATCTTAAATGATGCCAACCTGGATCTAATGCTTGAGGCTGAGAGGGAGAAGAGGGAGGTCCTCCTCCCAGAGGGTGGCAGGGGCACCTCTCTGTTCAGTGTCATCTCCATCCACCTCCTCTTCCTCCACCTTGCTCACCTCCTGCGCCGAGGACCTGTCTCCTTCAAGGGCCTCACCATCCTCAAGGTCCACACCTCTCTGCAGGTCCATGTTATGGACAGTAGAGCAGACCACCACAGTGACCATGACCCGTGCAAGAGCGTATTGAAGGGCACTACCCGACCAGTCCAGGCACCACAATCGCATCTTCAGAAACCCGATGGCCTTCTCAATGTTTGTCCTGCTGAGCAGGTGGCATTTGTTGTATCTCCTTTGTGACTCTGTCTGGGCTCCTGTAGAGGGCTCAGTGGCCATCTCTTGAAGGGATTTCCTTTTCCCCAAGGATCAGTCTATGCACTTTGGAGGTTGGAAGATCTGAGGGAGTCTGGACTGCTGGAGAATGAAGGATTCATGGAGGCTGCCAGGTAGCTGAATGCACACATGGAGGAAGCTCTTGCTGTGGTCACAAACCAGTTGGACGTTGAGGAAGTGTAAACCCATTCTATTGATGTATCACAATGGCCGGTCGCTGGGTGCCTTGATGGCCACATGTGTGCAATTGGTGATGCCCTGGACTTGGGGGAATTCAGTGATGGAGGCGAGACCCAATGCCCTCTGTGCCTGAGAGGCCATATTTGCTGTGAAATGAATCGGCCTGCTGCAGTGTTCCAGTGAAACTCAACACAAGCTTGAGGAACAGCACCTTATCTTCCAATTAGGCTCTCTACAGCCCTCTGGACTCAACATTGAGTTCAACAACTTCAGACCATGACTGCCATTTTGATTGTTTTTACCATGTACCAGGCTTAAACTTGTTTTTCATGTTTTTGCTTTCAGATGGAACTGTTCATGATTCTCCATTAATACTCTCTCTGGACAAATGCTTTGTCTTTTACTAAGGTTATTACTACTCCCTTTGCCTTTTATTCTATGACATCTTTGTCAGTTAATCTCTCTTTCCCTCCACCCCATCACAGACCTTCTATTTTGTTCTTCTTCCCTCACCTCCCACCTTGCACTTTCTCAAAGTACTATTTGATGTGTCGTCAATTCTGATGTTCTTGGGACTTGAGTGAGTTTTAACCGAGTTTGATCAAAGATGTGAGGCAGAGATTGAGACAGAGGCATCAGGCTGTTGAACATTATGAGTCTTCTGTATTCTGTTTTACTTTCACTTTCCCTTTACTAGCACGTGTGCACTACAGCTGCCCCAAGTGTACACAATGCACAATGCAATTGCAATTTCAAAACACTGCAACATTAGAGTCAATGTTGTAATGTAGGGAACATAGCAGCCAATTTGCACACAGCAAGCTCCCTCACACAGCAATGTGACAATAACCAAATATCTGTTTTAGTGATATTGATAGTAGGATAAGTATTAGCCAGGACATACAAGAGCACAGCTGATGGGAGATGCTTTGCTCAGCTACACTGCATATTAAAAAGTGTGTCAAATGTCCCAGGGGGTTAAATGAGCTGATGACTGCATTTACACCCTATTTGGTCTTTGAACTACGCAATAGAGCCCAATGCGACCAGTGCATGACTAACGGCTACAAGGTGGTGCAAGAAAACCACTCTTACTAACTGGGAAAAGTGAAAAAAAGGAAATGTAAAAATAAGATTCAATGAGTGTTCCGGGAAAATTTTCAACTCACTATATTTGTTGTTCATGATGCAGTCTCCTTTACAACGGAAAGACCAAATGTAGATTGTGTGATCACTTTGCCGAATACCTCCATTTAGTCTGTAAATGTCACCCTGAGTTTCCATGCGTTTGCCACTAATTCACCTTCTCACTCCCACTCTGATCTGGGCCTCCTACACTGTTCCAGTGAAGATCAACATAAGCTCAAGGAACAGCATCTCATCCTTTGATCTCACCTTCCGGCCTCAACATCGAGCTCAACAACTTTTGATCATAACCACTGCTCTCATTTTCTCAGACAGTAGGTGCTGGTCATCGTTCCACTGTCACTATTTACACCTCATCTGGGCCCATCTTTACTTGTCCCATTTCCACTCCTTTTTTCCTTGCATCATCATCCCCAGAGAAATCTGGAACTCACTCCCCAAAATGCTGTTGAGGCTGGGAGTCAATTGGAAATTTTAAAACTGATAGATTTTTGCTTGGCACGATTATTAACAGATATGGAACTGAATGAGTTCAGATACAGATCAACTACAATTTAACGCAGATGCTCTGAAACCTTGTTCAAGCATGGATGCATAATGTTTGGAGTAGTTTTTTTTAATATCCTGCCATGGGATGTGGCCGTCACTGGCAAAGCCAGCATATGTTGCCCATCCCTCATTTCCCTCGACAACTGAGTGGCTTGAAAGGTCATTTCAGAGGGGATTTAAATGCCAACCACATTGCTGTGGGTCTGGAGTCACATGTTGGCCAGGCCAGGTAAGGATGGCAGATTTCCTTCCCTAAAGGACATTAGTGAACCAGATGGGTTTTTGTGACAATCAATGATAGTTTTATGGCACCATTACTGAGACTGGCTTTCGAATACAGATTTTTCTTGATTAATTAAATTTAAATTCCATCAGCTTTCAAATCCACGGTGGGATTTAAACACATGTCCCGAGGGCATTAGCCTGGACCTCTGCATTACTATTTCAGTGACATTGCGACTATGCCACCGTCTTCCACTAGATGAGAGTGTCTTAAATTATTTTCTACACATTAGCTCCACTCTCCCCCTGAACCTCCTCTGCATGTCCACCAGTCTCTGCTCCTTTAAAAGTCTTCTCAAGAACCCATCCTTATGGCCAGCTTTCTGCCATTGCCGACTATTTGATTCCTCCATGGCTCGCACACCTTTCCCTGCCAACTTCCATCTATGAAATACTTTAGGGCATTTTCTATTCAGATTATTGTGCATATCTGCGCACAAACTTTTTTTCAATCAAGTCAATACCCCTTTAAATGTTGGTAACATCATCCGTACACTTACACAAAATACAGGCTGAGGGGCTGCTGACGACCAAATGGTACAGAGACCTGCCACCCTGAGACAAACCCACTAGCCCCTTCCTGGGCCATGCCACATGCCCATGCCTTTGGGAAAAACACAACAGGCAGAGCAAACATCCAGCGGGAAGCATCCTAAATTTACATTTCTTTACACACATACACATACAAAAATGAAAAAAATAAAGAAGTAAAAATAAATGAAGGAAAAAAATGATTCATTGTTTGTTTTAGAGTTTAAATCCATCATGAGACAATTTCTACTTTCTACCCCCCAGAGATGTTTCCTGTAGCCCTGGGGCACACGTACCATAGTTTGGGAAAACTGATCCGATTGAATGGTGGAACAGGTCCAAGATGCTGAATGGCCTACTCCTGTTCCTATGATGTAGATTTTTAATGTCTTTTGTTATTCAATACTGATTTCAGTAAATGGCAAAATAGATGGATGTTTTATTTGCATTTTGGGCCATTGTGGTGAGGGATCTGCATCTACATTTTGATGTACAAATTCCCTTTGGTTTGTATCAGAGTGACATTGTCAACAGTTTTGCAACAATTTCTTCTGAGTTTTTTTTTGTTCTTGGAATGTTGGCAAACTGCATTTACAGCCCATTCCTGATTACCATGAGGAGGTGGTGGTGGGTCCTTTCCTTGAACTGTGCAGTCCTGATAGTGATTGTTTTTAACCACAGTGGTGTTAGGTTGGGAATCCAGAATAATGGACCAGCTACAGAGAAGGAAATGTAACATATGTTCAAGTCAGGATGGTGTGTGACTTGAATCAAACGTGGAGGTGATGAATGTTCTCATAACATTGCTTGACAAGATGGTAAACTTCTTTCACAAAGTATTTAGTATTTTACTAGAAAAACAATGTCAGAGAGTCATTTATGGCACAGAAGGAGACCATGTGGCCCATCGAGTCCACGCTGGCTCTTCACGGAGCTATGCAGTCAGTCCCAATCCCCGGCTTGATCCCTGTAGCTGTGCAAGTCTATTTCTGTCAGGTGACCATCCAACTTCCTCGTGAAGTAATTGATCGTCTCTGCTTCCACCATCCTTGTGGGCAGCGAGTTCCAGGTCATTACTATCCGCTGTGTAAAAAAGTGCTTCCTCATATTCCTCTAGCATCTTTTGCCCTAAACTTTCAATCTGTATCCCCTAGTCTTTGTACCATTTGTTAATGGGAGCAGTTTTTCCTTGTATAACTTATCTAAGCCTGTCATAAGCTTGTACACTTCTATTAAATCTCCCCTCAATCTCCTTCGTCCTAAGGAGAACAAACACAGCTTTTCCATCCTATCCCTGTAAATAAAATCCCCCATCCCTGGAACCATTCTGGTAAATCTCCTCTGCACCCTCTCAAGAACCCTCACATCCTTCTGAAAGTGTGGTGACCAGAACTGGACATAATACTCCAGTTGAGGCCTAACCAGAGCTTTATAAAGTTTTATAAAGCTTTATGTCACTGCAAATAGTGGTGGGATTGGAGTGGTGGCGTGGAGGTTCTTGGGGGTGGGAGTGCAGCAGAATGAACCATTGGGGGCGGGGGGGGGGGGGGGGGGGAAGTGTGCAGCGGAATGAACTCCCCACTGTTCCTTTCTATGAGGGTGTAAATTCAGTGCTGCTGTCAAACAATTCCCTCTTTACAACCCTTGCATTGGTTGCAGTGTAACTACAGAAATGTGTCCCAACATCAATGTGTAAAAACATCTAGAGAAGGCAGTCTTGTGCTGCTTGGCATTAACACTTCACAGAGTATCCCTTCAGCACATTGTCAGTCACCATTTGGTAAGTGCTCAGGGGATCCACATGTTCTAAACTTACCCAGAACTTATTTAAATCCATTGAAAGCACAGAAGATCCAGCTCATGTTCTCAATGTATACAGGATGAAGAGATTTGCACATGTGTGATAAGCACGTGCCCCCAGAGCTACTTTTGAATCTACCAGTTCTAATTTCAGACAGACAGTATAAGAGGAGCGCCGGAATGACAGATCTTCTCCCCTCTTTCTCCTGGCCTTTATATCCCAAGAAATGGGTGTTCCTGGGAACAAGGATGGGGACAATTGGGCTCTTTCTTTAGCTGTGGTGTACTGTAGAAATCCAACTTCGTAATTTATTCGAACTGATCCTGAATTCTCAACACACATTCTTGGTGTGTGAAGGTGTACACTCTGAGATTAAATTTAAAATCTAATTTTAAGATGCATGAATTCCTGGGCTTAAACAGGGCTGTTTATGGCTTTTTTCAGCACAGAAGAACCAGCAACGCAATTGCAAAGTGCCGCAAGGGAATGAAAGTCAAGTAACTCGGGGTCTATAGTGAGCTCGATTTTTGCTTTAATAACCTGGGTTTCCATTATTTTAGCAAGCATAAATAATTTAATTCCCCCATGCTCTGTGAAACTGCTTGGTGCTTTTAATTAATGAGACCATAATTATCTTTATCTAGAATTTAAACAACTGAAAGTAGATTTTAGCCAAGATCCCCTTTGAGATTTGGTTATATTTTTTAACCACAGCAATTTCACACAATTGTTCAATACTTGTTAATTCTACTTCATCACACTTTGACTGTAAACTGCACATTGTGAATAATGCATACTGAAGAGTAATTAGAGGGCGCTGGTCTCCTTGAGGGGGTTTTATGTGAAATGGCACTGCTATGTTAGTTTCAAATACATTAAAGCAATGTGAAAGTCCTCTGTCTGCTATTTTAACAAAGTGTTAGTTTGAGAAGCACAATGCCCCAGAGCAGGGGTTGGCAAATGTTTTTACCCGAAAAACCATTTTTTTAAAAAATTGCTGAAAATTAAAAACTATTGGAAGCCACAAGACAAACTTTCAGCATTCCTAAGCCAAATACTTGTCAAATTGCCAAGTGTCTCTGGCAGCATGCATAATTTGCATATGTATTAAATAAAATACATGTATCGAATTCAGGTATCATTAGAAAAAAAATCCAAACTAAAATATACCTAACTCTGAATTATCGTGTTTTTGACTTTCTCTAACTATAATTTTGTCAGTCAAGTCATCTTTAAAACAAATTATAACTAAGATGCGTAGAAATAAGACAAGTTTTTTTGGCTATGAATTCTCGTGATAAAAAATAGCTTCGTGTGGCACATTCAGAATGATTTATCATCTCAGCTACATCAGAAACAATGGGGGATCGGAGGCAGGGAGAGCATAAAATCAGGTGGGATGGTGGTGCAGGGGGAACTCCACCACCACCACCACCACCACCAGCCAAATTAAGTCTGGGGCGGGAAGGCCTGTGAATGGTGTGTGGGGGGGGGTCCCTTGTTAAAAGGCACCTAGCGCCTGAACGAGGAACAAGGCATCGGGAAGGGATTGCCCACTGAGAGCCACCCCCTTGCCCTTGCTGCCAACCCGTCTACACACCACCCCCCACCCGTGACTCCCACCCCACCAAACTCTTCCTTCTATGGCTTACCTGTGGCCTGGTTCCTGGGCCTCGGATGAGTGCTGTACCGGCAGCACCCACCACCTCCTCGGTAGCGCTGCTCAGTTCTACATGCAAGCTTCTGATTGGCCGGCAGCTAACAGCAGGCAGGACTTCCATCATCAGGGTTCTTGATCCTGGGGAAGGCCCATTGCTGTCCACTTAAATGCCTAATTGGCACTTGATTTGGTGGGTCTTCCCCAGAGGAGGTGACACGGACTTTAACTGGTGCTTTTGCCGGTGGTCGAGACCCCTGTTGCCAAGACAAAATCCCTGCCAATAATGGTTGCAACTATAAAACCTGTTCCTCGAACCAAAGGCATTAACTATAACAATTATGTAGCTATACCACTCAAACAGGTTTATTTAGAGCACAATGATGCTTTTTGTTAAAATAATCATTTGAAACCAGAAAAGTGCAGCATAATGATTAGCTTTTTATTCCCACAATAAAAACACAGCTCTTATTTTTCTTGATGTAATCTTTTTAGGCTTTTTTCATATTAATATCATAGAATCACAGAATTGTTATGGTGCAGAAGGAGGCCATTCTGCCCATCGTGTCTGCACTGGCTCTCTGAAAGAGCAATTCCCTCAGCTCCATTCTCCTGACTTCTCCCAATAACCTGCATGTTCTTCCTTTTCATATAACTGTCTAATTCCCTTTTGAATGCTTCAATTGAACCAGTCTCCACCACGTTCTCAGGCAGCACATTCCAGACCTTAACCACTTGCTGTGTGAAAAAAGTTTTCCTTGTGACACTTTTGCTTCTCTTACCAAATACTTCAAATCTGTGCCCCTTTGTTCTTAATCTTTTCACGAGTGGGAACAGTTTCTCTCTATCTACTCTGTCCAGACCCCTCATGATTTTGATCAAATCACCTCTTAGCCTTCTCTTCTTCAAGGAAAACAGTCCTAATTTCTCCAATCTATCTTCATAACTGAAATTCCTTATCCCAGGAACCATTCTCGTGAATCTTTTCTGTACTTTCTCCAATGCCTTCACATCTTTCCTCAAGTGCGGCACCCAGAACTGGATGCAATACTTCAACTGAGGCTGAACTAGTGTTTTACACAAGTTCAACATAACTTCCTTGCTTTTGTATGCTATGCCTCTGTTAACAAAGCCCAGGATGCTGTATGCTTTATTAACTGCTCTCCCAACCTGACCTTCAATGATTATGCACATATACACCTAGGTCCCTCTGCTCTTGCACCCCCTTTAGAATTGTATCCTTGATTCTATATTGTCTGTCCATGTTCTTCACACCAAAATGAATCACTTCAAACTTCATCTACCACCTGTCTGTCCATTCCACAAACTTGTCTATGTCCTTTTGAAGTGCTACACTATCCTCCTCACAGTTTACAATGCTTCCAAGTTTCATATCATTTTATTTAGAGATACAGCACTGAAACAGGCCCTTCGGCCCACCGAGTCTATGCCGACCATCAACTACCCATTTATACTAATCCTACATTAATCCCATATTCCTACCACATCCCCACCTTTCCTCAATTCCCCTACCACCTACCTATACTAGGGGCAATTTATAATGGCCAATTTACCTATCAACCTACAAGTCTTTGGCTGTGGGAGAAAACTAGAGCACCCGGCGAAAACCCACATGGTCACAGGGAGAACTTGCAAACTCCGCACAGGCAGGACCCAGAATTGAACCCGGGTCGCTGGAGCTGTCAGGCTGCGGTGCTAACCACTGTGCCACTGTGCCGCCCCAATCATCTGAAAACTTTGAAATTGTGCCCTTTACACCAAGGTCTAGGTCATTAATATATATCAGGAAAAGCAAGGGTCCCAACACTGATCCCTGGGGAACTCCACTACAAACCTTCCTCCAGCCTGGGAAACATCCATTAACCACTACTCTTTGTTTCCTGTCACTCAGCCAATTTCGTATTCATGTTGCTACCGTCCCTTTTATTCCATGAGCTACAAGTTTGCTCACAAGTCTGTTGTGAGGCACTGTTCCCTCTTCAAAAACTCCAGCAAGTTAGTTAAACATGATTTTCCCTTAAGAAATCCATGCTGGCTTTCCTTAATTATCTTGCATTTGTCCATGTGACTATTGATCTTGTCCCAAATTATTTTTTCTAGATGCTTTCCCACCACCCAAGTTAAAGTGACTGGCCTGTAGTTGCTGGGCTTATCTTTACACCCTTTTTTGAATAAGGGTGTAACATTTGCAATTCTCCAGTCCTCTGGCACCACCCCCCGAGCCTGAAGACTGAAAAATTATGGCCAGTGCCTCTCTGATTTCCACCCTCACTTCCCTCAGTATCCTTGGATGCATCACATCTGGTCCTGGTGTTTTATCCACTTTAAGTGCAGATAGCCTTGCCAATACTTCCTCTTTATCAATTTTAAACCCCTCCAGAGTCTGACTTACCTCCTCTTTCATCATTGCCTGGGTTGCATCTTCTTCCTTGGTAAAGACAGATACAAAGTATTCATTTAATACCCCAGCTATGCACTCTGCCCCCATGTGTAAATTCCCTTTCTGGCCTCTAATCAGCCCCAAACTGTACCCAAACTATCTCTTCTTTGAAGGTTCATCGACCGGTTTTCCTGCCAGCTTTTGACTCCAATTTATTCACCCCAGCTCCATTCTTACTCCATTAGATATGATCCACCTGGGAAAGGTTGGGAGCCACAAATGTGATGTGAAAGAGCTGCATGCAACTCCGGAGTCACAGATTGAATTAGAATTAGAATTAGAACATTACAGCGCAGTACAGGCCCTTCGGCCCTCGATGTGCGCCGACCTGTGAAACCATCTGACCTACACTATTCCATTTTCATCCATATGTCTATCCAATGACCACTTAAATGCCCTTAAAGTTGGCGAGTCTACTACTGTTGCAGGCAGGGCATTCCACGCCCTTACTACTCTCTGAGTAAAGAAACTACCTCTAACATCTGTCCTATATCTATCACCCCTCAACTTAAAGCTATGTCCCCTCGTGTTTGCCATTACCATCCAAGGAAAAAGACTCTCACTATCCACCCTATCTAACCCTCTGATTATCTTATATATGTCTATTAAGTCACCTCTCCTCCTCCTTCTCTCCAACGAAAACAACCTCAAGTCCCTCAGCCTTTCCTCGTAATACCTTCCCTCCATACCAGGCAACATCCTAGTAAATCTCCTCTGCACCCTTTCCAAAGCTTCCACATCCTTCCTATAATGCGGTGACCAGATCTGCACGCAATACTCCAGGTGCGGCCTCACCAGAGTTTTGTACAGCTGCAGCATGACATCGTGGCTCCGAAACTCGATCCCCCTAATAATAAAAGCTAACACACCATATGCCTTCTTAACAGCCCTATTAACCTGGTTAGCAACCTTCAGGGATTTATGCACCTGGACACCAAGATCTCTCTGTTCATCTACACTACCAAGAATCTTCCCATTAGCCCAGTACTCTGCATTCCTGTTACTCCTTCCAAAGTGAATCACCTCACACTTTTCCGCATTAAACTCCATTTGCCATCTCTCAGCCCAGATCTGCAGCCTATCTATGTCCCTCTGTACGCTACAACATCCTTCGGCACTATCCACAACTCCACCGACCTTCGTGTCATCCGCAAATTTACTAACCCACCCTTCTACACCCTCTTCCAGGTCATTTATAAAAATGACAAACAGCAGTGGCCCCAAAACAGATCCTTGCGGTACACCACTAGTAACTAAACTCCAGGATGAACATTTGCCATCAACCACCACCCTCTGTCTTCTTTCAGCTAGCCAATTTCTGATCCAAAGCTCTAAATCACCTTCAACCCCATACTTCCGTATTTTCTGCAATAGCCTACCGTGGGGAACCTTATCAAACGCCTTACTGAAATCCATATACACCACATCCACTGCTTTACCCTCATCCACCTGTTTGGTCACCTTCTCGAAAAACTCAATAAGGTTTGTGAGGCACGACCTACCCTTCACAAAACCGTGCTGACTATCGCTAATGAACTTATTCTTTTCAAGATGATTATAAATCCTGTCTCTTATAACCTTTTCCAACATTTTACCCACAACCGAAGTAAGGCTCACAGGTCTATAATTACCAGGGCTGTCTCTACTCCCCTTCTTGAACAAGTGGACAACATTTGCTATCCTCCAGTCTTCCGGCACTATTCCTGTCGACAATAACGACATAAAGATCGAGGACAAAGGCTCTGCAATCTCCTCCCTGGCTTCCCAGAGAATCCTAGGATAAATCCCATCTGGCCCAGGGGACTTATCTATTTTCACACTTTCCAAAATTGCTAACACCTCCTCCTTGTGAACCTCAATCCCATCTAGCCTCGTAGCCTGAATCTCAGTATTCTCCTCGACATTTTCTTTCTCTACTGTAAATACTGACGAAAAATATTCATTTAACGCTTCCCCTATCTCCTCTGATTCCACACACAACTTCCCACTACTATCCTTGATTGGCCCCAATCTAACTCTAGTCATTCTTTTATTCCTGATATACCTATAGAAAGCCTTAGGGTTTTCCTTGATCCTATCCGCCAATGACTTCTCGTGTCCTCTCCTTGCTCTTCTTAGCTCTCCCTTTAGATCCTTCCTGGCTAGCTTGTAACTCTCAAGCGCCCTAACTGAGCCTTCACGTCTCATCCTAACATAAGCCTTCTTCTTCCTCTTGACAAGCGCTTCAACTTCTTTAGTAAACCACGGCTCCCTCGCTCGACAACTTCCTCCCTGCCTGACAGGTACATACTTATCAAGGACACGCAGTAGCTGCTCCTTGAATAAGCTCCACATTTCGATTGTGCCCATCCCCTGCAGTTTCCTTCCCCATCCTACGCATCCTAAATCTTGCCTAATCGCATCATAATTTCCTTTCCCCCAGCTATAATTCTTGCCCTGCGGTATATACCTGTCCCTGCCCATCGCTAAGGTAAACCTAACCGAATTGTGATTACTATCACCAAAGTGCTCACCTACATCTAAATCTAACACCTGGCCGGGTTCATCACCCAGTACCAAATTCAATGTGGCATCGCCCCTGGTTGGCCTGTCTACATACTGTGTCAGAAAACCCTCCTGCACACACTGGACAAAAACTGACCCATCTAAAGTACTCGAACTATAGCATTTCCAGTCAATATTTGGAAAGTTAAAGTCCCCCATAACAACTACCCTGTTACACTCGCCCCTGTTGAGAATCATCTTCGCTATCCTTTCCTCTACATCTCTGGAACTATTCGGAGGTCTATAGAAGACTCCCAACAGGGTGACCTCTCCTCTCCTGTTTCTAACCTCGGCCCATACTTCCTCAGTAGATGAATCCTCAAACGTCCTTTTTGCCGCTGTAATACTCTCCTTGATTAACAATGCCACACCCCCCCCTCTTTTACCATCTTCTCTGTTCTTACTGAAACATCTAAATCCCGGAAACTGCAACATCCATTCCTGCCCCTGCTCTACCCATGTCTCTGAAATGGCCACTACATCGAGATCCCAGGTACCAACCCATGCTGCAAGCTCACCCACCTTATTCCGGATGCTCCTGGTGTTGAAGTAGACACACTTTAAACCAAGTTCTTGCTTGCCAGTGCCCTCTTGCGTCCTTGTAACCTTATCCCTGACCTCACTACTCTCAACATCCTGTACACTGGAACTACAATTTAGGTTCCCATTCCCCTGCTGAATTAGTTTAAACCCCCCCCGAAGAGCACTAGCAAATCTTCCCCCCAGGATATTGGTACCCCTCTGGTTCAGGTGAAGACCATCCTGTTTGTAGAGGTCCCACCTACCCCAGAAAGAGCCCCAATTATCCAGGAAACCAAAACCCTCCCTCCTACACCATCCCTGCAGCCACGTGTTCAACTCCTCTCTCTCCCTATTCCACGCTTTGCTATCACGTGGCACGGGCAACAACCCAGAGATAACAACTCTGTTTGTTCTCGCTCTAAGCTTCCACCCTAGCTCCCTGAATTTCTGCCTTAAATCCCCATCTCTCTTCCTACCTATGTCGTTGGTGCCTATGTGGACCACGACTTGGGGCTGCTCCCCCTCCCCCTTAAGGATCTCAAAAACACGATCCGAGACATCACGAACCCTGGCACCTGGGAGGCAACACACCAACAGTGAGTCTCTCTCGTTCCCACAGAACCTCCTATCTGTTCCCCTAACTATGGAGTCCCCAATGACTAATGCTCTGCTCCTCTTCCCCCTTCCCTTCTGAGCAACTGGGACAGACTCTGTGCCAGAGACCTGTACCCCATTGCTTACCCCTGGTAAGTCGTCCCCCGCAACAGTATCCAAAACGGTATACCTGTTGTTGAGGGAAACGGCCACAGGGGATCCCTGCACTGCCTGCTGGTTCCCTCTCCTTCCCCTGACGGTAACCCATCTACCTACTTCTTTTACCTGAGGTGTGACTACCTCCCCATAACTCCTCTCAATAACCCCCTCCGCCTCCCGAATGATCTGAAGTTCATCCAGCTCCAGCTCCAGTTCCCTAACGCGGTTCTCGAGGAGCTGGAGTTGGGTGCACTTCCCGCAGATGCAGTCAGCAGGGACACTCTTGGCGACCCTTACCTCCCACATTCTGCAGGAGAAACATACAACTGCCTTAACCTCCATTCCCACTATTCTAAATTCCCAACAAATCTACAGAAAAACCAAAAAAAAAAGTCAAAACTTGTTAGCTTAACAATCCGACGGACAGAACTTTTTAAATAAAAAGCTTACCTTATCAACACACCAGAGTCCTTTTTTTTTGGTTAGAGGAGGAGGGTGGGTGGGAGACACTACACTACACGTGTAGTGTCTCAGGTACAGCCACCGCCCAAATATATAGTTTTTACTTACCCAGCAGTCCCCTGGTCCTCCGAAAACAAAAGTGAATTAACTTTTAACTTACACTGAAACTGACTTCCCAGCTGCAAGTTCGCTCCGTACCTCCGCTTCTGTCAAAGCTGCTGCAACCAAAACTAAAAGAAAGTGATTTTAAACTGCCCAAATATATAGTTTTTACTTACCCAGCAGTCCCCTGGTCCTCTGAAGACCCCTGACTTACAGAATACAGAATGTCTCAATACCCTTCATGAGACTCATGAAGGCTCAAAATGTTGGCTGCAATATTGTTTTGACCTTTGACAGCTAAGCAGGTCAAAGAGGAAATATCAAGGCATTAGCATTAATAGCCTTTTAAAATTCAACCTAAAATGAAATATTGTTTACAGCTCAGAAACAGGCCATTCGGCCCAGTTGGTCTATGCTGGTGTTTATGCTCCACACGAGCCTCCTCTCATCCAACTTCATCTTTACCTATTAGCATATCTTTCTATTCTTTTCTCTCTCATGTACTTATCTAGTTTCCCCTTAAATGTTATTCTCACCATCTACACCATGTGGTAGAGAACACTGCATCGTACCATGGTATACACTTAACTGTATTATTTGATGGTTTTCAGTTACAGATTACAGTAGAAGTTCGTCATTGAACGATTAGACTGTGATCACAGAACAGTTGGATGAAGCATTCTGGCAAAAGCTGTCATCAGTATATTTAGAAAGAAAACTCAAAACAGAATAAAACTCTCACCACAATCTAAGAAAGAATTCTGAATTAATGTATTTGCTGTTAGTGGAGGGCTCCATTTTGGCCAGCTATTCAAATAATTCCACAGCATCTTTTAGCTCCACTTGAATAGACAGGCTTAGTCTCAGTGCGGTGCCTCACCTGACAGTGCAGCACTACCGTAGTACTTCAATGGTAGTGTCAATCTACATATGTGCTTATGTGCTGAAGTCCTGCAGTGGGACATAAACTCACGACTTTCTGACTAAGAAGAGAGGCTACTATGACTGAGCCGAGCTGACACTGGAGCTATAAAAGGTAACTTCATAAGTTTATGATTTCGGCATGGAGCGACATACACATGGTGTGCTTATCAGGAACGTGGATAATCCCTCTCCTGTGATTTTTGTCCATTAAATAAATGATGGAAAATCTTAGTCATAAGAACATAAGAAATAGGAGCAGGAATCGGCCATTCAGCCCCTCAAGCCTGCCCCACCATTCAATAAGATCATGGCTGATCTTCCCCAGACCTCATCTCCTTTCATGCCAGCTCCTCAAAGAACCTCAACTGCCCGATATTTCAAAAATCTATCTACCTCCTCTTTAAATACTTTCATTGATCTAGCCTCCACAACTCTCTGGGGTAGAGAATTCCAGACATTCACTACCCTCTGAGAGAAGAAATTCCTTCACATCTCAGTTTTAAATGAGTGTCCCCTTATTCTGTAACTATGTCCCCTAGTTTGAGATTCCCCCACCAGCGGAAACATCTTCTCAACATCTACCCTATCAAGCCTCCTCAGAATCTTGTACGTTTCAATAAGATCACTCCTCATTCTTCTAAACTCTAATGAATAAAGGCCTAACCTGTTTAGCCGTTCTTGATAAGTCAACCCTTTCATCCCAGGAATCAGTCTAGTGAATCTCTTTTGAACTGCCTCCAATGCCAGTATATCCTTTCTCAAAAGGGGACCAAAACTGTACACAATACTCCAGGTACGGCCTCACCAGCACCCTGTACAGTTGTGACAAGACTTCCCTATTTTTAAACTCCTACCCCGTAGCAATAAAGACCAAAATTCTATTTGCCTTCTTAATTACTTGCTGCACCTGCATGCTAACTTTTTGTGTTTCATGCACAAGAACACCCAGATCCCTTTGTGCTGCACCTTTTTGAAGGTTCTCTCCATTTAAATGATAGTCTGCCTTTTGATTCTTCCTACCCAAAGTGCATGACCTCACACTTCATTAAACTTCATCTGCCAAGTTTTTGCCCACTCACTCAACCTATCTATATCCCTTTGCAGATTCCTTATGTCCTCATCGCAACATGCCCTCCCACCTATTTTTGTATCATCAGCAAATTTGGATGTATTACACTCTGCCCCCTCCTCCAAGTCATTAATATAGATAGTAAATAATTGAGGCCCGAGGATTGATCCTTGTGGCACTCCACTAGTTACATCTTTCCAACTTGAAAAAGACCCATTAATCCCGACTCCCTGTCAGTGAGTTAGCCAATCCTCAATCCATGCTAATACATTACCCCCAATACCGTGTGTTCCTATCTTGTGCAATAATCTTTTATATAGAGCCTTATCGAATGCCTTCTGGAAATCTAAACACACTACATCTACCGGTTCCCCTTTATCAACTCTAATATCCTCAAAGAACTCTAGCAAATTTGTCAAACATGATTTCCCTTTCACAAAACCATGTTGACTCTGTTTGATTGCATTAAGCTTTTCTAAATGTCTTGCTATTTCTTCCTTAATAATGGACTCCAGCATTTTCTCAATGACCAATGTTAGGCTGATAGGCCTATAGTTTCCTGCTTTTTGCCTCCCTCCCTTCTTGAACAGGGGCGTCACATTAGCAGTTTTCCAATCTGCTGGGACCCTCCCGTAATCCAGTGAATTCTGGAATATTTCGACCAATGCCTCCACTATCTCTGCAGCCACTTCCTTTACAACCCTTGGATGTAGGCCATCAGGTCCTGGCGACTTGTCTGCCTTTAGTCCCATTAGTTTGTCAAATACTTTGTCCCTCATGACAGAGACTGTTACAAGATATTTCCTCCTATTAATTCCTTGCTTATCTGATATCTGTGGGATGTTTATCATGAAGACTAATGAAAAATATTGGGGTTTAAATTATCTGCCAGTCTCATCCTCCAAGGGTCCCATGCTCACTTTAGCTACTCTCTTTTTATATACCCATAGCAGCTTTTGCAGTTCATGGAGTGCTCAAGAGTGCCAAGCCTGAAATACTCTCAGCACTCCATGAACTGCTTTGCCTGTGCTGGGATGAGAGAGCAGTACCACAGGACATGCGCGATGCCAATATAAGAACCCTCTATAAGAACAAGGGTGACCGCGGTGACTGCAACAACGACCATGGAATCTCCCTGCTCAGCATAGTGGGGAAAGTCTTCGCTCGAGTCATTTTAAACAGATTCCAGAAGCTGGCTGAGCGTGTTTATCCTGAGGCACAGTGCGGCTTTCGAGCAGAGCGATCGACCATTGACATGCTGTTCTCCCTTCGCCAGCTACAGGAGAAATGCCACGCACAACAGATGGCCCTCTACGTTGCTTTCATAGATCTCACCAAAGCCTTTGATCTCGTCAGCAGACGTGGTCTCTTCAGACTACTAGCAAAGATCAAATGTCCACCAAAGCTACTAAGGATCATCACCTCATTCCATGACAATATGAAAGGCACAATTCAGCATAGCAGTGCCTCATCAGACCCCTTTCCTATCCTGAGTGGCATGAAACAGGGCTGTATTCTCCCACCTACACTGTTTGGGATCTTCTTCTCCCTGCTGCTCACACATGCATTCATGTCTTCAGAAGAAGGAATTTTCTTCCACACAAGATCAGATGGCAGGATGTTCAACCTTGCCTGTCTTAGAGCGAAGACCAAAGTATGGAAAGTCCTCATCAGGGAACTCCTCTTTGCTGACAATGCTGCATTAACATCTCACACTGAAGAGTGCCTGCAGAGTCTCATCGACACGATTGCGGCTGCCTGCAATGAATTTGGCCTAACCATCAGCCTCAATAAAACGAATATCATGGGACAGGACGTCAGAAATGCTCCATCCATCAATATCGGTGACCACGCTCTGGAAGTGGTTCAAGAGCTCACCTACCTAGGCTCAACTATCAACAGCAACCTGTCTCTAGATGCAGAAATCGACAAGCGCATGGGAAAGGCGTCCGCTGCTATGTCCAGACTGGCCAAGAGAGTGTGGGAAAATGGTGCACTGACACGGAACACAAAAGTCCGAGTGTTTCAAGCCTATGTCCTCAGTACCTTGCTTTATGGCAGCAAGGCCTGGACAACGAATGTCAGCCAACAGCGACGTCTCAACTCATTCCATCTTCGCTGCCTCTGGAGAATCCTTGACATCAGGTAGCAGGACTGTATCTCCAACACAGATATCCTCAAGGCAGCCAACATCCCCAGCATATACACCTTACATAGCTAACGGCGCTTGAGATGGCTTGGCCATATGAGCCACATGGAAGATGGCAGGATCCCCAAAGACGCATTGTACAGTGAGCTTGTCACTGGTATCAGACCCACCGGCCGTCCATGTCTCTGCTTTAAAGGCATCTGCAAACGCGACATGAAGTCCTGTGACATTGACCACAAGTAGTGGGAGTCAGTCGTCAGTGATCGCCAGAGCTGGCGGACAGCCATAAAGGCGGGGCTAAAGAGTGGCGAGTCGAAGAGACTTAGCAGCTGACAGGAAAAAAGACAGAAGTGCAAGGAGAGAGCCAACTGTGTAACAGCTCCGACAACCAATTTTATCTGCAGTACCTGTGGAAGAGTCTGTCACTCTAGAATTGGCCTTTATAGCCACTCCAGGCGCTGCTCCACAAACCACTGACCACCTCTAGGCGCTTACCCATTGTCTCTCGAGACAAGGAGGCCAAAGAAGAAGAAAAATAGGTTTTTGCTGTTTGTTTTTATATTTCTTGCCAATTTACCTTCATAATCAATTTTCTCCTTCTTTATTAGTTTTTTAGTCATCCGCTGCTGATTCCTGAAAAATTCCCAATCCTCTGGCCTACCACTAGTTTTCATCGCTTTGTATGCCTTAGTTTTTGATCGGGATCAGGGGTGGTGCGAAATTCCTTAATTCCTGATATGTATTCCAGGTGGGTAAAGCTTCTCTTTGGAAGGATGGATTCATAAAATGAAATGTATAAAGTACACAAGAGATTTTCTTGGCAATTAATCTCACATGCTGGGTGGGCCCACTGGTTTTCAGTTTTAATGGGGGATAGAATTGCATAATGTGAACCCAGAAACACTAGTTGAATTAATGAACTCTCTCACGGTAAGAATTGAATTTGACTTTTTTCCACAGGTTCAGATTATGGTTAAAAGTGTCTCAAATATACACAGCTGGCCTAAATTATCCAAACTTGCAGCCTGTAATTCTTCCCCACTTATCCATTTTTCTCCAATTCATATAAAACAGAATTTATTTCCATTGAGAAAACTTTTCAAACAAGACGTAAATCAAGGCCAGGTCTGGTGGACACTTAAATACAAATGGGAAAATGATAGGATCGTTATTTGGAAAGGAAGAAACCAAATGGACTCACTGATTTCTTCATCCAAACTGATCCAATTTCAATTCTGAAATATGTATTCTCTGGAGGAATTGTATTATCAAATAATGATAAATGACTCACTGGCAAGGATGCAGCAATTTGAGCGCCTAAAGTGGACTTTGTATTGGGAACATAGGAAAATAGGAGCAGGAGTAGGCCATTCGGCCCCTCGAGCCTGCTCCTCCATTCAACCAGATCATGGCAGATCATCTACCTTAACACCATTTTCCCACACTATCTCCATATCCCTTGATGCCTTTAATATCTAGAAATCTATCGATCTCTGTCCTGAATATATTCAATGACTGAACCTCCACAGCCCTCTGGGGTAGAGAATTCCAAAGATTCATCACCGTCTGAGTGAAGAAATTCCTCCTCATCTCAATTCTAAATGGCCTGCCCCTTATTCTTAGACTATGTCCCCTGGTTAAATTGTGAACAGCTGGGGCCCAAGCACTGATCCTTGCGGTACCCCAGTAGTCACAGCCTGAAACCTAAGAATGACCCGTTTATTCCTACTCTCTGTTTTCTGTCCATTAACCAATTCTCAAGCCATGTCAGTATATTACCCCAATCCCATGTGCTCTAATTTTGCTTACTAATCTTGTGTGTGGGACTTTATCGAAAGCCTTCTGAAAATCCAAATACACCACATCCACTGGTTCCCCTTATCTATTCTGCTGGTTACATCCTCAACAAATTACTGATGATTACTGAATGATTTCCCAATGGTTTAAGAGACCTGATATGTACAAGTCATCAGGTTTGTTTTTGCAGCTTCCATCAAGTTATTGTTGTTTTCTTGCAGCCTCCTGCTCAATAAAATGTCACAAATTGGCATTAATCAGCATTTACTGTTCAAAATTAACGACATAATTGCCTAAACTACTCATCGTGCTTTGCATCAAGGGGTTTAACAAAAGGAAGGTTTTAAAACTTGAATCCCTGTCAGGCAGTAAAGCCTCAAAGCTTCAGTGAAAATGATACTGAGCAGTGAAAATAAAAATTTAAAATCCAGGGTTGGTAGAAGCCATTTGGTACATCATTTCAGCATTTCAGCCTGTGCCTGGTTGTTCTATTGTGGACATCCCTCTCAACGCTGACTGTTGATCCCAAGCTCTACCTTACTTCCATTGATTTTATTTGTTCCTGGCATTTCTGGCAAGGCCAGCATTTGTTGCCCATCCTTTATTGCCCTTGAGAAAGTGAGTCGTCTTCTTCAACCGCTGCAGTCCGTGTGGTGTAGCCACAGGGCTGTTAGAGAGGAAGTTCCAGGATACTGACCCAGCCATAGTGAAGGAAAGGCAATATATTTCAAATAATGAAGCAGTCCAGGCCCACTTGCAACAAAACCTGGACAACATCCAAGCTTGGGCTGTTAAGTGGCAAGGAACATTCCTGCCGCACAAGTGCCAGGCAATGACCATCTCCAACAAGAGAGAATCTCACCATCTCCCCTTGATGTTCAATGGCATTACCATCGCTGAATCCCACACTATCAACATCCTTGGAGTTACTATTGGCCAGAAACTGAACTGGACCAGCTATATAAATACAATGGCTACAAGAGCAGATGTCCGAAAACATGCCTGGGCAAATGAAGATTTTTAATTCATCGGTTGGAAACCTGCTTTAAACCTTTAAAAAGGAAAGCAGGGATCCTACATTTTTTTATGAAGTGCAAGGAGAGAGCCAACTGTGTAACAGCCCCTTAAATCTTACAGAGTTATGGTCACTATCCTCGAAATGCTCCCCCACTGGCACCAATTTTATCTACAGCGCCTGTGGAAGAGTCTGTCACTCTAGAATTGGCCTTTATAGCCACTCCAGGCACTGCTCCACAAAGTACTGACCACCTCTCGACGCTTACCCATTGTCTCTCGAGACAAGGAGGTCAAAGAAGAAGATAGGAATAGGAGGATAGAGCAGATGAATGCGTGGCTGAAGAGATGGTGCAGGAGGGAGGACTTTAGTTTCCTGGATCACTGGGTCTGTTTCTGGTGAAGGTGGGACCTGTACAAGTTGGACGGGTTGTACCTGAACTGGAACAGGACCAACATCCTTGCTGGGAGGTTTGCTAGTGCCTTTGGGGGAGGGGTTTAAACTAATTTGGCAGGGGGATGGGATACAGAGTGGAGGTACAGTAGGGGGTGATGCACAGTCAAATATAGAAGAGAAACTGAGTCAGTCTAGATTCTTTTGGGCCTCCTTATCTTGAGAGACAATGGATACGCGCCTGGAGGTGGTCAGTGGTTTGTGAAGCAGCGCCTGGAGTGGCTATAAAGGCCAATTCTAGAGTGACAGGCTCTTCCACAGGTGCTGCAGAGAAATTTGTTTGTCGGGGCTGTTGCACAGTTGGCTCTCCCCTTGCGCCTCTGTCTTTTTTCCTGCCAACTACTAAGTCTCTTCGACTCGCCACATTTTAGCCCTGTCTTTATGGCTGCCCGCCAGCTCTGGCGAACACTGGCAACTGACTCCCACGACTTGTGATCAATGTCACAGGATTTCATGTCGCGTTTGCAGACGTCTTTAAAGCGGAGACGTGGACGGCCGGTGGGTCTGATACCAGTGGCGAGCTCGCTGTACAATGTGTCTTTGGGGATCCTGCCATCTTCCATGCGGCTCACATGGCCAAGCCATCTCAAGCGCCGCTGACTCAGTAGTGTGTATATGCTGGGGATGTTGGCTGCCTCGAGGACTTCTGTGTTGGAGATACGGTCCTGCCACCTGATGCCAAGTATTCTCCGGAGGCAGCGAAGATGGAATGAATTGAGACGTCGCTCTTGGCTGACATATGTTGTCCAGGCCTCGCTGCCATAGAGCAAGGTACTGAGGACACAGGCTTGATACATGCGGACTTTTGTGTTCCGTGTCAGTGCGCCATTTTCCCACACTCTCTTGGCCAGTCTGGACATAGCAGTGGAAACCTTTCCCATGCGCTTGTTGATTTCTGCATCTAGAGACAGGTTACTGGTGATAGTTGAGCCTAGGTAGGTGAACTCTTGAACCACTTCCAGAGCGTGGTCGCCAATATTGATCAGTCTAGAAGGTAGAGCAAATATAGACCTGTTAAGGCACAAGCAAACAATGCAAGGCTGGATTGCAGCTGTTTTAACACAAGGAGTCTTACTAGTAAGGCAGATGAATTGAGGGCATTGATTAACATGTGGGAATGTGATATTCTTGCTATCACAGAGACATGGTAGAGGGAAGGACAGGACTGGCAGCTCAATATTCCAGGGTATATAATCTTCAGGCGTGACAGGGAGGGTGTAAATGAGGATGTGGCATTGCACTATTGATCAAGGAGTCAATTACTGCAGTAAGAAGGGATGACATCTTAGGAGGCTCCTCAAATGAGGCCTTATGGGTATGAACTTATAAACAGAAAGGGGGCAATCACTTGGCTGGGAGTGTACTACAGGCCTCCAAACAGTCAGGGAGAGATAGAGGAGCAGATATGTCAGCAAATCTCAGAGAGGTATAAAAATAATAGAGTAATAATAGTAGGGGATTTCAACTTCCCAAATATCAACTGGGGCAGTCTTAATAAAAAAGGCTTAAAGGGGGCGGAATTCTTAAAGTGCATACAGAAGAGCTTTTTGAGCCAGCAGGTAGAAAGTCCTGCAAGAGAAGGGGCGGTACTGGACCTAATCCTAGGGAATGAAGCCAGACAATTGGAGAAGTGCCAGTGGGGGAGCATTTCGAGGATAGTGACCATAACTCTGTAAGATTTAAGGTAGTTATGGAAAAGAACAAAGAGGGACCGGAAATAAAAGTACTAAATTGGGGGAAGGCCGAATTCAATATGATAAAACAGGATCTGGCCAAAGTGGACTGGGAGCAGCTACTTGTAGGAAAGTCTACATCAGACCAGTGGGAGTCATTCAAAAAGGAAATAGTGAAAGTTCAGAGCCAACATGTTCCTGTAAAGGTGAAGGGTAGGACCAACAATCCAGGGAACCCTGGATATCAAGGAATATAGAGGATTGGATCAGGAAACAAAGGAGGCTTATGGCAGATTCAGAGTGCTGAAAACAGTGGAGGCCCTGGAGTAGTATAGAAAGTGTAGGGGGGTACTTAAAAAAGTAATTAGGAGAGCGAAGAGGGGGAATGAAAAAACACTGGTGGGCAATATAAAAGAAAAACCCAAGGCGTTTTATAAGCACATTAAGGGCAAGAAGATAACCAGGGAAAGAGTAGGGCCCATTAGGGACCAAAGTGGCAATCTGTGTGTGGAGCCGGAGGACATAGGTGTGGTTGTTAATGATTACTTTTCATCTGTGTTCACTATAGAGAAGGACGATGTAGGTGTAGAGATCATGGAGGGGGAATGTGATATACTTGAACAAATTAGCATTGAAAGGGAGGAAGTATTACCTGTTTTAGTGGGCTTAAAAGTGGGTAAACCCCCAGGCCCAGATGCGATGTAACCCAGGCTGTTGTGTGAGGCAAGGGAGGAGATTGCAGGGGCTCTGACACAAATTTTCAAATCCTCTCTGGCCACAGGAGAGGTACCAGATGACTGGAGTACAGCGAATGTGGTACCATTATTCAAGAAGGGTAGCAGGGATAAACCAGGTAATTACAGGCCAGTGACTCTAACATCAGTGGTAGGGAAACTATTGGAAAACATTCTGAGGGACAGGATTAATCTCCACTTGGAGAGGCAGGGATTAATCAGGGATAGTCAGTATGGCTTTGTCAGGGGGAGATCATGTCTAACAAATTTGATTGATTTTTCGAGGAGGTGACTAGATGTGTAGATGAGGGTAAGGCAGTTGATGTAGTCTACATGGACTTCAGTAAGGCTTTTGATAATGTTCCGCATGGGATATTGGTTAAGAATGTAAGAGACCATGGGATCCAGGGCAATTTGGCAAATTGGATCCAAAATTGGCTTAGTGGCAGGAGGCAGAGGCTGATGGTCAAGGGTTGTTTTTTGTGAGTGGACGCCTGTGACCTTTGGTGTACCACAGGGATCGGTGCTGAGACCTTTGCTGTTTGTAGTGTACATTAATGATTTCGACGTGAATGTAGGAGGTATCATAAGTAAGTTCGCAGATGAAATGAAAAATGGTGGTGTCATAAATAGTGAGGAGGAAAGCCTTAGATTACAGGATGATAAAGATGGGCTGGTAAGATGGACAGAGCAGTGGCAAATGGAGTTTAACACTGAGAAGTGTGAGGTGATGCATTTTGAGAGGACTAACAAGGCAAGTGAATATACAATGGATTTTAGGATCCTAGGAAGTACAGACGGTCAGAGGGACCTTGGTGTACTTGTCCATAGATCACTGAAGGCAGCAGCACAGGTAGATAAGGTGGTTAGGAAGGGATATGGGATACTTGCCTTTATTAGCCGAGGCATAGAATATAAGAGCAAGGAGGTTATGATGGAGCTGACTCTTAACAACCTTGTGAAGATGCCTAGCAAGTAACTCAGTTTTAGTGAGCAACAACAACTTGCATTTATATAGCACCTTTAATGTTGTAAAGTGTTCCCAAGACACTTCACAGGAGCGTTATCAAACAATGCTTGGCACTGAGTGGCTTCAGAAGATATTAAGAAAGATGCCCAAAAGCATGGTTAATGAGGTAGGCTATAAGCAGCACCTTAAAGGAGGAAAGGTAGATTGGTGTAGTGTTTTAGGGACGGAATTCCAGAGCTTCGGGCCTTGGTAGCTGAAGGCGTAGCTGCCAATGGTGCAGCGATTAAAGTAAGGAATGCACAAGATGCCAGAAGAAGAGGAACACAGAGGTCTCTGAGCTGGAGGAGTTACACAGAGAGGGAGGGATGAGGCCATGGAGGAACTTGAAAACAAAGATGGCACTTTTAAAAACTGAGGTGTTACTGGACCAGGAACCAATGCAAGTCAGCAAGCACAGGGGTGGTGGGTGAATGGGACGGTGCAAATCAGGATATGGGTATTAATGATGGACAATAAATGTTTGCCTTGCCAATGATGCCAACAGAGAATGAATTTTTAAAAATCTAAGTCGCCATATATAGCCATGAAAGAATGTGCATACAACAAATATAAAGGCACCCCTACACATTACCAGAATCAAAGCTTTAATTAATATCCTCAAATCATCTTTGTTTATGTGTTATGTTGTGTCCAGTTCACATCTCTTAGAAATTCTTGACATGCCTTCATATTCAATTAATTCCCAGAGAATCCAGTAGCTTGCTATGTGAGCACATGTGGCAAACATTTAGCACACAGCATGTTTCCCCACACAGTAGTGACAAGACTGTTATGTTTTAACAGCACATTCCTGTTGCAGACACTGCATTTTGCCTTGTACTGTAGGGGGCATCATAACACCAAACTGCTCCCTTTGGGAATGAAGTTGGACCGATTACAGAATTAAGTTCAAATAACATGTGTTAACTGTGAAAAAGGTTCAGGACAATCCTACAGAGTAAGATTTCTGTCTCGTTTGAACTGTTCCAATGGTCTCCTGGCTGACCTCTCACCTATCAATTTCCATTAACTTAAGCTTATCGAAATCTTTGATGCATGTGTTCTAACTTATGTCAAGATCTGTTCACACATCACTCCTGTATTCACTGACCAACATTGGTTCCCAGACTGGCAATGTTTCAATTTTAAAATTTTCTTCTTTGCGTTCAAATCAATACATGATCTCACCCCATCCCATGTCTGTAACTTTCTCCAGCCCTACAACCAAATGTCTGTGAGTAAACCTAGAACATTTTTTAAAGCATCAGATTGAGAAAAGTGACCCAATTTACATCCAGAGAATTTAAGGAGTTCGCTGACCAGTACAGGTTCAACACCGTCACTTCATCACCACACTACCGATGGGGACACAGATTTATAGAAAGACACGTCCAGATGGTCAATAGAACACTTTTGAAATGCCAAGAGACGAAGGAAGACCCAAACCTGGCCTTATTGTCACTTCGATTCACATCTAGATTAGAGATACAGCACTGAAACAGGCCCTTCGGCCCACCGAGTCTGTGCCGAACATCAACCACCCATTTATACCAATCCTACACAAATCCCATATTCCTACCAAACATCCCCACCTGTCCCTATATTTCTCTACCACCTAGCTATACTAGTGACAATTTATAATGGCCAATTTACCTATCAACCTGCAAGTCTTTTGGCTTGTGGGAGGAAACCGGAGCACCCGGAGAAAACCCACGCAGACACAGGGAGAACTTGCAAACTCCACACAGGCAGTACCCGGAATCAAACCCGCGTCCCTGGAGCTGTGAGGCTTCGGTGCTAACCACTGCGCCACTGTGCCGAGGCTGACATGAAATCACCTGCAGAACTGTTAAATGGAAGAAAATATAAGACAACCCTGCCAAGCAAAACACATCCTTCAAGTGACCAGGAGGAAGTGAGACAACAACTCACTGAAGCACAGGTAAGAGGAGAGCAACACTTCAACAAATATGCTAAATCCCTACCCGAGCTGTTGAAAGGATAAACTGTACACGTACAGGATCCAATCATGAAAACCCGGAGCCCAGCAAAAGTTGTTAGTGAAGCTGAGACTCCGAGGTCATATATCATTGAGACTGAAACCGGGAACCAAATGAGAAGGAACAGAATCCATATTTGACCTACACCTGAGCTGGAACAACAGAAATGACCATCAACAACACTGAAAACATCACTATCCAGCGAGACAACATTAACAACATCACAAGCAAGTGACACAATATCACCTGTACCGCGTGCCAACTCACCACTGAGAGCAACAAATGCCAAATCTACAAGATGGAGGCACAACATATTATCACCCAAGCAATAGCGTGAATAATATTTAAAAAAAAGAATATATGCTATAAAAGACTCTAAAAAGGGGTTCAGATTATTTCCACAAGTTGGACGATAATCTTTTTATTTATATTGACAGTTATATTGATATAGGGGCATTATGTTTTAAAGAAAGAGGGATGTTATATATGTACATATTGTTATACTAACTGTAAAGTGTTAGGAACTAATTAGCTAGGAACTAGTTGTTATGTTTAAGTGTTTCGGTGGGGGATCCTCATTCACAGCTGCACTGGGGAGTCATGTTACACAAGAATCAGGCTCTATAGCACAAAGCATGGTGCTGTAATAAACCAGACTGACTCTAGCCTTTTCCTAGTTTAAAGTATGATTCTTCTGGGATCCAGAAACAACATAAAGATGAAACAGGGTAGTTTGGTATAAAAGGCAATGTGTAAATAGAAGTTGCTATTGCTGCTTTGCAGGTCAGCTGTGGTTCAGGTAGAGCACTCTTGCCTCTGGGCTGGAAGGTTTGTAGGCTGAGGTCCCACTCCAGGACTTGAGTACTGAGGAAATGCTGCACTGTTGGAGGTGACATTGCTTGGGTGAGGTGTTAAACCATGATGGCATTTTGAAGAAGAGTATGAGGGTTCTCTCTGGTGTCCTGGCTAATGTTTATCCCTCAATAAACATCACTAAAAAAAACCAGATTATTTGGTTATTATCATATTGCTGTTTGTGGGAGCTTGCTGTATGCAAATTAGCTGTCATGTTTCCTACATTACAACAGTGACTGCACTTTAAAAGTACTTCATTGGCTGTAAAGCACTTTGGGACATCCTGCGGTTGTGACAGGTGCAATATAAATGCAACTGTTTTTTTATTCACACAACAGACCCCAAGAATCTTTTTCTAACTATTCACATTGGCCTCAGATGGTAGATAAATTCTATGTTTTAGTTGATGTCTCACATTGCATATTGAGTATCCCTACTCCAAAATAGACCACTTTAAAGAGTTCCCCTCTACCCTACAGGTGTAGGAATGTTAAGTATATTTACTGCTTCAGATACAAACCCTGCCTAACTCTGACTTGTTCATGTGAAAAATTGTTTTCGAGTTGTCAGTGTTTTGCGGTCTGACTCAGCTTTTTATTGAAACTGTTGGTGAGCTTTTGCTAGTTCTCTTCTTCTTCTTCGGCCTCCTTGTCTCGGGAGACAATGGGTAAGTGCCTGGAGGTGGTCAGTGGTTTGTGGAGCAGCGCCTGGAGTGGCTAGAAAGGCCAATACTAGAGTGACAGACTCTTCCACAGGTTCTGCAGATAAAATTGGTTGTCAGAGCTATTTCGCAGTTGGCTCTCCCCTTGCGCTTCTGTCTTTTTTCCTGCCAACTGCTAAGTCTCTTTGACTCGCCACACTTTAGCCCCGCCTTTATGGCTGTCCGCCAGCTCTGGCGATCGCTGGCGACTGACTCCCACGACTTGTGATCAATGTCACAGGACTTCATGTCGTGTTTGCAGACGTCTTTAAAGCGGAGACATGGACGGCCGGTGGATCTGATACCAGTGGCGAGCTCGCTGTACAATGTGTCCTTGGGGATCCTGCCATCTTCCATGCGGCTCACATGGCCAAGCCATCTCAAGCGCCGCTGGCTTTGTAGGGTGCATAATCTGGGGATGTTGGCCGCCTCAAGGACTTCTGTGTTGGAGATACGGTCCTGCCACCTGAAGCCAAGGATTCTCCGAAGACAGCGAAGATGGAATGAATTGAGACGTCGCTCTTGGCTGACATACGTTGTCCAGGCCTAGCTGCCGCACAGCAAGGTACTGAGGACACAGGCTTGATACAATCGGAGTTGTGTGTTCCGTGCCAGTGTGCCCTTTTCCCACAATCTCTTGGCCAGTCTGGACATAGCAGAGGAAGCCTTTCCCATGCGCTTGTTGATTTCTGCATCGAGAGCCAGGTTACTGGTAATAGTTGAGCCTAGGTAGGTGAACACTTGAACCACTTCCAGAGCGTGGTCGCCAATATTGATGGATGGAGCATTTCTGATGTCCTGTCCCATGATGTTCATTTTCTTGAGGCTGATGGTTAGGCCAAATTCGTTGCGGGCAGCCGCAATCCTGTCGATGAGTCTCTGCAGACACTCTTCAGTGTGAGATGTTAATGCAGCATCATCAGCAAAGAGGAGTTCCCTGATGAGGACTTTCCGTACTTTGGTCTTCGCTCTTAAATGGGCAAGGTTGAACAACCTGCCACCTGATCTTGTGTGGAGCAAAATTCCTTCTTCTGAACACTTGAACGCATGTGAAAGCAGCAGTGAGAAGAAGATCCCAAACAGTGTAGGTGCGAGAACACAGCCCTGTTTCACGCCACTCAGGATAGGAAGGATAGGAAAGGTGTCTGATGAGGCGCTGCTATGCTGAATTGTGCCTTTCATATTGTCATGGAATGAGGTGATGATACTTCGTAGCTTTGGTGGACATCCGATCTTTTCTAGTAGTCTGAAGAGACCACGTCTGTTGATGAGATCAAAGGCTTTGGTGAGATCATGAAAGCAACGTAGAGGGGCATCTGTTGTTCGCGACATTTCTCCAGTAGTTGGCGAAGCATGTAGCATGTCAATGGTCGATCTCTCTTCTCGAAAGCCGCACTGTGCCTCAGGGTAAACACGTTCAGCCAACTTCTGGAGCCTGTTTAAAACAACTCGAGCGAAGACTTTCCCCACTATGCTGAGCAGGGAGATTCCACAGTAGTTGTTGCAGTCACCGCGGTCACCCTTGTTTTTATAGAGGGTGATGATATTGGCATCGCGCGTGTCCTGTGGTACTGCTCCCTCATCCCAGCACAGGCAAAGCAGTTCGTAGAGTGCTGAGAGTATAGCAGGCTTAGTACTCTTGATTATTTCAGGGGTAATGCCGTCCTTCCCAGGGGCTTTCCCACTGGCTATAGAATCAATGGCATTACTGAGTTCGAATTTTGTTGGCTGTACGTCCAGCTCATCTATGACTGGCAGAGGCTGGGCTGCATTGAGGGCGGTCTCAGTGACAACATTCTTCATGGAGTACAGTTCTTGGTAGTGCTCAACCCAGCGGTCCATTTGCTTGCGTTGGTCAGTGATTGTGTCCCCTGATTTAGATTTGAGGGGGGCGATCCTCTTGCTGGTTGGCCCAAAAGCTCTCTTAATGCCATCATACATTCCTCTGACGTTTCCGGTGTCTGAGGCCAGCTGAATATGACTGCATAGGTGTTGCCAGTAGTCATTTGCGCAGTGTCTGGCTGTTCTTTTTGCAGCGCTTCTGGCTGTTTTAAGTGCTACGGATGTTAACTCACTGGGGGCTTTCTTGTAGTTCAACAGTGCAATGTGCTTAATGGCTATGACATGTTTCAGCTCTTCAAAGTGAGATTGAAACCAGTCTGCATTCCGCTTCACACGTTTGCCATAGGTGGTCATAGCTGACTCATAGATGGCGTCTCTGATGTGGGCCCACTTGGTCTCTGCATCCCCTGTGGGAGTGTTTTGAAGGGCTTTTTCAAGTGAATTTAGAAATTTTTGTAACAGCTGTGGATAAGAAATTCTGCTCGTGTTGATGCGCGGGTGGCCCTTCTGCTTGGAGTGATGTAGCTTCTTTGGTTTGAGTCTAACCTTGCTGCACACCAGGGAGTGGTCGGTGTCACAGTCCGCATTGTGGAAGCTGCATGTGATTTGAACGCTGTTTAAAGAGGCTCGCCTTGTGACGATGAGGTCCAGCTGGTGCCAACGACGTGATCTTGGGTGCCTCCAAGAAACCTGGTGACAGGGTTTATTGTGAAAGAACGAGTTGGTGATGCAGAGGTTATGATAGGTACACAACTCAAGCAGTCTCTGTCCATTCTCATTCATCCTTCCAATGCCATAGTACCCAAGGCAGGAGGGCCATGAGTCATGGTCCGCCCCAACCCTGGCATTAAAGTCCCCCAGCAGGAGCAGATGTTCGGTATTGGGGATGCTACTAATGATATTATGGAGTTCCTCAAACAACTGGTCTTTAGCTTCAGTTGGGGAGCAGAGTGTTGGAGCATAGATGCTGAGTAGCTGTACTAGACCAGAGGCGGTGAATATTCGGATGGACAGTATGCGTACCGAGCCATTTGAGGGTGGCTCTATCATGCTGAGCAAAGAGTTTCTGATGGCGAAGCCCACTCCATGCTGTCTTGGTTCTTCAGGATCCCTGCCCTGCCAGAAGAAGGTGTAGTCTTGCTCTCTTAGAGATCCGCCCGCAGGGAGGCGTGTCTCCTGAAGTGCTGCAATGTCCACATTGAGTCTACTGAGCTCGTTGTTAATGATGGCGGTCTTCCGAGAATCGTTGATTTGTGTAAGGTCTTCCGACAGGCCAGGACACATAGTTCTGACGTTCCAGCTTGCAAAACGAAGGGCTGGTACCTTCTTTCCTTTTTTTATCATGCTGTTTGGTGCGGTGTTACAGTCCGCTTTTCGGGCAATGACCCTGAGCTCCAAGCACCCATTGAAGCAGGTGGACTGTGGCGGGACAGAACCTTACTGACCGGGGGCTGCCCGGTTCGAGGCGGGCGGTAGCTGTCCAATGAGGTGCGATGACCTCTCCCACCGACAAAGGCAACCCGTGGCGCCCAATCTCTACAGCAATTGAGCTGGACTTATAACCCGTAACTGCTGCCTTCCGTGTTGTTTCGGTCGCTGTGAGGCGACTATGGAGTGACCTCTCCATGGCGCATGCCTGGGCGGATGTATGGAGGTTGTGAGTTGCCCATGCATCAAAATCGACCTCTTGGCCTTTCTGGTGGGGTCCAAAGGAGTGCAAAGCATGACGTTTGGCACCGGTATGGCTGCAGGAACTGCCGGAAACATGCTAAAGGTGACACATGACCGCCTACGGGGTTCCGCTCCAGATTTTCTGTTTGGGTTTACTCCCTTAGCCTTGGACTCTCCCGAGACGCCCACAAGGCAGTGGGGTTGTTAAGGACCCTGCTCAGGCATAGGTGGATGCCGGTGGGAGGAGGGGGTGCGATGGGGAGGGGTGAGGGAAGGGGGTGCGAGGGGGAGTTGGGAAGGTGGCTGCAGGGGTGTAGGGGGGGTGCAGGGGAAGGGGGTGCGGGGGAAGATGGTGCGAGGGGGGAGCTGGGAAGGGGTTGTGAGTGGGGGAGGGGGAAGGGCTGGGGGAAGAGGGTGTGGGAGGGTGAGCTGGGAGGGGGGAGCGGGGGGGGTGTGGGGAAGGGGGTGCAAGTAATAAAACATTTCATCAGTTCCCACCATCCCAGAAGACCTCGCTGTGCCTGGTGTGCTGGTTGCTGCTGTGTTTAACAGGATTCCTCACAAGGATTACTAATGGAGATGACAAAGGGGAATGGTTCATAACCCAGCACAAAACCACTGCCGCCAGTTTTCTAGGTTAGCAAGTATCAAGTTATACCTGTAAGGAGTGAGACATCAGATGCCTGCCGAAGGATAAACTTAATGGGGTTTAAGGGCTCCCTCACCGGTTGTACTTTTTGTGTTTTCAAAGACTCTCACAGGAGAATGGAGAAACGATCATATATTGTCAAAAATGTACAGCAGTTGTTCTGAAGATGTAGTTTTTGCAACATTTAGTGTGATCTCAATTAGCCCTTGACTACATCATTTGCTGACTTAAATCTGAAACTCTATTCATGGAATCCCCAGTTCCTATTTTATTTGAACCTAACTTAATTTGAAAATGTGGTTCCAGAATCACAGTAAAAGACTTCAATGAACACAAATGAGCACTTTCTATATTAGTACTATGAATAATTGATTCTGCCTAAGGCATGCTCCAAATTTGCATTGCTTCCACAGCTCACTCACCAAAGTTTCTGGAAATGTAATTGGGGCTCTTTTCTCTTGAAAAGGGAACACTGATAGATAGGTCTTCATGACTTTCCCTTTTTCCAATCTCACCCCTTGCCATGCATTTGTGATACCCTCCGACCTTCTCCTCTCTGACCCTGAATGATCTGTCCTTATCAAAGGCCTCAGCTTCATCCCCTTACGACCCCAGCTCGATAAATTTTGAGCTTAACACAACACTGAGCTCTTCTATTGCCTTTGCCTCCGCACCCACTTCTTTGGCCAGGAATCACCCCTCCACACAACGGACCCTTTTACCCATCTCCAGTATTTACCCTCTACCTGGACCCTTCGCTCTGGCCTCTTACCTTCTCTAGATCTTTTCGCTGAGAACTGCCACTGTGACATCGGCCATTGGTGCTGGAGGGAGGGGTTCAGATTTTTGGGACATTGGGACCGGTTCTGGGGGAGGTGGGACTATTACAAATTGGACGGTCTACACCTGGGCCGGACTGGAACCAATGTCCTTGGGGGTGCTTTTGCTAACGCTGTTGGGGAGGGTTTAAACTAATGTGGCAGGGGGATGGGAACCAAATGAGGAGGTCAGTGGACAGTAAGGAGGTAGTAACTAAAGCCTGTAAGGAACTAGATAATGAAGTCAGCGTGACTAAGGGAAAGAGTAGACAGGGAGCAGATGATGAACGCAAAGGGACTGGTGGTCTGAGGTGCATTTGTTTTAATGCAAGAAGTGTAGGAGGTAAGGCAGATGAACTTAGGGCTTGGATTAGTACCTGGGAGTATGATGTTATTGCTATTACTGAGACTTGGTTGAGGGAAGGGCATGATTGGCAACTAAATATCCCAGGATATCGATGCTTCAGGCGGGATAGAGAGGGAGGTAAAAGGGGTGGAGGAGTTGCATTACTGGTCAAAGAGGATATCACAGCTGTGCTGAAGGAGGGCACTATGGAGGACTCGAGCAGTGAGGCAATATGGGCAGAACTCAGAAATAGGAAGGGTGCAGTAACAATGTTGGGGCTGTATTACAGGCCTCCCAACAGCGAGCGTGAGATAGAGGTACAAATATGTAAACAGATTATGGAAAGATGTAGGAGCAACAGGGTGGTGGTGATAGGAGATTTTAATTTTCCCAACATTGGCTGGGATTCACTTCGTGTTAGAGGTCTAGATGGAGCAGAATTTGTAAGGAGCATCCAGGAGGGTTTTCTAGAGCAGTATGTAAATAGTCCAACTCGGGAAGGGGCCAGACTGGACCTGGTGTTGGGGAATGAGCCGGGCCAGGTGGTTGAAGTTTCAGTAGGGGACTACTTTGGGAATAGTAATCACAATTCCGTAAGTTTTAGAATACTCATGGACAAAGACGAGAGTGGTCCGAGAGGTAGAGTGCTAAATTGGGGGAAGGCCAACTATACCAAAATTCGGCAGGAGCTGGGGAATGTAGATTGGGAGCAGCTGTTTGAAGGTAAATCCACATTTGATATGTGGGAGGCTTTTAAAGAGAGGTTGATTAGCGTGCAGGAGAGACATGTTCCTGTGAAAATGAGGGATAGAAATGGCAAGATTAGAGAACCATGGATGACAGGTGAAATTGTGAGACTAGCTAAGAGGAAAAAGGAAGCATACATAAGGTCTAGGAGGCTGAAGAAAGACGAAGCTTTGAAAGAATATCAGGAATGTAGGACCAATCTGAAACGAGGAATTAAGAGGGCTAAAAGGGGTCATGAAATATCTTTAGCAAACAGGGTTAAGGAAAATCCCAAAGCCTTTTATTCATATATAAGGAGAAAGAGGGTAACTAGAGAAAGGATTGGCCCACTAAAGGACAAAGGAGGAATGTTATGCTTGGACTCAGAGAAAATGGGTGAGATTCTAAACGAGTACTTTGCATCGGTATTCACCGAGGAGAGGGACATGACGGATGTTGAGGTTAGGAACAGATGTTTGATTACTCTAGGTCAAGTCGGCATAAGGAGGGAGGAAGTGTTGGGTATTCTAAAGGGCATTAAGGTGGACAAGTCCCCAGGTCCGGATGGGATCTATCCCAGGTTACTGAGGGAAGCGAGAGAGGAAATAGCTGGGGCCTTAACAGATATCTTTGCAGCATCCTTAAACACGGGTGAGGTCCCGGAGGACTGGAGAATTGCTAATGTTGTCCCCTTGTTTAAGAAGGGTAGCAGGGATAATCCAGGTAATTATAGACCGGTGAGCCTGACGTCAGTGGTAGGGAAGCTGCTGGAGAAGATACTGAGGGATAGGATCTATTCCCATTTGGAAGAAAATGGGCTCATCAGTGATAGGCAACATGGTTTTGTGCAGGGAAGGTCATGTCTTACCAACTTAATAGAATTCTTTGAGGAAGTGACAAAGTTGATTGATGAGGGAAGGGCTGTCGATGTCATATACATGGACTTCAGTAAGGCGTTTGATAAGGTTCCCCATGGCAGGCTGATGGAGAAAGTGAAGGCGCTTGGGGTCCAAGGTGTACTACCTCGATGGATAAAGAACTGGCTGGGCAACAGGAGACAGAGAGTAGCAGTAGAAGGGAGTTTCTCAAAATGGAGACGTGTGACCAGTGGTGTTCCACAGGGATCCGTGCTGGGACCACTGTTGTTTGTGATATACATTAATGATTTGGAGGAAAGTATAGGTGGACTGATTAGCAAGTTTGCAGACGACACTAAGACTGGTGGAGTAGCAGATAGTGAAGGGGACTGTCAGAGAATACAGCAGAATATAGATAGATTGGAGAGTTGGGCAGAGAAATGGCAGATGGAGTTCAATCAGGGCAAATGCAAGGTGATGCATTTTGGAAGATCCAATTCAAGAGTGAACTACACAGTAAATGGAAAAGACCTGGGAAAAATTGATGTACAGAGAGATTTGGGTGTTCAGGTCCATTGTTCCCTGAAGGTGGCAATGCAGGTCAATAGAGTGGTCAAGAAGGCATACGGCATGCTTTCCTTCATCGGACGGGGTATTGAGTACAAGGGTTGGCAGGTCATGTTACAGTTGTATAAGACTTTGGTTCGGCCACATTTGGAATACTGCGTGCAGTTCTGGTCGCCACATTACCAAAAGGATGTAGATGCTTTGGAGAGGGTGCAGAGGAGGTTCACCAGGATGTTACCTGGTATGGAGGGCGCTAGCTATGAAGAGAGGTTGAGTAGATTAGGATTATTTTCATTAGAAAGATGGAGGTTGAGGGGGGACCTGATTGAGGTGTACAAAATCATGAGAGGTATAGACAGGGTGGATAGCAAGAAGCTTTTTCCCAGAGTGGGGGATTCAATTACTAGGGGTCACGAATTCAAAGTGAGAGGGGAAAAGTTTAGGGGGGATATGCGTGGAAAGTTCTTTACGCAGAGGGTGGTGGGTGCCTGGAACGCGTTGCCAGCGGAAGTGGTCAACGCGGGCACGATAGCATCTTTTAAGATGTATCTAGACGGATACATGAATGGGCAGGAAGCAAAGAGATACAGACCCTTAGAAAATAGGCGACATGTTTAGATAGAGGATCTGGATCGGCGCAGGTTTGGAGGGCCGAAGGGCCTGTTCCTGTGCTGTAATTTTCTTTGTTCTTTGTTCTTTGTTTATCTCAATTTCTCTGCTCCTCTCACTCACTCTAACCTATCTTCCTCTGAACTTACTGCACTTTGTTCTCTTAGGCAAAACTGTAATATTTTCATCAAATCTGCTGACAAAGGTAGTGCTATTGTTGTCTAGTGAACTGACCCTTACCTAGCAGAGGCCTAATGCAAACTCCCTGACACTTTCTCCTACCTCCCTGTGGACCATGACCTCACCACCTAACATCAAGCCATTGTTTCCAGGTATGCCACTGACCTCATCTCCTCTGGAGATCTTCCCTCCACGGCCTCCAACCTCATAGTCCCCAAACCCCGAACAGCCCGCTTCAACCTCCTTCCCAAGATCCCAAGGGGCGGCACAGTGGTGCAGTGGTTAGCACTGCAGCCTCACAGCTCCAGCGACCTGGGTTCAATTCTGGGTACTACCTGTGTGGAGTTTGCAAGTTCTCCCTGTGTCTGTGTGGGTTTCCTCCGGGTGCTCCGGTTTCCTCCCACAAACCAAAAGACTTGCAGGTTGGTAGGTAAATTGGCCATTATAAATTGCCCCTAGTATAGGTAGGTGGTAGGGAAATATAGGGACAGGTGGGGATGTGGTAGGAACATGGGATTAGTGCAGGATTAGTAAAAATTGGTGGTTGATGGTCGGCACAGACTCGGTGGGCCGAAGGGCCTGTTTCAGTGCTGTATCTCTAAACTAAACTAAACTAAACATCCAAACAGGACTGCTCTGGCAGACATAGATTTGAACCTATTCCTGCCTCACTGAATGGATTTCTTTCTATCTCATCTCTATGTTTTCTCTCCTTTTACAGTCTCCTCCCACCTACATCCATGACTCTTGCTATGCCCTCTGTAACTTCAACAGTTTCCAATTTCCTGATGCTAACCATCTCCTTTTCACCAAGGACATCCAATCTCTCTACACTTGCATCCCCCACTACCCTCCTCTGTCTGGCTGAACTTGTACTCTCTTTGAACAACTTCTCCTTCAACTCCACTTACTTCCTCCAAATAAAAGATTATGGATCCTAGCTATGCCTACCTTTTTATGGAATATGTGGAACATTCCTTGTTCTAGTCCTACACTGGTCCCCTCCCTCACCTCTTCTTCCAGTATAATGATGACTGTATTGGTGCCATTTTCAGCTCTCGTCCTGAACTGGAAAAATTCATCAATCTTGCTTCTAATTTTCACCCTTCTCTCAACTTGGCATGATCCATCTCTGACTCTTCCCTTCCTCAACTTCACTGTATCCATTTCTGGGGATAGGCTATCAACGAATATTCACTATAAGCCTACTGACTCCCACAGCTACTCCAAATTGGGCGGGATAGTCAATACTGAGGAGGACTGCAACAAATTACTGGAGGGCATCAATAGACTTGTAGAATGGGCAAATAATTGGCGAATGAAGTTCAACACAGATAAATGTGAGGTAGTACGTTTTGGAAGGAAGAATAGGGAGGTCACTTATTACTTGGAGGGTGCAAGTCTAGGTGGATAGAGGAACAAAGGGATCGCAGAGTACAAATATACCAATCATTAAAAGTTGCAACACAGGTTAGCAAGGCCATAAAAAAAGGCAAACCAAGCACTGGGCTTTATTTCTAGAGGGATAGAGTTGAAAAGTGGGGAAGCTATGCTGAACCTGTATCGAACATTGGCTAGACCATGCTTAGAGTACTGCATGAAGTTCTGGTCGCCATATTAGAAAAAGTATTTAGAGGTACTGGAGAGGGTGCAGAAAAGATTTACAAGGATGATACCAGAAATACGTGGGTAGATTTGTCAAGAAAGAATTGATTGGGGGGGGGTGGGAGGGGTCTCTTTTCTCCTGAAAATAGGAAGCTGAAGGGTGACTTAATAGAGGTTGTTAAAATTATGAAAGGTTTTGATAGAGTGGATACAGAGAAAATGTTTCTCGAGGCCATTAACATAAGATAGTCACCTAGAATTCCAGTAGGGAATTCAGAAGAAACTTCTTTACCCAAAGAGTGGTGATAATGTTGATCTCGCTACCACAGGAAATGGCTGAAGCAAATACTATAGATGCATTTAAAGGGAAGTTCCAATCCCGTCCACATACATTTCCCAGAGGAAACAATAAATCCTGATCAGAAGCAGAAAGCCTGACTGATTTTATCTCTCCAGATTTGAACTTGCTGATTTGATGTTGCTTGTAATTGAAGATTGAATGAAAAGGCAAATCTCTAATAAAGTTTTATACAATTTCATATGCCCCCACTCTCTTTTCCTACTTATCAACTGCACCATACACACTCAAAGCACATACAGTCTGGACCTAACTATACTCTTCGGCCTCCTTGTCTCGGGAGACAATGGGTAAGCGTCTGGAGGTGGTCAGTGGTTTGTGAAGCAGCGCCTGGAGTGGCTAGAAAGGCCAATTCAAAAGTGACAGACTCTTCCACAGGCGCTGCAGATAAAATTGGTTGTCGGAGCTGTTACACAGTTGGCTCTCTCCTTGCACTTCTGTCCTTTTTCCTGCCAACTGCTAAGTCTCTTCGACTCGCCACTCTTTAGCCCCGCCTTTATGGCTGCCCGCCAGCTCTGGTGATCACTGGCAACTGACTCCCACGACTTGTGATCAATGTCACAGGACATCATGCCGCATTTGCAGACGTCTTTAAAGCGGAGACATAGACGGCCAGTGGGTCTGGTACCAGTGACGAGCTCGCTGTACAATGTGTCCTTGGGGATCCTGCCATCTTCCATGCGGCTCACATGGCCAAGACATCTCAGGCGCCGCTGGCTCAGTAGGATGTATAAGCTGGGGATGTTGGCCACCTCGAGGACTTCTGTGTTGGAGATACGGTCCTGCCACCTGATGCCAAGGATTCTCCGAAGGCAGCGAAGATGGAATGAATTGAGACGTCGCTCTTGGCTGACATATGTTGTCCAGGCCTCGCAGCAGTAGAGCAAGGTACTGAGGACACAGGCTTGATACACTTGGACCGTTGTGTTCTGTGTCAGTGCGCCATTTTCCCACACTCTCTTGGCCAGTCTGGACATAGCAGAGGAAGCCTTTCCCATGCGCTTGTTTAATTCTGCATCTAGAGACAGGTTACTGGTGATAGTTGAGCCTAGGGAGGTGAACTCTTGAACCACTTCCATGGTGTGGTCGCCGATATTGATGGATGGGGCATTTCTGACGTCCTGTCCCATGATGTTCGTTTTCTTGAGGCTGATGGTTAGGCCAAATTCATTGCAGGCAGCCGCAATCCTGTCGATGAGACTCTGCAGACACTCTTCAGTGTCTATACTATAGTTATATTAACAAAACTATATTATAATTTAGTCACAGACCTGAAGTGTTGGCCGGAATTTTATGCCCCCCCCTACACAGGAGAAAGCTGGTGGGGGGGGGGGGGTGTGCGTGGGGGGGCCATATAATTGAGTTAGATGCAGGGAAGGGGTGGGGAGGGTGGTGGTGCCATTCCCAATGCTTTCACGACCCCGCTGCAATTTTACCAGCAGCTGAAGGGTGCCTCAGGCTCGGAGAACACCACCGGGTAAAACCTGGCAGCCTCCTTGCGGGCTGGGGAGAGGGGGCCCTTCTGATCGGGCACCCTGTGCCCCATGGAAGCTCCCCCCCATCCCCCCCGGCAGCTCTTGGAGGCGGGTGGAAGACCCACCCAAGTGGCTCCCAATCTCGCAGGCTCGGCGGAGGCAGGCTTTCCCCCCCCCCCCGACCCCACCAACATTAACTCTGTTTCGCTCTCCAGAGGTGCTGCCAGATTTGCTGAATATTTCCAGAATTTTCTGTTTTTACTTCAGATTTCCTGTATCCGCAGCATTTTGCTTTTGTATCAGTGTTTAAATCACTGCCACTTCTCTTCCAGGAATGTTTACCTTGAAGAAGTTCTGCTCTTCTCTCTGACGGGATTTCGATTGTCTCTTCTACCTTGTTCACCTTCATTGCTTCCTATGCCCCATTTGTGTTTGATCAGGTATCCATGAAAATTAGCTGGGTTCTGATGAATGGTCACAGACCTGAAACATTAACACGTTTTCTTTCTCCACAGATGCAACATTTTCTGTTTTTTTTCCAATTTCCAGCATCCACAGTATTTTGCTTTTGAGATGCATTCAATTTTGATCTGTAATTTATATTCAGCTCCTTAACAATAACATTTTCTTGATACAGATTTTCATGACCTAGACTTGGGTATGCAAGGCACAATTTCAAAATTTGCAGATGACACAAAACTTGGAATATTGTGAACTGCAAGGAGGAGTGTAATAGAGTTCAAGAGGATACAGACAGGAATGGGTGGATGTGTGGCAAATAAAATTTAATTCACAAATCTCTGAAGAGATACATTTTGGTCGGAAAAATGAGGAAAGGCAATGTAAACTAAAGGGTATAATTCTATAGGGGGTGCAGGAACAGAGAGACCTGAGGGTATCTGTGCGCAAATTGTTGAAGGTGGCAGGGCAGGTTGAGAAAGTGATTAAAAAGGCTTTATAAGTAGAGGCATAGAGCACAAAAGCAAGGAAGTTATGATGAACTTTTATAAAACACTTGTTTAGCATCATCTGGAGTCTTGTATCCAATTCTGGGCACCACACTTTAGGAAGAACATGAAGGCTTTAGAAAGGGTGAAGAAAAGATTTACAAGAATGAGGAATTTGAGTTCTGTGGATAGATTGGGCCGCAGCTCTTGGAGGACGGGTCGTCATCCTTAATTGACTGTCACTGGCAATATGCCACCCGTAGGTCCCGCCACCAGACGAAGCAGGGTTGCCTCCCCCTTTTGGCACCGGTAGCGGAACTTGCCGGTACGGGACAAGCTTCATCCCAAGGTATTCACTTAGATACCAGACATGTGACTAAGGCAAGCACAATGGAATGTATAAAGGTGTTTACCGTTTAACTAACCACAACCTTTACAGCCAATCACAAACAACCTGGTCATTTTCAAGGATCGGCTAACCTATTGACACGAGAAATGCAGTCTTTTGCGAAAAGATTGTTGACCTAATTTAATTATGAGATGCAGTTGTTCATTGCCTTTTTGTTTCAGTCTGACTTCAAAGGTGTTTGGATCACATTTCTGTGTGTAAGTGTGCCCACAGAGGTCATTCTGAGCCACTTGGCATTGACCAAAGAATCAGTCGAAATCCTGGGGTCAAGGCTTTGATTGACAGTGGTATCTGAGATGTTTGAGAAGGGACTAGGAAAATGGTTGGCCATAGTCCTTTTTGACAGACAGCTATAGAATCCAATTATGGAACTTTGTTGGGCTTCACTTTTTTAGTTCAGTCTTTCAGCTCGTAGCAGATTGCTCTGTAATTTAAGATTGTGTCTATTCACATCGGAACGAGACAAGACTTCAAATAGTAGGGTAATCTGTCCCACAGTATAAAAGCATCTGTTTCAGAGTCTGTTAGGAAAGTAACGTATCATTCACTGTGTTGTATCATATACTGTTCATTTACTTGTCCGATGTAAATACATGGCAACAGTGACTACACTTTAAAAAGCACTTCAGTGGCTGTGAAGCACTTTCTGACACCCTGAGTTTGTGCAGCCACAATCGATATTCAGTTTGCCTTTGAAAGAGAGGGGAATCAGGTGAGGCATGTGAAGTATTCCAGTGGCAAGTGTTCAAAATAAAGCTTCTCTCTTACAATCGCTGGGCATCATGATTTACCTCCTTATTGAGCCATTAAGTATTCTCCCAAGAGGAGGGGACATGGGGTCCACTTATTAGAGTGCCCAATGAAGCTGAATCCAAGAAAATATCTAGAATAAATTAACAAGGAGGTAACACTGAGAGCACTTGGCACCGGTGCTAAGGGGGAAGAAGTATTCCATTCTCCAGCAATTCACCTGAATGAGCACCATAGTGTCATAGAGACATCCAGCACAGAAACAGGCCTTTCGGCCCATCGTGTCTGTGCCGGCCATCAAGCACCTAACTATTCTAATCCCATTTTCCAGCACTTGGCCTGTAGCCTTGTATGCTATGGCATTTCAAGTGCTCATCTAAATACTTCTTAAATGTTGTGATGGTTCCTGCCTCTACCACCCCTTCAGGCAGTGCGTTCCAGATTCCAACCACCCTCTGGGTGAAATTTCTTTCCTCAAATCCCCTCTAAACCTCCTGCCCCTTATCTTAAATCTCTGCCCCCTGGTTTTTAACACCTCCGCTAAGGGAAAAAGGCTCTTTCTATCTAATCTATCAATGCCCCTGATAATTTTGTATACCTCAGTCAGTTCCCCCCTCAGCCTTCTCTGCTCTAAGGAAAGCAACACTAGCCTTTTCAGTCTCTCTTCATAGCTGAAATGCTCCAGCCCAGGCAACATCCTGGTGAATCTCCTCTGCACCCTCACCAGCGCAATCACATCCTTCCTATAGTGTGGTGACCAGAACTGTACACAGTACTCCAGCTGTGGCCTAACTAGCATTTTATACAGCTCCATCATAACCTCCCTGGTCTTATATAAATATATACCAAATTTTTAAGTTTAGAGGATAGATTAGATTAGAGATACAGCACTGAAACAGGCCCTTCGGCCCACCGAGTCTGTGCCGAACATCAACCACCCATTTATACTTCTTCTTTTGGGCCTCCTTATCTCGAGAGACAATGGATACGCGCCTGGAGGTGGTCAGTGGTTTGTGAAGCAGCGCCTGGAGTGGCTATAAAGGCCAATTCTGGAGTGACAGGCTCTTCCACAGGTGCTGCAGAGAAATTTGTTTGTTGGGGCTGTTGCACAGTTGGCTCTCCCCTTGCGCCTCTGTCTTTTTTCCTGCCAACTACCAAGTCTCTTCGACTCGCCACAATTTAGCCCTGTCTTTATGGCTGCCCGCCAGCTCTGGCGAATGCTGGCAACTGACTCCCACGACTTGTGATCAATGTCACACGATTTCATGTCGCGTTTGCAGACGTCTTTATAACGGAGACATGGACGGCCGGTGGGTCTGATACCAGTGGCGAGCTCGCTGTACAATGTGTCTTTGGGGATCCTGCCATCTTCCATGCGGCTCACATGGCCAAGCCATCTCAAGCGCCGCTGACTCAGTAGTGTGTATAAGCTGGGGATGTTGGCCGCTTCAAGGACTTCTGTGTTGGAGATATAGTCCTGCCACCTGATGCCAAGTATTCTCCGAAGGCAGCGAAGATGGAATGAATTGAGACGTCGCTCTTGGCTGGCATACGTTGTCCAGGCCTCGCTGCCGTAGAGCAAGGTACTGAGGACACAGGCCTGATACACTCGGACTTTTGTGTTCCGTGTCAGTGCGCCATTTTCCCACACTCTCTTGGCCAGTCTGAACATAGCAGTGGAAGCCTTACCCATGCGCTTGTTGATTTCTGCATCTAGAGACAGGTTACTGGTGATAGTTGAGCTTAGGTAGGTGAACTCTTGAACCACTTCCAGAGCGTGGTCGCCAATATTGATGGATGGAGCATTTCTGACATCCTGCCCCATGATGTTCGTTTTCTTGAGGCTGATGGTTAGGCCAAATTCATTGCAGGCAGACGCAAACCTGTCGATGAGACTCTGCAGGCATTCTTCAGTGTGAGATGTTAAAGCAGCATCGTCAGCAAAGAGGAGTTCTCTGATGAGGACTTTCCGTACTTTGGACTTCGCTCTTAGACGGGCAAGGTTGAACAACCTGCCACCTGATCTTGTGTGGAGGAAAATTCCTTCTTCAGAGGATTTGAACGCATGTGAAAGCAGCAGGGAGAAGAAAATCCCAAAAAGTGTGGGTGCGAGAACACAGCCCTGTTTCACACCACTCAGGATAGGAAAGGGCTCTGATGAGGAGCCACCATGTTGAATTGTGCCTTTCATATTGTCATGGAATGAGGTGATGATACTTAGTAGCTTTGGTGGACATCCGATCTTTTCTAGTAGTCTATTCTAGTAGTCTAGTCTAGTGCCCATTTATACTAATCCTACACTAATCCCATATTCCTACCAAACATCCCCACCTGTCCCTATATTTCCCTACCACCTACCTATACTAGTGACAATTTATAATGGCCAATTTACCTATCAACCTGCAAGTCTTTTGGCTTGTGGGAGGAAACCGGAGCACCCGGAGAAAACCCACGCAGACACAGGGAGAACTTGCAAACTCCACACAGGCAGTACCCGGAATCGAACCCAGGTCCCTGGAGCTGTGAGGCTGCGGTGCTAACCACTGCGCCACTGAAAGCTGATTGATTCAATGGATTGGACAGAACGACCAAGAAAGAAAACAAATAAAATCTGAAACACATAGAAATTCTTATCAATGTCAAGTATCACTACATATGGATTTTTATGTGATCCTGGATGCTCCTGTAATCATGCATTCCCACTAGTATGACTGAATTTAGTCGAGCCAGCAGGGATCCTGACACCAGACTGAAAAGGCAAGGACACCATGCCTCAGCACTTCGGAGCCCACCTGCCACGATTGTGAGAAACGTAGCCCACTTAATAATAATTTACACCAAGTCAAACTCTGAAGAAGTAAGTTTATTTAACGTTCTTGCAAGATCGGGTGTCCTACAAGCAGGCACACCGATCAACATATTCAGTTCATGTTTATACAATACAGCGCAGTGGTTAGCACTGCAGCCTCACAGCTGCAGGGACAGCTGCAGGGACCCCGGTTCGTTTCTGGGTACTGCCTGTGTGGAGTTTGCTAGTTCTCCCTGTGTCTGCGTGGGTTTTCTCCGGGTGCTCCGGTTTCCTCCCACAAGCCAAAGACTTGCAGGTTGATAGGTTAATTGGCCATTATAAATTGTCACTAGTATAGGTAGGTGGTAGGGAAATATGGGGACAGGTGGGGATCTTTGGTAGGAATATGGGATTAGTGTGGGATTAGTATAAATAGGTGGTTGATGGTCGGCACAGACTCGGTGGGCCGAAGGGCCTGTTTCAGTGCTGTATCTCTAATCTAAAAAAAAAATCTAAATCCATTTGTCCACGCCTTTATTTTACATTATTGGTTATAACGTATTATGACACTAACCTATCCTATGGTTGCTACAGTCTCCTCCTCTGTTTACTTCTCCCCCTACTCTAACGTTCTAGCCCCTGACTCTTGTTTTTGTTTTACCTTATTTGGCTCTCCATTCTTTTGCAAGCCTCCTGTGTGTGTGTTAACTTGCAGCTGTCAGTTACTCATTCACTACATCCTTTGTTCTAACTCTTGCTGTTTTTCTTTTCTCTGCATAAGCACAATTTTTAACTGCCGTACTGTCTCAAGGTCTTTACTCACATCCCCTTATCAGTTCCCTTGTTCAGTGATTTCATTATGTTGTGTCGAAATAACTTCTTGGTAATTTTCCACAAGCTGTAGAAACAACATTTCAGTATTTTTTATTCTCACAACGATTCAATGGTACTTGGGCAATTAACAGCTCAGCATAGGGGTCCTTGTCCCTTTAAGGATGGGGATTCCGCCTCCAAGAAATGCCAGCCAATCAGAAGGCCAGCAGCTCAGAGTATTGGCAGTGCCACTGGGAGCGGTGGCCACTGCTGGTACTACACTAGGCCTGGGACCAAGCCCAGTGCTGGAACCCCAGTCCCAAGGTAAGTGAGATGGGGCGGTCAGGGCCAGTCTGGCAGGCCCCAGTGAGGGGAGTGGGGGTGCAGGTGGCCATTGTGGGAGGGTGGGTTAGTGAAGGGCTGGCTTTTGCTGCCTGGGGTCCTCCATGCCTAAGGAGGAGGCCCCCCCTTCCTCAAGCCAGCAGGGAGGCTGGCCTTGTTTTACTGGGTGACATTCCATGTGGTGGAGGCCCCCCTGCCGTGGTTTAATTCCAGCAGCGTGGGAAGAGACCCTTAAGTGGTTATTGATTGGCCACTTAAAGGCGTCATTTGGCCTCTGGGTGGGAAGGGAGAGAGAAGATGACAGACCCTCCAACCCCATCCCCTCACCCACATTCTGTTGAATTCTATGGACGCCCCCTCCTCCTATGCTGTCTCCGGGTGGCCCATTAAATTCAGCCCATAGTATGCAGTCATGGTGAGCCACTGGAACACTAGCAGAGATGAACCAGGAGTGTCACAGGCTGAGAGAGGGAAAAAGTTGCCAATGTGAATTGGGGTGGAGCAGAAAGAATGTGCTAGCAAGAACTGAGGACTGGAGAATGCCAGCGTGAACCAAAGCCCCAATATTTAACTGTATTTGGGACAGGCAGGGTGAGGGGTTGCACGCAACACAGGCCATTTTCACTCCCAGGTCTAATACTCAGTGTCCCGCCTGAAACCGGTCAGAATGACACAAAAGTCGACGGGCGGGGCTGGAAAATTGGTCAGGAGGACGACGCCCCTGAAAGCCCAAGGGAACAGTTGGCAAGGAAACTTAAGAAGGTATGGGCAGAAGAGGGACAGATGTTGTGGGTGGGTTCGGGCCTATTGTGATGAAGGAGAGAAAGCCCAAGGTTTCGTTGTTGGGTCACTTGGAGCACTTCCCATCAGTCTTGGCCAAGTGGAATCTTAAGAAAATGTGACAAGAACCGGGCCTCTTCTGGCCTGATGCAGATTACCATTATCATTCTCTGGCAGTTACCACCTTGATATCGGGAGTGAAAATGGTGTGTGTATCCTGATGACATGCTCAGTCATCGAAAAAAAGGAAAGAACGTGCATTTATGTAGCACTTTGCATGTCCACAGGACACTTCAAACACTTTACAGCCAATGAAGTACTTTTGAAGTACAGTCACTGTTTTAATGTAGGAAACATGGCAGCCAATTTGCACACAGCAAGATCCCACAAACAGCAGTGTGATAATGACAGATAATCTGTTTTAGTGATGTTGATTAACAGATAAATATTAGTCAGGACATCGGGAAGAACTCCCCTGCACTTCTTAAAAATAGTACCGTGGAATTAATTATATCCACCCGAGAAGGCAGATGGGGCCTTGGTTTGTTGTCTCATTTGAAAGTGCAGCACTCCTTCAGTACTGCACTGGAATGTCCGCTGAGATTTTTGTGCTCAAGTCTCTGGAGTGAGACTTGAACCCACAACCTACTGACTTGAACGGTGAACGTGTGACTGGAGAGTTTGGTGGCCATGTGACTGAGGGAGCCGATGACTGGCTCGGTAACCATTCAGTGCTTGCTTTTGACTGAATGTTGACTTAACTTGCATTGTTTATTTTCATTGGAAATTCCTTTTACTTTTTTTTCAGTTCTTTGTAATGTTCCACCTCCACTAATCTCCATTGATGAATAAGTCATCATCCGCCCCCAACAAAACACCCACTCTTGCTCGCTTCACCATGTCCAGGTGTTGCATCACTGTCATTCAATCAATAATGTTGCAATGTTTTCAGTGAATATGCCTATGTCACTAACACATCCCTATCTCTGTAATCTCCTCCAGCCCTACAACTCTCCGATACTTCTGCAGTCCTCCAATTCTGGCTTCTTGATTTTAATCGCTCCACTATTGGCAGTCTTTCCTTCACCTGCCAAGCTTCACCCTAAGCTCAGGAATTCCCTCTTACACCTCTCCACCTTCCTTCCTCACTTAATTTCTTTAAGACACTCCTTAAAGCCTACCTCTTTGACCAAGTTTGTGGTCATTTGCCCTCATAGCTCCTGATGTGGTTTGGTGTCAAATTCTGTTTGATAACGCTCCTGTGAGGTGCCTTGGGATGTTTTATACTGTTGAAGACGCTATATAGATACAAGTTGTTGTTTTTGTTGTGCTAAGGAGTTTGCTGTTCCAGCTATAGTCCTGAAATTGCTAGACACTGATTCAGGTGAGGAGTTTTGCTGATGGGACCACACATGATAGAATGGGTGCAGAGGTCAGCGCACCTGACTTGTTGCACCCCCAATCTTGCTGCTGCTAGAAATCAGCAGGAGTGGCATAACTTTGGCAGGCTTATTTCCATGTCCATTTCGACAGTCTATGCTCTCACCAAGTGAGACTCTTTGGCCAGAGCAGAATCTACTGTTAATTATTGAGTGCGATGAATTCCATTGAACAGAATATCTCACATCTTCACAGTGAATTTTAATATGTTAAATCTCCAAACCAAACGCACAATTTTATTTTCGCCTTTTATTTCCCCTTTTCTTCTGAAGGTGTTGCCTTGTGAAGGTACAGACGATGGCAGACATCCTCCAGTGTCTACAACTGCCGTACCACTCCCCGAATGGCTGTGAGCAAGGCTAGATGGCACATTGGCCAGGCTATTCAACCGTGAGAGGTCATCAAAGCCAAGTACGTTTCTGTCCTATTGGGCATTCCTTCCTCACTCCCTTCGCATTTCCATTGGTGGCCATGTCTTCAGCTGCTGTGGAATTCCCCTCTGCCTCTCCAAATCATTGTCTTTCTTTTAAGAGCCCCTTTGAGCTCACCTCTTGACCAATCTTTTGGTCATTCCTTCTCTTTAGCTCAACATCAATCAGAGGCCATCTTTTCCCCCACTGGTCCTCTCACACTTTATTTGCACTTTAAAAGAAGAAGCAATTGTTTAATTGGCAATAAGAAACAGCTTGGAAAATCTCTTACAAATCTAACAGCCTGCAAATTAAGCCCAAAAGCCGCAAGGCTATTTATTCAAAATGTAGCAGGTGGATCAGAAGTTCAGAACACCTTCACTGATCTGACTCCTTTCAGCTGCAGACTCCAGTAAGCCTGGACTTGACAGCATACAAGTACTGAGCAGTATCATGTTGCCCTTGGTTACACGGTTGCTAAGCTCTGGCTACAGACTCGCTGCTCAACAGATGTCAGTTTAAAATTAAATCCGATTTTATAGTGAGATTTACCTTTTTAAGATGGTCTTCATGTCAGCTTCAGTTTTATCCTTCCTAAAACAACAAGACGGGGAATTCCTACCAGCAAAAAAGACGGGAGAATGTCGACTGAGAATTTGGGAGAAATCTGCTTTCCTCCACCAACCAAGACTAGTCTAATCATGCCTCCCAAAAGCTGTCATTCCCACTTGCTGAGAGTGTCCCTTTGCTGTTCCAGCTTCCATTCCCCCTCTCCACCTTCCCCATTTCCCTCTCCCCCTCCCTCATTTCTTTTCCCTCCCTTTCTGTGCTGCAGTATCTTGTTCCCTCACTCCTTATGGCACTGGAAGCTACACATTGGTGGAAGTCGACCATCTCCAGTTCACTCACTTGAGAGTTATTCTAACTCAATTCTTCTTACATAGGACTTTAATCCAATGGTAACATAGCAACATAGGAGCAGGAGTAGGCCTTTCAGCCCTTGAGCCTGTTTCCTTATTCAATGAAATCATGGCTGATCTGTATCTCAATTCCGACCGTTCACTTTGGCTCCATATCCCTTAGCAAAAATCTATCCATCTCAGATTTTAAATGATTACTTGAGCTACCATTTACTGCTCTTTGTAGGAGAGAGTTCCACATCTCTATCACCCTTTGCATGAAGAAGTGTTTTTCTAACCTCTCTCCAGAATGGCCTGGCTCTGATTTTATGGTCATATTCCCTAGTCCTGGACTCCCCAACCAGAGGAACATGTTTCTCGCTATCTACCCTATCAATTCTTTTCAAAATCTTAAAAACATTAATCAATCACCCTTTTGTCGTTGGAGTCACCAGTGTTGGTTCTGCTTCCTCAGCCTTGATGTTTTGAACTGATAATTCCGGATATGCATCTATGTGCTGTATGTGGTTGGTAATGGCTCATTAGCTGTAATGCTTGTAATTCTCTGCTCATCATATTTCTCCTCATTAAGTTGAGTTTCCAGATGAAATTGCTGTTTAAAATAAAGAAAAAAAAATGTTAACACTATCCTGACTTGGACATATATTAAAATTATCACAACTTGGAAATATCTCGGCCGTTCCTTCATTGTGGCTGGGTCAAAACCCTGGAAGTTCCTAACTAACAACATTGTAGGAGTACGTTCACCACATGAACTGCAGCGGTTCAAGTAGAAGGCTCATCACCACCTTTGAGGGCATTTAGCTACAGAAAATAAATGTCGGCCTTCCCAGCAAAGCCCAGATTCCGAGAACACATTAAAAATAAATATAGTGATCATAAACCCATCACATCTTAAAGGCTAATGTCATTGTTAATTTGACTGGAAAGTGGTATTAAAGGGTTTGCAACAGGCCGTCAGGGTATAGACATTCAGGCCAATCTTGAATTATCTGAGCATATGTATCCTGCATTGTATTTGGCACAAATGGACAGGTGATTTTCAAAAGGAAGAAGGAAAATGATTGAGTTCATGCAAGAACAAGAGGGAAATGAGGAGAATTGTTTTCACGCAGTGAGTTGTTACAATCCAGAATTCACTGCCTGAAATGATAATGGAAACAGATTCAATAGTAACTTTCAAAAGGGAAATGGAAACTTACTAATTGGATAGGCATGATGGGCCGAATGGTCTCCATTGTGCTGTATGACTTTAAGATTCAACTTGTTAAATCATGGTTAAGCCATAGAAGATATCAAGTAATTTTCCTACATTGCAACAGTGACTACACTTCAAAAGTACGTAATTGATTGAAGTGTGCTTTGGGTCATCCTGAGGTTGTGAAAAGCTCTATAGAAATGCCCGTCTCTTTCTTTCTGTCTTTCTTTCTGACCTTTCATTCTTATCTCTATATTCAGGTGAGATCACATTTTTTTTTTATTCATTCATGGGATGTGGGCGTCGCTGGCCAGGCCAGCATTTATTGCCCATCCCTCATTGCCCTTAAGAAGGTGGTGGTGAGCTGCCTTCTTGAACCGTTGCAATCCATGTGGGGTAGGTACCCCCACAGTGCTGTTAGGAAGGGAGTTCCAGGATTTTGACCCAGCGACAGTGAAGGAACGGCGATATAGTTCCAAGTCAGGATGGTGTGTGACTTGGAGGGGAACTTGCAGGTGCTGGTGTTCCCATGTATGTGCTGCCCTTGTCCTTCTAGTTGGTAGAGGTCGCGGGTTTGGAAGGTGCTGTCTAAGGAGACTTGGTGCATTGCTGCAGTGCATCTTGTAGATGGTACACACTGCTGCCACTGTGTGTCGATGGTGGAGGGAGTGAATGTTTGTAGATGAGGTACCAATCAAGCGGGCGGCTTTGTCCTGGATGGTGTCGAGCTTCTTGAGTGTTGTTGGAGCTGCACCCAAATAGGCAAGTGGGGAGTATTCCATCACACACCTGACTTGTGCCTTGTAGATGGTGGACAGGCTTTGGGGAGTATTTGTAAATAAGAACAAGGGTTTTAAAATTATATAGTGTTAAAAATGGGGAGGCAAGAATAAGGGTGATAGAGGATTGAGAGAGTACTAGAATGTAGGCGATGAAATTTTGGACAAATTGAAATTTGTGTAAGGTAGAGTATAGGTGTCTCACCAGGAAACTGTTGGCATGTTGGACAACGGCGTGCTCACAGTTTCGACCCTGGAGTGTTACATCCTTAATTTATATGGAACGTACAGCACATTCAGTGCAACTAGTCTGTGCTGGTGTTTATAATCCAAAAGAGTCTCCGCCCATTCTGTCTACCTCACTTCAACCTTTCCACATATCCTTCTATTCGCTTTTCTCTCAGGTATTCCTCTCGTTACCTTTTGAAAGCATCTAAGCTATTTGCCTCAACTACCTCCTGTGATAGCGAATTCCACATTCTAACCATTCTCTGGTAAAAGAAATTTCCCCTTATTTCCCTATTGGATTTATTTGTAACTGTGTTGTATTTATGACCCCTAGTTTTTGATTCTCACAAAAGTGGAAACATTCTCTCCATATCTACCTTGTCCAACCTATTCATCAGTTTGAAGACCTTTATCAGGACTCCTCAAAGTCTTTTCTTCTCTAAGCCCCAGCCAGTTAAATCTTTCCTGATACCTTTAATCTCTCAATTTTGGTGCCATAATTGCAAATCCTTTTTGCACATTCTCCAGTGTTTCTATTCTCTTTAGCCAATGGTTCTGCCTTGCAAGGCTGTGTTAGTAATGCAGCCTTGCAGAATTACCCATTTAATGTTTAGCAGCAAATATGTTCAATAATCACTCAGGTAGTTCAGGAATATGTACATGCTGGAGACCTGAGTACCATTATCTTAACTGAACTGGATAATGCATGCCCTCTGTGTCATGTTTCTCCCTAGACTGAGTTCCAAAACTCCAATCTCACCCATTACTCGGACCACCTATTTCCACCCCTGCGACAATTTTTATTATACATTCTTGGGTTGTGAGCATCGCTGGCAAGGCCAGCATTTTATTGTTCATCCCTAATTTCCCTTGAGCAGGTGGTGGTGAGCTGCCTACAACCGAGTGACTTGCTCAGCCATTTCTGAGGGCAGTTAAAAGTCAACCACATTGGTTTGGGTCTGGAGTCACATGTACCCCAGACCGGATAAGGAAGGCAGATTTCCTTTCCTGAAGGACATTAGTGAACTAGATGGGATTCTACAACAATCTGGTAGTTTCATGATCATTATTAATGAGATTAGCATTTTATGCCAGATTTATCAATTTATTGGATTTTAAACCACGAGCTGCTATGGTGGGATTTGAACTCATATCACCACAGCATTTGTCCAAGCCTCTAGGACTACTAATCCATCATGCCTTTGTCATCTCCAGACCAGACTTTCAAAACTCTCCTCCCTGATTTCCTCAACTGTACCCTTTAGAAACTTCAACTCGCCTAAAACTGCACTGTCTGTAACTCATCCACATTATGTCCCACTTTTGTGTCACCTGTCCTTCACCACCTGAACTGGCTCACCATTTCCTAACACACTGATTTCAAAATACGTGTCTTTTTTTACAAATCACTCCATGATCTCACCCAGCTGTTCCACTGCAAGCCCCTCTAGTTTTAAGTCACAGCTCATGTCCTCCAGTATTCCTAATTTGGCTAACTGTTTATTCTACCCTATCTCCATATTCCCCCGATGGTTCTGATGCCTTCAACAATCTTGCCTTGGTATTTCAGAATTCTCTTCCCGCCCCGTCACGTTGATATAGCTCTCCTCGTCTTTGAAAACCTCCTGATACTGTTACGACTGACCGCTCCAGTCAAAGCCCCCAATAAAAATATACGATTCTGATTGTGGTGGGACCAATACACTGTTAATCCAATCCCGTCATTCCACAGATTGGCTAACATATCATTTAAAACTTTCCAAATTAAAGAGAGACCCAGCCAAATTGTACCATCTATTAACCCCCGAATGAGGTTAACCAAACCAGTTGTCTTTAAATCAACAAATTAACTTTTTAATTAGAAGAACTAAATTCATAAACACTCTGAAGATATAAACAACATTTAAAATAGAAAAAATTAGAATCCTTGCAAATTTACAAGGATTGTTGCACGAAGTCCTCACAGGATGTTGCTTTCCTTCTCCAGTGAATTTCAGCAATTAATGACTTGCAAACACTTTCAACAGAATCAATCTGACTTTAGAGTTTTTGGGCGACAAAAGATTGTCACAGTCTAACTTTCCTTTCTTCAGTTTAAATTACCAGAGATCTCTGTTTTGGCTTGACTTTTTTTTTGAATTTTGAAAGATAATAATTAAACAGACTAAAATCCTATTCCTTCAGTTTAAATGGTTGCGAGCTCTTTTTCAGGTGTGCTTATCACAGCTGTGTCCTCTGTGTCTTCTGTCTGTTAGAACAAACTGTCTCACTAAAAGCCAGTTCAAACTGAATTGTAACAAATGTATTGCATCAGGCTCACTCCCAGTGGCTATATCTATGGTAATGAGAATGCACCCTTTGAATCACAGTCTCCAAATGGCTGTTTCTAAGGCAACGAAAATGTACCTTCCTATAACTCCTAAGGCTTGCCGGCTCTTAAAGCAATACTAATCCCTTGCAAGCCTTAAAGGCAAACCGCATATTCCGAATAAAAACTACAGGACCGTGACAATACTGAAAAGCGATTTACAAGCATGGTTCCAGGAATGAGGGATTACAGTTACATGGATACACTGGAGAAGCTGGGGTTCTTCACCTTAGAGCAGAGAAGGCTAAGAGGAGATTTGATAGAGTTGTTTAAAATCATGAAGGGATTAGATAGAGTAAATAAAAAAGAAACTGTTTCCAATTGCTGAAGGGACAATAACCAGGCACAGATTCAAGGTGTTCGGCATAAGAACCAGAGGCAACATGAGGTAAAGCGTTTTGATGCAGTGATTGGTTAAGATTTAGAGGCCCACGAGGACATGGGTTCAAATCCTACCCCAGTAGCTGGTGGAATTTAAATCCAATTAATTAATAAAAAAATCTGGAATTGAAAGTTAGTCTCAGTAATGGTACCATGAAACTATCAGTGATTGTTGTAAAAACCCATCTGGTTCACTAATGCCCTTTCTGGAAGGAAATCTGTCGTCTTTACTTGGTCTGTCCGACATGTGACTCCAGACCCACAGCAATGTGCTGACTCTTAACTGCCCTCTGAAATGGCCTAGGAAGCCACTCAGTTTTCAAAGGCAATTAGGGATGGGTGACAAATGCTGGCCTTGCCAGCAACGCCCACATCCCATGAAAGTATAAAATAAATTTGGAATGCATTGCCTGATAGGGCAGTGGATACAGATTGAATAGCAGCCTTCAGAAATGAATTGGATAAATAGTTGAAAGAGAAAAAATTGCAGGGAGATGAGGAAAGAACCCAGGTATGGGAATAACTGGACTGTTTTTTGAAAGAGTGGGCGCAGATTCGATGAGCTGAACGGCCTCCTTCTGTGCTGCATTATTCTCTTATTCTATGCTGCATTTGAATTTTGTCTGTTTTTTCTCCTAACTCTTCTCATAATTCCTACTTGATGAAAGCATTCAATAGGGTAGATAAAGAGAAACTATTTCCTCTCATGGGGGATATCCAAAACACGAAGGTATCATCTTAAAAGTACAGCCAGACCTTTCAAGAATGAAATCAGAAAGAAATTCACACAAATTATGATACAAATCTGGAATTGTCTTTTCCACAAAGATTGTGAATGCTGGGGGAAATGGAAGAAGCTTTCAAGACTGAGACTGATAGATTTTTGTTAGATAAGGCTATCAAGGGGTATGAGTGAAGGTGGGTAAATGGAGTTGAAGTACAGATGGGCTATGATCTGATTGAATGGTAGAACAGGCTGGAGGGGATGAATGACCTATTACTCTATATTCAGTGTCATTTTCCTCCACCCTGAGGGTGTTTAAGAACATAAGAACATAAGAAATAGGAGCAGGAGTAGGCCATTCAGCCCTCGTGCCAGCTCTGTCACTCAATTAGATCATGGCTGATGTTATCTTGGCCTCAACTCCACTTTCCTGCCTGTTCCCCTTAACCTTTGATTCCCTGTAGTTCAAAAATCTGTCTGTCGAGGCCTTGAATATATTCAAGGACCCAGCCTCCACAGTTCTCTGGGATAGAGAATTCCAAATCTTCATGATCCTCAGAGAAGAAATTCCTCCTCATCTCCATCTTGAATGGGTGACATCTTATTCTGAAACTGTGCCCGCAATTTCTAGGTTCCCCCACAAGGGGAAACATCCTCTCAGCATCCACCCTGTCGAGCCCTCTCAGAATCTTATACGTTTCAATCAGATCACCACTCATTCTTCTAAACTCTAATAAGTATAGGCCCAACCTGCTCAACCTTTCCTTATAAGTACATCCCTTCTTAAATAAGGGGACCAAAACTGAATGTAGTACTCTAGGTGTGGTCTCACCAACACCCTGTACAGTTGTAGCAAGACTTCCCGACTTGTATATTCCATCCTCCTTGAAATAAAAGCCTTCCTAATTACTTGTTTTATCTGCATGGTAACCTTTTGTATTTGATGTATGGGGACACGGTGATCCCTTTCTACTGCAACATTCTGCAGTCTCTCTCCATTTAAATATTTTGCTTGTCTACTCTTCCTAACAAAGAGGATAATGTTACATTTTCCCACATTATATTTGGTCTGCCAAATTTTTGCCCACTCTCTTAACCTATCTATACCTCTTTGCAGACTCGTTGGACAGGATTTTACTTCCAGGTATGGGAAGCAGAAGTCGGGACTGTATCCAGGTTCCGAACCATCCCCAAGGTGAGGGGTGGGGCTGGGGGGAATGGTGGGTGAATCAGTCACGGGCCCCGATTTTCATCAGGATGGCCAACTAATGACAAGAGGGTGGGTTCATGGTCCAATTAAGGTTGACGGGTGGGCCAGTCAGAGGGCTTCCAGCTTGAAAGGAGCAGCAAGCTGCAATAGAGGGTAAGTAAGGGAAAGGGCGCTTCAAATGAAGGTGCTCTTTCTACAACTTTTTAAAACTGAAATTAAAAACTGGATCTTGTAGCCAGGCCACCACTGTGGGGGGACAGGGTGGGGTATGGGGGGGGGGGGGGGGAGGCCACCTCCAGGCAGTTAAACTGGCCCCCGCCACTTGCAGGGATCTGGAGGTGAACTGGAAAATCCCGGGGCTGGGATAGAAGCAGGGAACAGGCACAGTGTCCTGTAGGGCTAGTTGTATAGCGCCCACTCGCCTCTGATCCTGGCCCCACCAGAGTATATAAATGAAGCCCTTTGTATTCTCCTCACAACTTGCTTTCCCATCTATCTTTGTATTGTCTGCAAATTTGGCTCCAATATACTTGTTCGGTTCATCCAAATCATTAATATAGATTGTAAAGTGCTGAGGTTCCAAAACTGATCTTGTGGCATCCCACTAGTTACAGTTTGCCAAGCTGAAAATGACCCATTTATCCCAACTCTCTGTTTCCTGTTAGTTAGCCAATCTGTACTAATATATTACCCCCAACACTATGAGCTCTTATCTTGCATACTAACCTTTTATGTGGCACCTTATTGAATGACTTTTGGAAATCCAAATATACTTCTTCCTTGGCATCCTTGTCTCGAGAGACGATGGGTAAGCGCCTGGAGGTGGTCAGTGGATTGTGAAGCAACGCCTGGAGTGGCTATAAAGGCCAATTCTAGAGTGACAGACTCTTCCACAGGTGCTACAGATAAAATTGGTTGTCGGGGCTGTTACACAGTTGGCTCTCCCCTTGTGTTGCTATCTGTTTTCCTGCCAACTGCTAAGTCTCTTCGACTCGCCACACTTTAGCCCTGCCTTTATGGCTGTCCGCCAGCTCTGGCGATGGCTGGCAACTGACTCCCACGACTTGCGATCAATGTCACAAGACTTCATGTCATGCTTGCAGACATCTTTAAAGTAGAGACATGGACGGCCAGTGGGTCTGATACCAGTGAAGAGCTCGCTGTACAATGTGTCCTTGGGGATCCTGCCATCTTCCATGAGGCTCACATGCAAGCCATCTCAAGCGCCGCTGGCTCAGTAGGGTGTATACACTGGGGATGTTGGCCACCTCGAGGACTTCTGTGTTGGAGATACGGTCCTGCCACCTAATGCCAAGGATTCTCTGGAGGCAGCAAAGATGGAATGAATTGAGACGTTGCTCTTGGCTGACATACGTTGTCCAGGCCTCGCTGCCGTAGAGCAAGGTACTGAGGACACAGGCTTGATACACTCGGACTTTTGTGTTCCGTGTCAGTGCACCATTTTCCCACACTCTCTTGGCCAGTCTGGACATAGCAGTGGAAGCCTTTTCCATGCGCTTGTTGATTTCTGCATTGAGAGACAGGTTACTGGTGATAGTTGAGCCTAGGTAGGTGAACTCTTGAACCACTTCCAGAGCGTGGTCGCCGATATTGATGGATGGAGCATTTCTGACGTCCTGTCCCATGATGTTCGTTTTCTTGAGGCTGATGGTTAGGCCAAATTCATTGCAGGCAGCCGCAATCCTGTCGATGAGTCTCTGCAGACACTCTTCAGTGTGATATTTTAATGCAGCATCGTCAACAAAGAGGAGTTCCCTGATGAAGACTTTCTGTACTTTGGACTTCGCTCTTAGATGGGCAAGGTTGAACAACCTGCCACCTTTTGGAAATCCAAATATACTAGATCTACTGATTTCCTTTTATCTACCCTGCTCATTACATCCTCAAAGCATTCTGATAAATTTCTCAAACACAATTTTCCTTTCATTAAACTAAGTTGACTCTGTTTGACTGCATTATGATTTTCTAACTATCCTGCTACTACTTCCTTAATAATGGATTCCAGTATTTTCCCAATGACAGATGTTAGACTGACTGGTTTCTTGCTTTTTGCCTCCCTTCGATCTTGAATAGGGGTCATTATATATTTGCGGTTACATTTGCGGTTTTCCAATCTGCTGAGCCCTTTCTAAAACCTAGGAATTTTGGAAGATTACAACCAATGCATCCGCTATCTCTGCAGCCATTAGAATGCAGACCATCAGGTGCAGGGGACTTGTCAGCCTTAGACCCTATTAGTTTGCCTCACACTTTTTCTCTCGTGATATTGATAGTTTTAAATTCCTCCCTCCCTTTTGCTCGCTGATTTTCTACTATCATTTGAACGTTTTTAGTGTCTTCTACCACTCCATTAAAAGTGCCACATAAACACAAGCTGTTGTGGATTTGATCTGGTCTGGGGAAGAGTTCAGAAAGCAACAATGAAATAAGCACATGGAACTCAAACAAGTGGATATTGGGAGTGGTTCTGCAACTCCAGTGTGTGCAGTGTCGGTGTGCCAGATAAAATAGACATAGTAAGCTTTTATTCACATATTACTATCCATTCTGCAATGGCTATATAAGACTTTGAGTGCTAGAGGGAACTCATACACATTCATATGTGGAAAGTCAGAGATGTACAAAGAACCAAATCATCAGAGGCATGAATAAAAAATGATAGCAGCTAACCTGAACACCAAACAAGCTTATGTGGCAACAACATACATACAGAACATGATGACATATGGGACTCACATTTGTCCTCCATAATTAAACCTATCAAAGATGCAACACACCTCGGGGAACTTCAATGCTGCGGGAGTCCTTAGTATGTGAGCATTGCTACTTGTATCTCATATGCACTACATGTAAGGGGTAGTGTTTTATTATCATCAATTTAATTTAATAAAGAGTACTAACTAGATGTTTCAATGCTTCCTCATCCTTGAGCTTATGTTAGAGCTGAAGGATGCATGCTATTATCCTATAATACCACTACATAAGGCCAATGGGGAGGAATGACAATGTGAATCCAACATAATGGAGTGACTCTGACATCTTGGAAGTTACATCGAATTACATCGAATTTGCAGAAACAGACCTTTCTCCTGAATTCCTTATTGGGTTTATTAGTGACGACCAGATACTTATGGCCCCTTGTTTTTGACTGCCCCACATGTCTCTATGTCTACAGTATCATAGCCTTTCATAAGTTTAAAGACATCTATCTGGTCACCCCTCAACCTTCCCTTTTCTATCGAAAGAGCCACATCCTTTCCTGATCTTTATAATGTCTCAGTTCTGGTATCTTTCTTGCACCTCTTCCTTGCGTCTAGAAATCACAGGTATGAATTTTATTTCATGGGCTGTGAGCAGATATTTCCCATGGTGCAGTCTCTATGACTGTCACTCCCAGATGGTAGTGCTAGCTTGCCGAATTAACCCCTTTTATTGCAAGGAATAAAAAACATGGTTAATAAAGCAAGGATCTAAGTTAGAATCAAAAACCAAGACCGAAATTTTACGACTCCCACCCACCCCCCAATCCCACAAAGAGCAGGATGGTGGTGGGGGGGGGGAGGGCATAAAATGGAGAGGGAGGCTCAGAGGGCCCTTCCCGACCCGCTGATCTCTCCGCCGCCACTTTACGCAGGGTGGCAGCGAAAAATGGCCCGCCTGCCCCAGGTCAATCAAGGCCCTGAAGTGGCTAGTTAATGGCCACTTAAGAGACTCTGCCCGCCGCCACAGGGATTTTACCTCTCGCTGGCGGACAGCCCAGGCCTGAGAAAAGCCGCCTGTTAAAAGTAGGCGGCTTTCCGAAGCCCGGGGGGGTGGGTGGGGGGATCCTCCTGATCAAGCACCCTATGCCCGACGGAGGTCTGCCACCAATGCCCCAACCACCCCCAACGCCCCCAGTCCCCAAATCGACTGCCCTTGCCTTGCCGGGGCCCACCCAATTGTCCTTACCTGTTCTCTGGGGCTCCCCAACATCATCCATCTTCAGCTGGGTTGCAGTCCAAGCAGTGGTCACTGCTCCCGGTGGAGCTGCTGGGACAGAGAGCTGCTGGCCCGCCAATTGGTCGGCAGCTCCATTAGGTGGGACTTCCTGCCTCAATCCCCCACCGACCTTTCAGTCGGTGGATGGTCCCGTCCGCCAAGGGTAAAATTCAGGCCCAAGTATTAAAATGTCAATACTACAAATACGACAAATGTAAGCAACTAATCATTGACATGAGAAAAGATTAATCTAAACGCTTCAAGGTGTGGAAGTAAAGCTACACAAACATAAATTGAGAGTTAAGATCACTTCTGACTGAAATTGAAGCAGGTTTTGGTAAAGTAGATACAACCAAAGAAGGCAAAATCATTAAAAGAACAATGAAAGTCTTTTTTAAGAGGGGAAAGAGGTCAAATGGGTGATTAACCTTTTAATCAAGCAAATCTCATCTGCTTTCATTAGACTGAATTGATCAGTTCTTTAAGTAACTTACCAGCGGTTATAACAATACTAGTGTCACATAGAAATTAGAAAAATAGAGCAATTGAACATTCATTGCACAAATCCCCAGACAGTATATACTCAATCATAGAATCTTACAGTGCAGAAGGAGGCCATTTGGCCCATCGTGTCTGTCCAGGCTCTTTGAAAGAGCTATCCAATTTTTTTTTTATTCATTCATGGGATGTGGGCGTCACTGGCTATGCCAGTATTTATTGCCCATCCCTAATTGCTCTTGAGAAGGTGGTGGTGAGCTGTCTTCTTGAACCGCTGCAGTCCATTTGGGATAGGTATACCCACAGTGCTGTTAGGAAGGGAGTTCCAGGATTTTGACCCAGCGACAGTGAAGGAACGGCGATATAGTTCCAAGTCAGGATGATGTGTGACTTGGAGGGGAACTTGCAGGTGCTGGTGTTCCCATGTATTTGCTGTCCTTGTCCTTCTAGTTGGTAGAGGTCGCGGGTTTGGAAGGTGCTGTCGAAGGAGCCTTGGTGCATTGCTGCAGTGCATCTTGTAGATGGTACACACTGCTGCCACTGTGCGTCGGTGGTAGAGGGAGTGAATGTTTGTAGATGGTGTGCCAATCATGTGGGCTGCTTTGTCCTGGATGGTGTCGAGCTTCTTGAGTGTTGTTGGAGCTGCACCCATCCAGGCAAGTGGAGAGTATTCCATTACACTCCTGACTTGTGCCTTGTAGATGGTGGACAGGCTTTGGGGAGTCAGGAGGTGGGTTACTCGCCACAGGATTCCTAGCCTCTGACCTGCTCTTGTAGCCACGGTATTTATATGGCTACTCCAGTTCAGTTTCTGGTCAATGGTAGCCCCTAGGATGTTGACAGTGGGGGATTCAGTGATGGTAATGCCGTTGAATGTCAAGGGGAGATGGTTAGATTCTCTCTTGTTGGAGATGGTCATGGCCTGGCACTTGTGTGGCGCGAATGTTACTTGCCGCTTATCAGCCCAAGCCTGGATATTGTCCAGGTCTTGCTGCATTTCTGCACGGACTGCTTCAGTATCTGAGGAGTCACGAATGGTGCTGAACATTGTGCAATCATCAGCGAACATCCCCAATCTGACCTTATGATTGAAGGAAGGTCATTGATGAAGCAGCTGAAGATGGTTGGGCCTAGGACACGACCCTGAGGAACTCCTGCAGTGATGTCCTGGAACTCAGATGATTGACCTCCAACAACCACAACCATCTTCCTTTGCGCTAGGTAAGACTCCAGCAAGCGGAAGGTTTTCCCCCTGGTTCCCATTGACCTCAGTTTTGCTAGGGCTCCTTGATGCCATATTCGGTCAAATGCTGCCTTGATGTCAAGGGCTGTGACTCTCACCTCACCTCTTGAGTTCATCTCTTTTGTCCATGTTTGAACCAAGGCTGTAATGAAGTCAGGAGCTGAGTGGCCCTGGCAGTACCTAAACTGAGCATCACTGAGCAGATTATTGCTAAGCAAGTGCCGCTTGATGGCACTGTTGATGACACCTTCCATCACTTTACTGATGATTGAGAGTAGACTGATGGGGTGGTAATTGGCTGGGTTGGACTTGTCCTGCTTTTTGTGTACAGGATATACCTGGGCAATTTTCCACATTGCAGGGTAGATGCCAGTGTTGTAGCTGTACTGGAACAGCTTGGCTAGGGGCGTGGCAAGTTCTGGAGCACAGGTCTTCAGTACTATTGTTGGAATATTGTCAGGGCCCATAGCTTTTGCAGTATCCAGTGCCTTCAGTCGTTCCTTGATATCACACGGAGTGAATCGAATTGGCTGAAGTCTGGCAACTGTGATGTTGGGGACTTCAGGAGGAGGCCGAGATGGATCATCAACTCGGCACTTCTGGCTGAAGATTGTTGCAAATGCTTCAGCCTTATCTTTCGCACTGATGTGCTGGGTTCCCCCATCATTGAGGATGGGGATATTTGTGGAGCCACCTCCTCCAGTTAGTTGTTTAATTGTCCACCACCATTCACGGCTGGATGTGGCAGAGCTTAGATCTGATCCGTTGGTTATGGGATCGCTTAGCTCTGTCTATCGCATGCTGCTTACACAGTTTGGCATGCAAGTAGTTCTGGGTTTTAGCTTCACCAGGTTGACACCTCATTTTGAGGTATGCCTGGTGCTGCTCCTGGCTTGCCCTCCTGCACTCTTCATTGAACCAGGGTTGGTCTCCTGGCTTGATGGTAATGGTAGAGTGGGGGATATGCCGGGCCATGAGGTTAAATATTGTGGATGAGCGCAATTCTGTTGCTGCTGATGGCCCACAGCGCCTCATGGATGCCCAGTTTTGCATTGCTAGATCTGTTCGAAATCTATCCCATCTAGCACGGTGATAGTGCCACACAACACGATGGAGGGTATTCTCAATGTGAAGGCGGGACTTCGTTTCCACAAGTACTGTGCGGTGGTCACTCCTACCAATACTGTCATGGACAGAAGCATCTGTGGCAGGCAGATTGGTGAGGACAAGGTCAAGTATGTTTTTCCCTCGTGTTGGTTCCCCCACTACCTGCCGCAGACCCAGTCTAGCAGCGATGCCCTTTAGGACTCGGCCAGCTCGGTCAGTAGTGGTGCTACCGAGCCACTCTTGGTGATGGACATTGAAGTCCCCCATCCAGAGTACATTTTGTGCCCTTGCCACCCTCAGTCCTTCCTCCAAGTGGTGTTCAACATGGAGGAGTACTGAGTCATCAGCTGAGGGAGGGCGGTAGGTGATAATCAGTAGGAGGTTACCTTGCCCATGTTTGACCTGATGCCATGAGACTTCACGGGATCCGGAGTTTATGTTGAGGACTCCCAGGACAACTCCCTCCCTACTGTATACCACTGTGCCACCACCTCGGGTGGGTCTGTCCTGCCGGTGGGACAGGACATACCCGGGGATGGTGATGGCAATGTCTGGAACATTGTCTGTAAGGTATGATTCCGTGAGTATGACTATGTCAGACTGTTGCTTGACTAGTCTGTGGGACAGCTCTCCTAACTTTGGCACAAGCCCCCAGATGTTAGTAAGGAGGACTTTGCAGGGTCGACAGGGCTGGGTTTGCCGTTGTCGTTTCTGGTGCATGGGTCGATGCCGGGTGGTCCGTCCGGTTTCATTCCTTTTTATAGACTTTGTAGCGGTTAGGTACAACTGAGTGGCTTGCTCGGCCATTTCAGAGGGCATGTCAGAGTTAACCACATTGCTGTGGGTCTGGAGTCACATGTAGGCAGACCAGGTAAGGACAGCAGATTTCCTTCCCTAAAGGTCATTAGTGAACCAGATGGGTTCTTACAACAATCGACAATGGTTTCATGGCCATCATTAGACTAGCTTTTAATTCCAGATTTATTATTTAAATTCAAATTCCACCTTCTGCTGTGGTGGGATTCGAACCCATGTCCCCAGAGCAATACCCTGGGTCTCTGGGTTACTAGTCCAGTGATCATACCACTACCCCACCGCCTACCCCACTTCTACTTCACCTGCTCTTTTCCGGCCCCCTTACAAATTAAAATTTTTAAGTATTTATCCAATTTCCATTAGAAAATTATTATTGAAACCGCCTCCAACACTATTTCGGGCAGTGCGTTGCCAATCATAACAACTCACTGGCTGCATAAGAAAAGTTCTCCTCATCTCCCCTCTGGTTCTTTTGTCAATGATTTCAGTTCTGTGTGGTTTGTTTACCAACCCATCTGCCAGTAGAAACAATTTCTCCTGCTTTAGTCTGTGGAAATCCCTCATAAATTTGAAGACTTCTCTTAAATCTCTGACTAACCTTTGCTCTATGGAGAAAAATCCCAGCTTCTCTAGTCTCTCCACATAACTGAAATCCTTCATTGATGATATCAGGAACGCTAAATTAAAACAGAGCGCCTGAACAGCAATCTTAACACACAGCTAATACCAAATGATGGGGATATAGAATAAAGTAGAAATATTTGCATTTATAGTGTTGTTTATGTAGCTAATATAGGAGCCATCCTACAAGCAGCTGTGAAATGAAGGAATCGTTTGTTCCTAACAGTTTGCTGCTCTTCTCAAAAAGTATCTCAAAATGCGGCTCCTGCATTATTTTTTTGAAGTGTAGCAGATGCAGAAGCCATTCTGCATACACCAAGATGATATATACAGTAATAAGGTGAATGACCAGTTAAACTGACACTTCAATCAGTACGAACTACAGGAAAAGATAAGCCATGAATTTGGCAATTCCACAATAGTTTTGCTATCAAAAGACTTGCATTGATGTAGCACTGTGCAAGACCTTAGGGATATTCTAAAGTGCTTTATAACCAATGAGGTGCTTTTTTTTTTGAAGTGTAGTCTCTGTTATTATATAGAAACGCAGCAGCCAATTTGCACATGGCAAGCTCCCACAAACAGCAATGTGATAATGGCCAGATCACATGTTTTAGTGATGTTGCTTGAGGGATAAATATTGGCCAAGACACAGGTAAGAACCTCCCACTCTTCTTCAAAATAGTTCTTCTACATCCACCGTGACATAGCGGGCACAACCTCAGTTTAACATCTTATTCAAAGCTCAGCAGCTCTGGAAATGTCAGCCTACATTTTGTGCTCACGTTCCTGGAGTGGGACTTGAATCCACAACCAACTGCAAGTACTATGACTGCATAGTGAGGCTGATACCTGTTTTGATAAAGGAAGCAATCTGGTACTATTTAGGGACACTAGCTGATACATTTTAACCACTGATCAGTTAACAGAGGGTTAAGCTAATACAACTCCATGCCAGACTTCCTGATATACACTCCCAGAATGGATTGCTCCACACTGGGAGTGTGAATTTTAACATCAGAAATAATAAATAAACACAAGTACAGCTAGGTCACAACAATCAGCGAAATAAATTTTCATTGTTCCTTGAGATGTAACTGAATTAGTGACTAAGGGATCTGCAACATTCAAATTTTCCAAAACTCTAAGCCGATGCTTCACTGCAGTACCGAGGGAGTGCTGTATTGCTGGAGGTACTGGCTTTAATAGGATTTCTATTAGAGTTGCCAACACTCCAGGAGTCTTCAGGAATTAAAGACTAATCTCCAGGGCAATGCTGCGAGCAAAGCTTGGGAGAAAGATTATTGCAGAAATAAAAACTGTGTTTTTAAAGAATTTCTTTGAACCCTTTTAGTTACGAGTTATAAAAATATTGGACATGGGGGCAAAAGACTGACAGTCAAGATTCATTCAATCAGTTAATGAAGAGTCTAATCACTTTCTGATTGTTGTAGGAAGCCAGTACACAGCGAGGATGGACAGATCGGGCAACCAAAGGTGAGAGAGTGAGGGCGAGGTGGTTGGAGGCAGAACATCATGCGATGAAACCTCCAGGAATATGTCCAACCAGTGTTGAGCACCCTAACTTCACGAAAAAGCTCCTGCTGCACTCTTCAAAGAAAAGTCCTGGTCAACTTTTATTGACTGCTCAACATTGTCAAAAAGGAAGGCTGTATAGTCAGTCATTCATATTGCTGCTTATGGGACCTACTCCATACTTACATAACAACCGTAACTGCACAGCAGTAAATAATCCATTAGTTATTAAGGCACTTTGGAATGTCCTGATGACATCATACAGCACTACATAAATACGAGTTCCTTGATGAGCTTTTCTCAAATTGTACCTAATGGGCTAAGGATGGCATTAGGTGGAAAAGTGACTCTAAATGAAACAGCAGTTGTTTATAAATAAAGATGATTGGTTATGTGTCAGGAATGAGCTCAATTGCTTCCTGATCGATACCAGGGCTAGGCAATTCATAAATGTTGATGGTTCCGGTGATGTTGTAATTGTCTAAGGAGGCCAAGATGAAAAGAGAAGTTAACTATCGCAGAGACGCTCATCAAGCTGGATGATAGGAGAATCTTATCAATAATAAATAAGTGTAAAGATGATGCACATTTGTGTGCTGGCATGTCTGTATTTATGGTTACACCATGATGCCCTCAAACTTGGAGCAGGAGAAGGCTTTGGTCAAACTTCTCTATGATGTGAGGTGATAATTAGAGCAAATGACTTGGCGTGACAAAACATCCTGTGACAGGCATGCAAATCTCCACATGTAACATGATTTACTGTCTGAGTACTGTACCATAGAAATCTTGGGCTGTCCATCTGCAAATGCAACTTGTGGGTCATCTTAGCTTGGCATCTTCCTTAAGGCATGCTGCCTTCTTCCACATTTGTCATGATGTTGAGTCTGGCTGGCACCTGCTCTTTGGGTTGAAATTGTCTTGGGCGGTAGAGTAATATGGGAGGCTTTACATGGACTGTTTATTTTACACTCTGCCTGATATTCAGTTTCACACAAGTAAATAGAACTGAATATCGATCAGGCATATAACAGGTGACCAATGTGCTACCACTCGTTTTCATCTGCTGCCCATGACGAATTTCTCCCCCTCGGTTTTCTGTCTTCACCTTTATTGTGCCAGCCAATGAGTTTTGCCAACTATTTTTGCTACATCAACAGGCTCAAATCTATACATTGTAAAGGCCACCAACATTTTTGTCCCTGTATGTGCTCACTTACCATAAGTCATAGAATCATAGAGTCATAGAGTTATATAGCACAGAAACAGGCCCTTCGGCCCACCGTGTCTGTGCCAGCCATCAAGCACCTATCTATTCTAATCCCATTTTCCAGCACTTGGCCCTTAGCCTTGTATGCTATGGCATTTCAAGTGCTCATCTAAATACTTCTTAAATGTTGTGGGTGTTCCTGCCTCTACCACCTCTTCAGGCAGAGTGTTCCAGATTCCAACCACCCTCTGGGTGAAAAACATTTTCCTCAAATCCCCTCTAAACCTTCTGCCCCTTACCTTAAATCTATGCCCCCTGGTTATTGACACCTCCGCTAAGGGAAAACGTTTCTTCTTATCTATCCTATCTATGCACCTCATAATTTCGTATACCTCAATCAGGTCCGCCTCAGCCTTCTCTGCTCTAAGGAAAACAACCCTAGCCTATCCAGTCTCTCTTCATAGCTGAAATGCTCCAGCCTAGGCAACATCCTGGTGAATCTCCTCTGCACCCTCTCCAGTGCAATCACATCCTTTCAAAGTGTAGTGACACGAACTGTACATAGTACGCCAGCTGTGGCCTAACGAGCATTTTATACAGCTCCATTACAACCTCCCTGCTCTTATATTCTATGCCTCGGTTAATAAAGGCAAGTATCCCATATGCCTTCCGAACCACCTTATCTACTTGTGCTGCTGCCTTCAGTGATCTGTGGACAAGTACACAAAGGTCCCTCTGACCATCTGTACTTCCTAGGGTCCTACCATCCATTGTATATTCCCTTGCCTTGTTAGTCCTCCCAAAATGCTTCAGCTCACACTTCTCAGGATTAAATTCCATTTGCCATTGCTCTGCCCATCTTACCAGCCTATCTATATCATCCTGTAATCTAAGGCTTTCCTCCTCACTACTTACAACACCACCAATTTTCATGTCATCTGCGAATATACTGATCATACCTCCTATATTCACGTCTAAACCATTAATGTACACTACAAACTGCAACGGTCCCAGCACCGATCCCTGTGGTACACCAAGGGTCACAGCTTCCAATCGCAAAAACAACCCTCAACCATCACCCTCTGTCTCCTGCCACTAAGCCAATTTTGGATCCAATTTACCAAATTGCCCTTGACCCCTTCTTGACCAATCTCCCATGCAGGAACTTATCAAAAGCCTTATTGAAGTCCATGTAGACTACATCAACTGCTCTACCCTCATCTACACACCTAGTCACCTTCTTGGAAAATTCAATCAAATTTGTTAGACATGATCTCCCCCTGACAAAGCCATGTTGACTATCCTTGATTAATCCCTACCTCTCCAAGTGGAGATTAATCCTGTCCCTCGGAATTTTTTCCAATAGTTTCTCTACCACTGATGTTAGACTCACTGGCCTATAATTACCTGGTGTATCCCTACTACCCTTCTTGAATAACGATACCACAGTCGCTGTCCTCCAGTCCCCTGGCATTTCTCCTGTGACCAGAGAGGATTTGAACATTTGTGTCAGAACTCCTGCAATCTCCTCCCTTGCCTCACATAGCAGCCTGGGATACATCTCATCTGGGCCTGGGGATTTATCCACTTTCTAGCCCACTAAAACTGTTTCCTTCCCTTTCAATGCTAATTTGTTCGAGTACATCACAATCCCCCTCCCTGATCTTTACACCTACATCGTCCTTCTCCATAGTGAACACAGATGAAAAGTAATCATTTAAAACCTCACCTACGTCCTCTGGCTCCACACACAGATTGCCACTTTGGTCCTTAATGGGCCCTACTCTTTCCCTGGTTATAAGTGGTACAGCCCTTTAATTTTACCCATCGACCTTTGTGGAATCTGTACCTGGATGGTTGAGATAGGATTCGCTATCACCTGTGTTACACTATCACCACTAAATCAGAATCTACCCCTGAATCTTTGACATTCACTTAAACAGACAGCTAAACCTAGTTTAACGTTTCATTTGGAAAATAGCACCTCCTGAAATGCAGCACTTCCGTCAGTACTGCGCATATACAAATACAAGTCCTGGAATGGGGCTTAAACACAACCTTTAGGTGAGCTACCACTGAGCTAAGATCCTCCTGAAGGAGTGAATGAACACCACTCTTGGCTACTATTTAGGCCAACCTTAGGTGAGCAATGCTTCATGACACATGCAAGACTAAACTTGGAGTGTCTCACAAACCTTCACACCAAACTATGGCAAAGAAAGGTGTGGAGTATCACAGCATTGGTCAACTCTCCTCTGGCTCTTTCCTACTCCTTTAAGAATGACCTATGATATTTGAAGTTTAACTGAATGCTGAAGTCTGATGCATCACTGATCTTCAGTGGAGTAGTTTCCATTCTTCATGATCGAGATAGTTTTCAGCATTCCTTTTATTCTTGACTTGCGCCCATAATCTAGGCTTTCATTGCAGTACTGAGGGACTGCTGCATTGTCAGGGGTGCCTTCTTTCAGATGAGACTTTCAACTGAGGCCCTGTTTGTCAACTCAAGTGGATGTAAAAGATCCCATAGCACTATTTTGAAGAACAGGTGGGTTCTCTCAGTGCCCTAGCCAATATTTATCCCTCATACAACACGTAAAATAAATTATCTGATTATTATTACCTTGCTGTTTGTGGGAGCTTGCTATGTGTAAATTGGTTGCTGCATTTCCTACATTACAACAGTGACTACATTTCAGAAATTACTTCATTGTCTTCGGAATGTTTCTGGATGACCTGAGGTCATAAAAGACACTATATAAATGTTCGTTCCTTCCCTCGCTTCCTCCCACCAACACCACCCCCGCCCCTATCCCACCTCACTCCATTTCCGTGAGAATATCCATGCATTAACTGAAATCACAATCAATTTTTGCGTATTATATTTCAGAGCCTGACTACACTTGTGGTAAAAACAATCTTTTTTTAGATCTCAATCTATGTGCTTCTTTACTGGCTTTTGCAGTATTTACAAAAAAAAACAGGTGTTGGATTTGAACCTAAATTAAAGTGACGAACTGATAGATTAGGTCATGTTGCTAGGGATTAAAGTTGTAAATCTAGCCACTATGGGGCTGAATATCCAAAGGGATTCTCCTGCTAGTCCAGTCTAACTTCAGTGGAAGAGCCATGGAAATCCTAGTAAAATGCTGCTTAGGCTGTTTTCCTAGGCTTCCACAGCTCTTCCTTGGAATCTCTAGAGAACAAACAAGAGAACTGCTGCCAAAATTCATTCCTTAATCTCCGACTATAAGTATCACCATCAGGGTGACTTGATCTAGGGTTTAACAGAAACTAACAGAACACTACCTGCCCTTAAAGAAAGACTTACATTTATATAATATCTTTCACATCGTCAGGACCTCCCAAAGTGCTATACAAGCAGTGAACTACCTTTATCTTGTAATGTAGGAAATTTGTGTACAGTGTGGTCCCACAAGCTGAAGTGTGATAATGACCAGATGATCTGTTTTAGGGACGTTGGTTGAGCGATAACCATTGACCAGGACACCAGGGAGAACTCCAGTCTGAGAACGCAGATGGAGCCTTGGTTTAAAGACAATACTTCAGAAAATGTAGCACTCCCTCAGTACTGCACTGAAGAATCAGCCGAGATTTTTAGTCACAGGTCCATAGCGTGAGGCTTTAACCTACAACTTTCCGTGCTGGAGATAAGATAATAACAGTATATGGGTACCTTGGGCTGAATCTTTTGTGCCCGCCGCGCGGTTAAAAAAAACGGCGGCCCGCCAGAGCAGGCCACATGTCACAGAGCGGCCGCAATCTTCCATGCGGCAGCTCATTTAAATAACCGGGGCAGGTCCCCGCCACCCACCCACCCACCGCCCCCCCCCATCACATGGAGAGGGCTGTCAGCCCTACCGGCAAATTTAAATATTTAAAAATACATTGATTTAAATTAAATAAAGACATTTCTTCTGCCTCTCTCCCACTCCTCCAATAACAGTTTAATTAATTATTTGCCCTCCCCCCACCCCCGTCCAAAACACTTACCTTGTCCATCTGACCTTCCCCCTCCCCAAACTGCATGAACGTTAATTCCAACCCTTACCACGATGCCCTACACCCATGATGTTACTTTGACCCCGTACCCCAGCTCCCCCACTGCACTGAGAAACTTACCTCCTCCTCCCCTCCACACCAGTGTTGCTCTTTATTTCCCCGGACGGGGATCTGAAAGTGTGGGAGTGTCGGCCACTGGCCCGAAGATCGCAGCGGAACATCAGGCGGGGATGCAAGTATCATTTATTCATTCATTTTAATGTATTTACATATTCAAATAGGGGTCCTGTTGCTGAGCAGCAGGGGGGGCGGGGGGGGGGGGGGTTGTTGCTGGCATGAGGCCTCGCCGCCGCCAGCAATATCAGGCTAGGCCCTCCCGGTGCCAGGGTGTGTGGTTGCCCTGCTCTCGCAGGCATCTTCAGCCCCCCCCCCCCCGCCACGGACTCCGACACCTGGGGTAGAACAAAATCCAGCCCCTTATGTGCAGGAAAACTTTGTGGAGCATTCGCACAAGGACAAAGAACATAGTAGGCAGCAAGTATGGAGAAATGGGAAGAAAATGGAAAGACTAGACTGGACATAGTCTTGAAGCTTTTGTGGAAGCAAGGAAAGGGGTGGAAAGCGGAGGGAAGTCAGCAGATTTCCAGAGGGCAGATTTGCAGGAGGAACACATGCAATATTGAATTCCTGCACCAAATTCTCATCCATTCTTACTTCAAAAGAGTAAAATTTAATTATCCTGACTTACTTATTCAGAATGAGCCGCCAAAACTGATAAATTGGACCTTGAGCCACGGCTGCATGGATAAAAATAGACTGAGGGATCTGTTGTTAGTGCTCTGATTAATGTGTTTATAGTCACTTTCCGGCTGCATTATTTAAACACTAATATTAACCTCTTCATTTTAATAGCTTAATGATCGTGTTAAAATGATAGAGTCTGAAAGCTAACACAGACACATTACCAGTAAACTAAAAATAAAATTAAAGCACTTTACATAGAAACACAGCTTATTTACAGCACAGAAACAAGCCATTTGGCCCAATGAGTCTATGCTGGTGTTTATGCTTCACATGAGCTCCCTCACACCCTCCTTCATCTCACCCTATCAGCATAACTTTCTATTAATTTTTCCTTCAATTGTTTTTCTAGTTTCCCCTTAAGTGCATCCTTACTATTCACCTCAACTACTACCTATGGTGCCATTTTCACATTCTAACCACTCTAGCTTTCAGACTGAGGGAAAGACAGCAGACAATTTGCACACAGCAAGCTCCTACAAACAGCAATGTAATAGTGGCAAGATATTCTGGGATTTTTTTATGATGTTTATTGAGGGATAAATATTGACCAGGACATTTGGGATAACTCCCCAGCTCTTCTTCAAATAGGATCTTTTATGTCCACCAGAGACAGGAGACCTGGCCTTGGTCTAATGCTGCATCCAAAAAACAGTGCTGCCATCAGTACTGCACTAGAATGTCAACCTAGTTATGTGTGGGTGAGCTTTCTGACTGAGATTTGAATGAACAACCTTCAGACTCAGAGGTTAGAGTGCTACTAACCAAGCCACAGCTGACACACAAGTGCACATGGAGTCTCTATGTCTACCCTATCAAACCCCTTCACAATCATTCAAACCCTCCATCACGTCATTCTGCGGTCTTCAGATCAAACAACTTCTATTTTTCATTTAAATGAAGTGAATGTCACATGTGCCTTAGGATTTGAATGTTATTGAACCTAAGAATTTGAGTGCATTTTAAGACATGCAATGTGCATCACAAGTGATTTCCAAATCGGTGCTTAAATCCATTTTACCCCAGGATAGTGGGAAAAATAAGAATGTGCTTTGTTCCCATGGGGAAACCGATAAAAATGAATGACGGCTCACCACAGTCCCCACATTCAAACTTCAAAGAGCACAACATATGATTCATAGAGGGGCCATTATTTTAGCTCAGTTGTAAACAAAATAAAGATTTTCATCTACACTGTGCCCTATGACATGTTAGAAGGTCTGAAAGCTGTTCCTTGCAGTGCGATGACTGTTCATATTTCAGCAAATGTGGTAAGCATTCTGTACAGCGTAGGACCCGACACCCAGGTGACATCCTCAATTTCCACCGCTCCACCAATGGTGGCCGTGCCTTCAGCTGCCTCCCTAAAACTCCCTGCTTTTCTCATCTCCATTAAAACGCTCCTTAAAACTAACCTCTTTGAGCAAGTTTTTGAACCCTTGCCCTGTTATGTGGTTCAGTGGCAAATTCTGTCAGTTAATGCTCCCGTGAAGTGCCCTGTGATGTTTTACTATGTTAAAAGTGCTATATAAATTCAGGTTGTTGTTGTAGTGCTTGCACTGTTATTTTAAAGTTGTGTTTGTTGTCTTTGAATGGCTATTCCTGCCCAATCTCTGTAGTGGCTTCAATGTTGCCACTCATGCTCTGAATTCCAGGGCACAGCAGAAACTGAAATAATTCAGACCCGGAGCAATGTTGGTAGACTGCAGAACTGCTTCCAATAGAGGCTGATCTACAGTCTACACACATCATACTTGCACTGACTCCTGGTATAGCACCTAACGTTTATGTTGTAGCCTGGCTAGGGAGCAAGCCTGCAGAACTTCTGTGGTTCAGATGCTGGTCCAGGCGAGTTGATTACACTTCCAACTTGTGTCTTAAATAGCATTGTGAATGGGGGAAATAGAGGCCTGATCATGTGACCTCTGGATTTCAACAGCAATAAAAGGAACTCGCTGAAACTGTGCAGCTAACTAGCCATAATAGTGGTAACACTCGCCTTTCCCTCATACCTAACAGTCATACAGTCACTGCTGTGACTCAGTTGGTCAAGCTCTCACCTCTGAATCCCACAGTTCTGGGTTCATAGTCCTGCTCTAGGGCTTATGCACAAAATCAAGGCTGATATTCCAATGCAGCATTGAGGATGTGTTGCATTGCCAGTAGCACAGTCTTTTGAATGAGCTGTTAAACTGAGGGCCCATCGGCCTGCTTATAAATGCAAGTTTTTTGTTTGATAGGCTTTATATAACCGACGGTGATAGATTTAATGTATTGATATCCTACCTTTAACTAGTAGTAATCCTATAACCCACTGATATTTACCCTGCCTGTAACTACAGCCACAATCCCCCGCACAACACAAGGGGCTGGATTTTGTGCAGCTGGCGGGAGTCCTGATGCTGAGCGCAAAAAGCGAGAGGAACGCTGCCTCAGCCCTTTGGAGGGCCCCCCAGTTGTATTTAATGATGCTCGGGCAATTAACTGCCCGGCGCCGGGTCCCCAGCCCTTTCAATACAGGGATCCCGCCTCCAAAAGCTGCCAGCCAATGAGGGCTGGCAGCTCAGCAGTCCCTGCAGCACCACTGGGAGAAGTGGCCACTGCTGGAACTGCAGTAGTCACTTAAAGAAGAGCAGCCATGGAGCCCGGACAGAAGGTAAGTGGGGGCAGACTCACCGGGGCTACTCAGGCAGGCCCTGACGAGGGGGGTAGGGGGGTTTACTGAGGGCAAAGTGATGCCATAGGAGTGGCCTTTTCTGCAGGGCCACAGATTGCCCGTAGAGGAGGGCCACCCCGCAAGCCTACATGGAGGCCATCTTGAGCTACAGAACAGCCTCCTCACGTGGCAGAGACACTCCCTGCTGCTGGTAAAATGTTAACAGTGGCCTCGGCATCAGGAAGGTGTTGGGCACTCTACCCCTCACCACCCCGCCAAACTTCCCCATGCAATTTATGCCCCCCCCCCCCCAACCTCTGTTACTGTCCCTGGGGGGCCCATAAAGTTCAGCCCATGATGTGGTCAAGCTTCCCATTTGATGATACTTTTAACAGGCCCAACGGCTCTCCCTATCTTCTTGAAGCTAGCCGCCACAGACTGACTTGAGCCAAGCCAAAGGATCACATGACGAGCACTTGGGGCATCTCTCACAGATCGCATTGTCTTAAACTCAGCTCAGCACCAACATTTCTAAACCACTCCCTGGGCTCAAATAAGTAAGTGAGAACTTTCATAGAATGATAGAACTTAGAGCCGTTTGGCCCCAATGCTGGCACAGGAGGAGGCCATTTGGCCACCATGCTTGTAGTCTCTCCTCTCTCGGTCTCCCCAAATTATTTTATATACCTCCTGTCCAATGTTCTAGACTTAATGTTCATTGTAAATTGTGATGAAACATCCCATTGTCTAATCTCAGTTCAAAAACCTTCCCTCTCCTATGTCTCATGGTTTCACAAGGGAGATTCCACAGCCTCCGTGACCTTGCACCCCATTCTCCGACCAATGGAAACAATCTTTCACTTGTAGCCACGGTGAAGGCCCCAGGTTTCACTCACACCTTTACTGTCTGCTCATTTCCCGTGGCCACTAACACTCACTCCTTTACTGTCTGCCCATCTCCCGGGGCCACTATCAATCACTCCTTTACTGTCTGCCCATCTCCCGTGGCCACTATCAATCACTCCTTTACTGTCTGCCCATCTCCCGGGGCCACTAACACTCACTCCTTTACTGTCTGCTCATTTCCCGTGGCCACTAACACTCACTCCTTTACTGTCTGCCCATCTCCCGTGGCCACTATCACTCACTCCTTTACTGTCTGCCCATTTCCCGGGGCCACTAACACTCACTCCTTTGCTGTCTGCCCATCTCCCGGGGCCACTAACACTCACTCCTTTACTGTCTACCCATTTCCCGTGGCCACTATCACTCACTCCTTTACTGTCTGCCCATTTCCCGGGGCCACTAACATTCACTCCTTTACTGTCTGCCCATCTCCCGGGGCCACTATCACTCACTCCTTTACTGTCTGCCCATCTCCCAGGGCCACTATCACTCACTCCTTTACTGTCTGCCCATCTCCCGGGGCCACTAACACTCACTCCTTTACTGTCTGCCCATCTCCCGTGGCCACTAACACTCACTCCTTTACTGTCTGCCCATCTCCCGTGGCCACTAACACTCACTCCTTTACTGTCTACCCATTTCCCGTGGCCACTAACACTCACTCCTTTACTGTCTGCCCATCTCCCATGGCCACTAACACTCACTCCTTTACTGTCTACCCATTTCCCGGGGCCACTATCACTCACTCCTTTACTGTCTACCCATTTCCCGTGGCCACTAACACTCACTCCTTTACTGTCTACCCATCTCCCGGGGCCACTATCACTCACTCCTTTACTGTCTACCCATTTCCCGTGGCCACTAACACTCACTCCTTTACTGTCTGCCCATCTCCCGGGGCCACTATCACTCACTCCTTTACTGTCCACCCATCTCCCGGGGCCACTATCACTCACTCCTTTACTGTCTATCCATTTCCCGTGGCCACTAACACTCACTCCTTTACTGTCTGCCCATCTCCCGGGGCCACTATCACTCACTCCTTTACTGTCTGCCCATTTCCCGTGGCCACTATCACTCACTCCTTTACTGTCTGCCCATCTCCCGGGGCCACTAACACTCACTCCTTTACTGTCTGCTCATCTCCCAGGGCCACTAACACTCACTCCTTTACTGTCTGCTCATCTCCTGGGGCCACTAACACTCACTCCTTTACTGTCTGCCCATCTCCCGGGGCCACTATGACTCACTCCTTTACTGTCTGCCCATCTCCCGGGGCCACTATCACTCACTCCTTTACTGTCTGCCCATCTCCCGGGGCCACTATCACTCACTCCTTTACTGTCTGCTCATCTCCCAGGGCCACTATCACTCACTCCTTTACTGTCTGCCCATCTCCCGGGGCCACTATCACTCACTCCTTTACTGTCTGCTCATCTCCCGGGGCCACTAACACTCACTCCTTTACTGTCTGCCCATCTCCCGGGGCCACTAACACTCACTCCTTTACGGTCTGCTCATCTCCCGGGGCCACTAACACTCACTCCTTTACGGTCTGCTCATCTCCCAGGGCCACTAACACTCACTCCTTTACGGTCTGCTCATCTCCCAGGGCCACTAACACTCACTCCTTTACTGTCTGCCCATCTCCTGGGGCCACTAACACTCACTCCTTTACTGTCTGCTCATCTCCCAGGGCCACTATCACTCACTCCTTTACGGTCTGCTCATCTCCCGTGGCCACTAACACTCACTCCTTTACGGTCTGCTCATCTCCCAGGGCCACTAACACTCACTCCTTTACTGTCTGCCCATCTCCTGGGGCCACTAACACTCACTCCTTTACATATCTGCCCATCTCCCGGGGCCACTAACACTCACTCCTTTACGGTCTGCTCATCTCCCAGGGCCACTATCACTCACTCCTTTACTGTCTGCCCATTTCCCGGGGCCACTAACACTCACTCCTTTACTGTCTGCTCATCTCCCAGGGCCACTATCACTCACTCCTTTACTGTCTGCCCATTTCCCGGGGCCACTAACACTCACTCCTTTACTGTCTGCTCATCTCCCAGGGCCACTATCACTCACTCCTTTACTGTCTGCCCATCTCCTGGGGCCACTAACACTCACTCCTTTACTGTCTGCTCATCTCCCGGGGCCACTAACACTCACTCCTTTACGGTCTGCTCATCTCCCAGGGCCACTATCAGTCAACACGATATTGCTTTACCCGGCTCTACAGAAAACATTGCTGCCCACTCACACTTCATTCTGCAATCTCACTCCATCCACCCTTTATCGAGCCCCAACTTCCCTGCTTTCCCAACCTCCTCAGTCTCCCTCCCCTCCATCCCACTCTCCCTCTCTCCCCTCTATCTCATTCCCCAGTCTCCTTAACTCCATCAATCCCATTTCCCAGTCTCCCTTACTCCCTCAATCCCATTCCCCAGTCTCCCTCTCTCCCTCGACCCCATTCCCTAGTCTCACTCTCCCCCTCAAATCCATTCCCCAGTGTCACTCAGTCCCTTGACACAATTTCCCAGCCTCAGTCGCTCTCTCAACCCATTCCCGAGACTCCCTCGACCCCATTCCTCACTCTCCTTCAGTCCCTCGACCTCATTCCCCAGTCTTCCTCACTCCCTCTGCCCCATTCCCCAGTCTCACTCTCTCCCCTTGACTCCATTCCTCAGTCTCACTCTCTCCCCTCAACTCCATTCACCAGTCTCACTCTCTCCCCTCGATTCCATTCCCCAGTCTCACTCTCTCCCCTCGTCTCCATTCCCCAGTCTCACTCTCTATCCTCGACTCCGTTCCCCATTCTCACGCCCTCCCTCGATTCCATTCCCGAGTCTCATTCTCTCCCCTCAACTCCATTCCTCAGTCTCACTCTCTCCCTTCGACTCCATTCCCCAGTCTTTCTTTCTCTCTCTCCCTCTCTCCCCCCTGAACCCTCATTCCCCAGGATTCCTCTTTCTCCTCATTTCTATTTCCCAGACACTCTCTTCCTTGGCCCCATTTCCTCTCTGTCTCTCACTCCCTGAAACCCCATTCCCCTGTCTCATTATCTTCCTAGACTCCATTCCCCAGTCTCTCTTTCTTTCTCTCTCTCTCGCTCGCCCTCTCCCTGAACCCTCATTCTTCTCTTTCACTCTCTCCTCTCACCCACATTCCCCAGTATCAATAGACAAGGCTGCTAAATCTTGAAGCACCTTTTCACACAAAGGGTTGTAGAAATCTGGAACAATCTCCCCCGAACCTCTGTGAATGCTGGAGGACAATTGAAGCTTTCAAGACTGAGATGAATAGATTTATGTTGGGCAATGGTATCAGGGGATATGGAGAAACAGCAGGAAAATATAGTTGAGGTCCAGATTAGCCACGATCTAATTGAATGGCAGAACAAGATTGAGTGCTCCTATTCCTATGATTCAGTGCCCACCCCCACCCCAGCTCTTGGAATTCCTGTATTAGGGGACATTTTACAATACAGTAGATGAGGAGTCTTTAATTTTCTGGCACTTGGGTGTACTTTGACTTCGACTCTTAGAGAAAGAGGGAACATTACCTGCATATTTTATGAAGTGAGTTTCCTGCCCTGTATAACCTTAAATTGAGTGAGGGCAGGATTTAACTTCAGTGAGGACGCAAAACAGTTGGGAGTTGATGGGGATTATAGACCTTTCCATTGACCTTTCATGCTCCAGGTGCCATGCTGGGGCTGGAGTGAAAAACTGCGCTCCAAGGATAAGTAATCAAGTATAAATTATTTGCATTCTTTCAGAAAAAGATGTAATTTGTGGATGTCCCCGAAATAGTCAGCAACTTCATATTGTTCAAGAAGGCAGCTCACCACCACCTTCTCAAGGGCAACAAATGCTGGCCTAGCCAGCGACGCCCACATCCCATGAACCGAACAAAAAAAAGTTGGATGATATTCTTGTCTTGTTGACTACTCTGCTTGATGTGACTTGTGTGAACTCAAATGAATGGAATGCTGGAAAGCTACCATGCAGGTCTCAGCTGGGTGTGCCCTTTCTCATCAGAAGTGTGTGAAATGGCAGCGGCCACAAGTACCAGCCCCAGACAGAGTCTGCAGCTTCAGAACACCTTGAGATTCATGACGGTGCAACAGTGCTCACAGAAGCAGGAGAAGAAAGGGTTTGCTGAGGCTCCTTAAAACATCTCCAGGTGAATCTCACAGTGAGTTAGTGGATGGGTTGTACGTTCAGTATGTGCTACTCATGGAAATGAAAAGCAATCGGAGGCTGCACCTTGCAGACATAGGATTTGGAAAGAATTTTAGCAAAAGATGCACTCAGAAATGGCAAAGTGAGTCTTTACAATTGATTGGCTTCAAATTAACCAGTCAGAAAAGAGTGAAGACTGTTTTGTTTCAAGGATCCATTCACACAATTGTAGAATTGATATGAAGTGATTTTTGGTTTTAGTTTGCACTGATGGGATAATTTTGTGGTCCCAAACACCAAGTGGTGGGCTTTGTTTATGGAAAGCTTGGGCCAGAGTATCAGGGCTGCAAGCCCTACTCCAACCCCTACTCCCTTTATAGTGTGCATCCCCCACTGGTCTCACGCTTCATGTTCGGAGATAGTCTCACTCCAGAGTCAGGTTGGGCCTTTGCACCCAAGTTCTGTATTGATGCAAGGCCAAAACCACCTTTCCACCAGAACTAGTTTTTTTACAACAGCTTGTATTTCAATTGTGTCGTTAATGTAGAAAAACCTGCCAAGGTACATCATACAAGCATAAAGAAAAGTGATGCTGTGCAAAGGAGGGAAATATTAGGAGGGCAATCAAAAACTTGTTTAAAATAATTGTGTTTTAAGGAAGATCTTAAAGGAAGGAAGGGAAGTATAGTGGCAGAGAGGTTTGGTATCAGAGTAGTGCCAGAGGACTGGAGGATCACAAATGTTACACCCCTGTTCAAAAAATGGGAGAGGGATAAACCAAGAAACTACAGGCTAGTAATGGGAAAATTTTTAGAGTCAATAATCCATGACAATTGTCCAAATTGGCATTTGGAAAAGTATGAGCTAATAACTGAAAGTTATCATGGATTTGTTAAAGACAAATAATGTTTGACTAACTTGATCGAGTTCTTTGATGAAGTAATGGAGAGAGGGTTGATGAGGGTAATGCGGTTGATGTTGTGTATCTGAACTTTCAAAAGACATTAGAAAAAGTACCATATAATAGACTTGTTAGCAAAATTAAAGCCCATGGGATTAAAGGGATAATGAGAGCATGGACATAAAATTGACTAAGGGACAGAAAGCAGAGAGTGGTGTTGAACAGTGTTTTTTCTGACTAGAGGGAAGTATTCAGTGGACTCCAGGAGAACGTAGACAGATCGGTAAAATGGGCAAACGCATGGCAGATGAAATTTAAATGCAAAAAAAATTTGAAGTAATACATTTTGGTAGGAAGAATGAGAAGAGGTGATATAAAATAAAGGATTCAATAGTAAAAACATTGCAGGAACAGAGACACTGTATGCAAACAAATCTTTGAA